>NC_134710.1:432039090-432342612 GCF_043290135.1 Rhipicephalus microplus | reverse complement strand
GGCTGAAGTCGGTATGCACTACAAATAATAGGTGATCCAGAAGTTTTCTGATAAGTTGGAGCACTGGACGACCCAGTCGTTACGCGATTCTCACTCGGTTACGCCTGATTGTTCGTTTGATGTCCTGAAACACTTCATTACTCATATTAACACGATTTTTTTCCCGACATCAAGCCAGCCTAAGGCCAGTTTAGAAGCGAGTTCCAACCGCTGGCGCGGCTCAGTTGTAGAATACCGGACTGAGACGCAGCGGAGCCTGGTTGTACAATCATTGTGTTATTTGTGTTATTTTATTTAGTGACTTTTGTTTTGTTCAATACTGGTAACGAATACCGTTGGCGGCGGACAACTATGGCGCCTCGCGTGACCCGTTTTCCGATCCTATAACAGCTTTCGCTGTAAAAGGCAACGAAATGGCTGTGCTCCTGCACGCCGAATTTGGTGTCATGCAATATCTGAAAACTCTATAGACCAATTCCATTTGTCTAAACATTGTTGGGCACCACGGACATACTGAGGTGCTTCTAGCGACGTCGCAGCAGTCGCACACCGCTCAGCACAAAGCTCGCCCGCAGCGTCTGTGATCACATGACAACTAGCTCAGCAGCAGCAAAGCTATTGCTGGAGGCTCCTCCCCGACACTCTGTTCTCAAACGCACCTTTGAGGCACCTGCTATGCCAGTTGTCACTTGATGGTTAAGGGTCAAATAGTTTTCAAGTATTTAAAAAACAAATTGTGAAATCAGAGAAATCCTGGGATTTGTCCCATCTTCGACTGAATTTCTCACTCTGACGTGATCGAAGTAAACATCATCGTTACGCGACGTTCGGTAAAACACTTCCTTTTCAAATAAGGAAGAAAGCCAAATGAGTTCTGTTTTTTTTGTTTTTAGAAAGAGAATAACTTTTTGAACTTAACCCTCGGACGCGCTCTGCATTTATGTCTGTTGCTACTTAACCGCAAAGGACGTGGTCACCCTTGCCTTGATACTAGTCGCAAGTGGCTGGCATCGGTGGCCCGATAGCGTTCGAAAGTCTGACTGCGTTGAAGTCAAGGCTACAAGTAGTGAGTTTGCTGTAAAATGTTGTCTTGCTTGTCGGGTGCATTGGTAAGCTATGTCCTCGAACTGTAGCTTACGGTGTCGTTGGCACATTGTGTTACAGGGCCGTCTGAACAACTAGTATATACACCTACCGAAACAAGTAACGAACGATATGATGACTTTTTTTGCGCATATTAATTTTGCAGATTGATTGATATGTAGAGTTAAAGTCCCAAAACCACTGCATGACTATGAGAGACACCGTAGTGGAGGCCTCCGGAAATTTACATCACTTGGGGTTCTTTAAAGTGCACCCAAATATGAGCACACAGGCCTATATATACGGCAATTTCGCCTCCATCGAAAATGCAGCCGCCACAGGCAACTCCAGCAATGCTGAGCAACATTCGCAAGTACAAAACCAGAGAAGGAAAATGGCTTGAAGCTTGCGACAAATACCTCGTACTTCCTCTCTGGACAATTGAAATAGAAAAAAAATATTTTTTTTCCTCCAGGACGCTATAAGCAGCCGTCTCCCACTTAGGGACTGACCAGGAGTACCTGGCGGCCGCTTCGTGGGCCTGCTGGACGGCCCATTGCTGGTCAGCGACAAGGGAACTTCTGAGGACCTCTCCCACTTGTTTGAGGTAAACTGAGGATAAGCGTCTCTAAGCTCCCAAAGGATGTGTGCGAGTGTCACCGTGTGTCCGCGTGAGAGTCACGTGTCGATGGGATACGCATCAGGATAGAAAACGTGGAGCTTGACAAGGTTTGGGTACGTGTCCGAAGCAGCGCCTCCTCTATTTTTTTAGTGCCCAGACCAACGTCTTTGTTGTGGTTATTTTTGTTGTAGTTGTTGCTAGATCTTAAAATTATTCTGCAGAAAAATTAAGTAATGTTATGAGCACTACTGGCACTTTCTTTTAGTAAACAAAGCGCGTGGCTGTGCAAGCCCGTCTCAGAGGTGATAAGGTGTAGAACGTGAGGCGACGGGTAGGTGCCACCACCATCTCGTCTTAGCAAAGCGTTGGAAACACTCCCCGTTCCGTGCAAACGTTGCATGGTAAGCGCAGCGTGATAAGCGCTACGGTCCTTAGAATTACCTATGTATGCGTTTTCTAGTAAGAGATGCATATGCAGAATATATGCTTGTTGTTATGGTGCCCCAGATATGCGCAATAATTGCTTTTTAATGGTCACTTGCACAAGCATGAACGCTCAACTTTGAGAAACATTGGTGGTCGCTGCGGATGGGGTCGGCCGTTTCAAGTACTCGATGCCGGTAAGAGTGGACCAACAGGCAAATGTACAGACATACAGACAGACCAAAATTTTTGCGTCGAAGGTTCCCAAGAAAGACTGTCGTCCTTAATGAAATGCAAAGCCTAGCCTTTTATTCTAGCGAATATCATGTTGAATATTGTTGGAGTTTGCAATATACCAATTCTACATTAAGTGCAAAAAAAACCAAAAGCCTAATGAGTCTGTCCATTAAGTGCAACAGCACGTACTTCTTCATGTTACTCATATTCCTAGGTTGCACTGGAAACAAAAACGTTAGGACATGGCTAGTTCTTTCTGATAGTAAACGTAATATGCGTGAAAAAGTTATGCCCCTGGAAGCATCAGCGAAAGCTGCACTGATTAGCAAATGAAATGTGTATCACAAGAAAATGACAAGAATCCTGATGCCAAGACTATACAGAAATCTATAATTGTCAGCAAAAAACTGAGAACCTGTGGGTTAACTTCACTTTTTGTGGCATCATATACAATAGCGAAAGCATATATTTATTTTGTTAACATGGTAAACTACTCACACTTAGAAACCTAAAATATGTGTTTGAAAATGTGCGACTTTCAAGTGCTCAAGAAGGCTGATTTGCTGCTAAAACTGAGGTTTTAGCTGCTCGAGATTGTGTGCCGAATTTCTTAGTATTTATTGCATCACTAAGTGTGCGATAAACCCCACCATTTTATATGACCTGATGCTGGGCATGTGCCGGTTCGTAATTTCATTTTTTTAGAGACGAGATTTAAAAGTGAATTTTATTGTACTGCAGATCCCGCCTAACCTTTCGAAATTTTAGTCACCAACACATCGAAATTCAGAGTTACAATTGTTGAAGTAGACAGTCGAAGTAGATAAGAGAGCTAGGAGCAGATCAGAAGCAACGCTTTTCACCAGTACAGAAGTATCAAATCCGGGCGTTTTGTCCAAAGAAGGTTAGCGAATATCAGTACAAAAGATAGTATTCTGCAGCAATGCACATAATGGAAGGATACGCATGTCGAGCTGGTTCAATGCCAGAATAGTTTGTTTCTATTGAGTGCATTTGACTGCTCATATTAATTGGTTTTGGGCCCTCCAAACACTTTTCATGCATCATCGATATACAGTAATTTTGTTTCTGTTTGCTTTAACCGGCCGTGATTTTTTTAGTCTTCACTTGTCATACGCAAGGACATTAAGATGCTGTATGTGCCAAATTTCGACAAGCAATCTCGCACTGGTTGCAGGGATTTATCTGCTCATATCTTTTCACCATACTTATGAACAACCAGCTGCATAATTGTATTCTTTGCTTACTTTTCATTAACTAGCTATGTAATTCAACAATCACTTTGCCATGTGGAATGCCGAGTGCTGTCACAGGCACAGTTAAGGTTCTGTATACACTAATTTCTCAGATGCATTCGCATGTTGCTTCATTAATTTTTACAATGTTGTAAGTTCACTCCTGCTTAAGACCTGCAGTGTGTACAATATAACTAAAAATAAATAAATAAATGATGAATCGAATGTTCAGACTCAATCTGTGCTCACCAAGTGGCATCGTAAGCCTAGCGCTACCTCTAAGGCAACACTAATGTTAATGAATAATTTCTAGGGGGAGTTCATGCTTCCTGAACAAGACGATGTCACTAAGCTGTGGACGAATTTTAAGGAAAGCTACATTGGGTGGATGGTGCATTCGCACGAACTGGACAAGGAAAGAGACTGTTTCAGCACAAGGTATATTGATTGATTATTCTGTGTGGCTTAACGTCTCAGAACCACCATATGATAATGAGAGACGCCATAGTAGAGGGCTTCGGAAATTATGACCAGCTGAGGTTCTTTACCGCGCACCCACATATGGGCACACGTGTCTATAGCATTTTCACCTTCATCGACAATGCAGCTGCCGCCGCCACCGGCATTCCATCTCGCAACCTGCGGGTCAGCAGCTGAGTGTCTTAGCCACAGGAACCACCACGGTGAGGCTTAAGTACAGTGTAGGAGCACATAGCTTCCTGTGAATAGCATTCTGGTTCAATTTCATGGCATCTCTGCAAGGTATTACGACACGCAATTTGCTACAAAATTCAACACCGCTTCACACATTGTAGTGTTTTATCCTGCTTCTAGTAAAAGATCATATAAGCTTGGCTGCTGCATGATATGTTAAATTGAGAACATAGGTGTCATTTTAATGTGATCATCATATTATGTTTCTCTTAGATAACATGCATTTTGAAGTACTCTTTTTTCACTTAGTCATTTTTTTAATACATGTCACAGTCTAGGAATCCTATTTGCAAATACTGTTATTTGTGGCATAATTCGTTTTGGAACACTGTGAAGTGATAAATGGCAAAAAAGACACAAACAAAAGGAGACAGAATGTGCAGTGACTCACAAAATTATTTTATTGTCAGAAGTCCATGAAATATAAAGCAGTTTATTTTTTACTGAGTGAACACGTTTGTCTCCTTCTGTTTGTTTTCAAAGTGTTTAATATTTCACTAATTTTTTGGTAGTTCTTTTGGCTTACAAAGAAATTTTTTTGCACTTTACTTGTAGATATTTGTATCAACAAAACTTTTGTGTATTATATGTTCAGTGACAGTAAAAAATGCGTACAATATTTCCAATACCTGCGTCTGCAAATGCTACGTGTGTCGGTACTGTACAACTGTTTCTGAATTCAACAGCCTGTTTTTTTTTGTTTCAAGATACAATTTTTCAAAACTATTCTGGTTTCATGGACAACAGTGGACACTACAATTTGCACTGCATGTTTTATTCAACATGACAGAGATATTCATTGGGTGACGAGTATATACCGCTTCCTGCTTCATACTTGAATTTTTTTTTCAAAACAGTCGAAAACTTTTTTTAACGTTGAACGTTAGATAATCCATCAGTCTGGGAGGAAAAACTGCGCTATCTACCTTTTAATGTGGCAAGGCCCACTCTTTCGGTTTTCAGTGTCCTTCTTGAATGCGCAGTTGCATCTGAGGAATGCCTAGGCTTCAACCGCTCGACTCTACTACATGAGTTTCATGAGCACTGTGCGCGTTCACAGTGCCCAAGCTGGGAGTGTGTCGCGCGGTATAAAGAAAAATAAGATGACAAAGGACCCTTGGGCGGACGCGCGGCGCAGCGAGAAACAGCACATGTTCACAAAACAACTAATATGGAAATAAGTTCGTCTCGCCTTATTTTACGCGCGGAGCACAGAAGACCACAGCGTAAATTCTGCATGTGATACAACCCACCTACATAAGAACAGCTGACATCCGGAGTAGTTAAAGTGGCTTCAAGTGTCGCATCTTCTTCGCCGGCCAGCAGCCAAAACGAACGCATAATAAATAAAAAAATCGGAGCACACCAGCTGCGCAAGAACACAACTCGTTTGAGCGACACTCTTAGTGAAAAGGCCACACGTTTCTGCATAATTTATACGGCGTATTGCTTCAACAAGCTTCACCGGCGTATTTAAAAACTAGCGTTATACTATGCCCACTGCCACCTTGCATAAAAAGAAAGGAAAATCAACAAAAAAAGACAGGAAGTACATTTAGATCATGTGTTGTCTTCAGCCAATAGCGGCGCTGCATTTTCTTCATACATCTCCTGGGATATGATACGGAAAATGCAGTCCGGGCATCGCCTAGACTTGCGCGTGAGGAGGGTTGGGCACACTCAACACACGTCAGGTAGCACTAGTTTTGTTACAGAAAAAACGTGCAATTTAAAATGAACAGTCTCAGCCTTTTACATATAGGACACTACGCACACATGGCTTTAGACACTTCGCATTAAAAAAGAGAGAGAGAGAGACAGAGTATTCGTGAAGCTTGTCTGAGGGTTCTGACTCTCCACGCATACGACTCTTTTTAGAGAGACAGGGCGACTCCCTTGGTGGGTCAGAGTAGGGTCAATAACCACTCACAAGCGCGCTCTAGACTCGCACGTGAGTGGTTCTTGACCGCCGATTCTACAAACGTAACCCGTATTAGAATACTCACTTGAACAAATGCGAGCACAAGCGTTCAGACGTCACCACGTGCGGATGCTGTATATGTTGTCATCAGCCATGGCTAACGCTACAATTACACACATAGCTCACACAGGGAGACATATCTACTCGATTGAAGGCCTCCAAATAAAACCAAAGCCATTGTTTTTAGTTCTAAAAATAAGGTAGTCACAAGCCATCATCCATCAGTTTTTGAATCAGTGCCGATAGATATTGTTGACACCTATAAGATATTTTGAGTTTCTTTTTCTTCCAATCTATAGGCTGGGATACACAAGTAAATTTTGTTTGCAAAAAGCTTTCTTCGGTAACAGGAGTGATGCCTCGTTGCCGTAACATTGTGCAGATCAAGGTCAATATTCAGATATAGTATGCGCTATTATTTGTATTACATCTATTGTATTTCAGCCTTGTATGGGCCACGACACGCAAAGAACACATAAATAAAGTCATTACTCTGCAAAAGAATGTCCACTACATTGAAAATATTGAACCGTTCAGAATGACGCGTGGAGCTTTCCAAGAATTTATTATAATACGTGCTCCGAAAATTTGCACACACACTTTATTTCTCGAATAGGGAGCTCTCCAAGTTCTTTAGATGAGAACATGCCTAGAGCGTCGCGTCCTCGCTATTCTCGGAAGAAATAAAGATATTCGGTTCGCACTGCGTTTTCGAACTATGTATAACTACCAAGCCGTGGCCCACAACGTTACCCCAACTCTAGACGTGGAAGAAAGTACAACCTCCAGTAACAAGACACAACTGCACTCATATTTGTGCTCTGGCTTCACTGAAACTTGCTCAAAAAGCTATCCTCACAGCCTATGTAACATTTTTCATAACTTAGTCCAAAGTAAGTAAAATGTATCATGTTACTTCTCATCTTGCGTTGTATTCGCGATGTGAATGTAGATGGGTTCAGTTAAAAATATATTTATGTGCTTTTTATCTTTATGAGAGACCATGCATTCGATCATCTATGTACAGTCAATACTGATTTTTGTAAACAATTTTTTCACACCTTTATAATAGGTGTTGTAAAATAATCAGTTCGAAAAACATTTCCACTTAGTATTTATCATTCATGTTTTATACACTACTTGCATGTTATTCACTTGTAATCATTTCCCATTTCCGCACTTCTGCAATGTGTATTTACAGGTCACCAGGGCCTGTTTGAAGTTGTTCTCACGGCTTTTAGCCTTGGTGACATTCCAGTTATGTCTGGTAAATAAAAATAATTGATTGAAAAAATAAATTGAAATAATTCTGTTATAGGGCTGAACGCCATCAAAGATGTAACCAAAGAACGGAAACGGCAAAGAGAAACGAGGGAAAACAGCGCACGGCGGCGGCCGAAAAAACGCGCTCCGTCCAAAGCCTGAGAGTTTTTTCGTTGCCAGCGAGGCATGTCCTAAGCATTTTAAAAGACAACCACGTACATGCTAGCAGCATGGCACCATATTTGCACTTCAAACTACCATTTTTCAGCCAACAAATGGCATTTCATACAGTGCGTCTCTGCACAGCCGTTCTTCTTTTAAACGTGTCCACCCTACACGCTGCACACTTGAGTATTGATGAAAATGATATTATGACGTAGCCTCACCCACATCTCCAAACGATATCAGGCACTTTAAGCTGTGCAGACACAATTATTTATTTGATTTGCATACACAGATAAACAAAGACGCAGAGGAAAGAGGGAGAGAGCAAGCTGGGAACTACCACCTGGAGGGGCACAATGCCTGCTAACTCTTTCGGGAGGAGCGAAGAAACAGAGAAAACAGAGATTAAAGGGGAGAAAGAGGAAAGAAGATGACGAATGAAAAAAAAGTGACGAAGACTTCAACGAGTATGAGAAAAAAAACATAAATAAAAAAATAAATAAAAAATGAACAAAAAGAAAATAGTAAAAATGTGCGAACAGCAACAAATCACCCTTGCTAAGTGATCGCATCACTCAGTGTATGAGCGATGCAATAGCTTACACAATAACGTGCATAACGGTGTGTACTCGTCAAGTAGGTTTTAGTTTGGTATCTGCAACAGCCCCGTCGATGCATGATATATAGTGTTGTAAACGGTTGAATGCCTACTTCCGCAGAGCTGCTACAGAAGCCCAGCTTTAGCGCTATTTATTAGTACCTACGAAAACAGTAAACTCATTCCAACAGGCGCACGTTACCGTTTAAGCGATGAGCATTACATATGCACTCCGATGATATAGGATTCATATCGCAATACCATCACTCATCCGCTTTTATTGCAGTTTAATAAACATTGCATATGCCCTCCTATAGCTCAGTAAACTATAATAAAATGTTTATAGATTCCAGGAGCACTTGAATACGCTAACGAATGCTATACGTATTACGTTATCACAACGAAGTGTACTCATCGTTTCGATAAAACTAATATCTGTGCTCTGACCTGATGCTGATGTCAAGTCAGAACACAATGTCACCTCTAAACGCCAGTGTAGTCGAGGTGACTGAAAAGTCGCGATGTGCACACAATTACTCCGTTTACAAAGACACGTTAATTCACCTCGTAACGCTTGGTCAAATCCGAAAAATGCAGCATGGAAAGGCGCTACTCCCTGACTGCTTCGCATGAAACAGAACCTCAAAATGCGTGGGATCTGTGTCTTTTATCATTTTCAATTTTGTGTACGTATACGGAGATATCTCCTAAGTACGTAACCATTATATCAACAAAGCGGGTGAATATACCTAAAACAACGAAAATGACGGATAATAACAAGATATAAAATCAGACTAGTGCACAAATATGGCATATTTGTAAATATGTTTTATAAGTAAAAAAAATGAAAAAATATATGTTGAATGAGCGGGACACTCAACATACGTTGCAGTGCGTGGTCACTCAGAAAAAAAGAGCACTGGAGAGCCTTCACATGATTCTAGCCACCACAACCGCGGCTTCGTCAAAGCGAGTGACTTAGGCTGAAGTGTCCGCGGTCGGGGAATCATCTGTGCAAGCTTTTTTTGATGCGACTTCATGGAAGCGTACATTGCCCATATCAACCGCCAACGCATTCTCGTACTCTCCAAGAGGCATGAAGTCTTGTACCCCAAGTACTCACTCTAATTGGCAAAGCGGGTCAAAATCTCTCGGCCTGCTCGGGGGAGAAGATGCGGCGATGGCGACGGCTTTAGTGTTGTTGGCGACACGCGCAGCCCGTGCACACAGCACCACCGACGGCATGTTGGCTACCGCAGCACAGCAATACCGCGATGATCAGGTGGTGGGCAGAGGTTATACGGTCTTGGTACGACACGCGTCGACTTGAACGACGCCCTGCACCAGCTGCGAGATCATTCGCCATCGTCTTGAACTGCGGGCGTGCAGCCGGATGCGATGACTTGATTCCACCACTTGGTGCATGGTAAGAATGGCAGGCGCTACCTCTTGGTTGTTGCCTGCCACTGAAATAAATATTTGATTGCGGAAGAAATTAGAGCCTTCGTGTCAGCCTTCATCAAAATGCAGCATTTACGTTCAGTAATAGCTCGTCTGGAATAGTGCCCTATATGGCACCTTGACAGCGACGGCTTTGTCGTCAAGCTAAACTTAGGATAGCGCTATATGCATAAAGTCATACGCAGAAGCGCTACAGATGTGCCAGAAATCAGCTCTAAGTGCGACAGAAGTGCGGAATAAAACGAGGAACACTTGAAATGGAACTTCGTTAATCTCGTTTCCCTACATGTTACTGCACAGTTCATGTAGCAGCCGACGTTTTTCACTCTACTCACAGCAGATGCTTGAGACGCATGCGTGAGTGATTTATCACGTACGAAGCTTCAGATACGGCGTTCCCTGTTAGCGCTGTCCCTTGTATTCGCTTGATGAACTCACGTTAGGCTAGAGGGAATTTGACATCGTGGTATGCTCCACATTACAGGGCGACCCTTTTTTTTTTAACTCAAAATAGCTTTTCTTACGCTAACTATCCCATCCAGTACAACACATTCATAAATTTTATGCTCTGTCATTTTTATTTAGCGCAATAATTGTCAATGAGCAGCAATTATAGTCAACTTTGCGCGATTTATGTATTTGCAATTTGGTCGGACTTCCTCGTCCTACAACTGCGACTATGCTGCTGTGAGCGTCATTTCTTATTACAACACTTCATACAAGAGAGAAACAAAGAAATGAATCATGATGTATAATATTTCATAAAGAAAGACGACGCGCCAAAATCAAGAAGCCACTTCAAGAACAATCTGCAAAGCCTATTGGTTATCTGCTTCTCCAAATATATTATGCACTGCAGTAAAAAAAACTAAAAAAAACGACACGACGATTTGATCCACGCAGAGTAGCGATGGTTTTAAAGCATTTTATACGCACGCTCTTCATGATTGCCAATTGATGCTTGCCTCAGAAATATTTTTTGTAAACATTGTCGCTAACGGACTACCTTCTCAAGCCATAAGATATATCTAGCAACACTTGACGTCTGCCTGGGCAAGTTTTTCCACTGCAAGCAAGGCTAGCCGTCGTAGAAGATGCACAAATACTCACCTGCGATCTGTGACGTTGTAAGAGGCAGCCTGCCAGTCATTTCCGGGCTGAAGAAACATCGGTGTGCCAGTAGAGAAATCTGAAGAACAGATACCGAGGGGCCTGCCGTGTTTCGTAGAGCCAGGAAATCGTGGAGACCAGTGGTAGTCGCCTTCGGAAGAGGTAATCGGTGTCGCGTAGCGGCCGAACCTTTCACGTCGCGCAGCTGCGGGTGGAAAGCCATGGCCAGTCCTTCTGGGATGCCGATGCAACATCGTGGCATCTGACGGAGGCCGGTTGTTTCCCGATCGGCGCCGGAAGCTCGCCGTCAGAGAAATCCCACTGGGCGCTTGCTTGGAACGTCGCTGTATTTTGAGGAAACGGATTGCGGGACGAACGAGCCTCTTCAGAACAGCAAAATGGCGAAGGGTGCGTGATGCACGAGGCTTGCTTGCTCGGTTGTGCCTATGTTTTGGCTCGTCCCCGCTACGGGGGATTGGCCACCAATCCGATGGTTATTATGATGGCGATAAAATAATTTCAAGTTTGATGAAAGAAAATGAGTTAAAGATATATCTAGAGAATAGGAAATTCAAATATCATAAGATTACATGTGAATAATATAGGTCCAGAACTAATATTTGAAATTATTAACTAAGTTTTAAGGAACCACACTTCCATTAGGAGTAACCTTACAAAACAAGAAAACCTTCTTTGTCTCAAAAGAAAAAAGGAAAGGAAAATAGAAGGAAAAGAAAGGCAGGGAGGTTAACCAGCCTATAGGCATCCGGTTTGCTACCCTGCGCATGCGCAGTGGCAGTGTCGCATCCAATGAAGTTGGTCTCAAAGACATTCTTAAACTGCTATGCAGACGCTCCTGTGTATGTGGCCCAAGACAGGAAGCCGCAAAAGAAAGATTGTTTTCAGAAGTAAGGGTAACGTTCAATTTTCTGAATAAAAATTTTTACTGTTTTTTCTTGTGGCTTGTCAAATGGGCAAGTAAGTAATAAATCATCGATGTTTTCGTGCTCTTGACAGTAATGCATAGGAGTTAGGACCTGATGACATCTGTATAGTTAGAAATTAAAAGGCGGAATCAGGCATAACAAATTATGAAGCACATTTTCAATTTGCAAGAAGGACATCTTTTATTTTACCAAGTAAAAGAAAGATTTTCATTTCTTGATTTATATATTGATACTGCAGTCTCATGCAGAGCTATAGCAGGCGTGAAATATTATTACACAATATTTTAAAAAGACCCAGTAGTATTAAAAGAAAAATTTTGATGTGTAAATATCATGCACATAGGTTAAACAATAAAGCTAAGAAAATGAACGAACAAAGTGGAAAAAACCGCAAATTGTAACTGTAATATAAAAAAATACAAGTCCGTATTATTGAACGGGTAAGCTAATTTTCACTAAATGCTGAAGTAAAAATATTTACAAAATTGGCACTCAGTAACAAAACATTTTGACAGCCGTCTTGTTCACTTTCTTGTTTTAGTGAGCGGTGAATGTGGGCTGCGTTGAATGTGGGCGCTCTCTCTCTATACCTTAATTCCTCCCTATTCTTTTAATCCCTCCCCCTGAGAGACAGTTACGGGGATCACATTTATCTTCTTTTCATCTAAGAATCACTTCCCGGCTTCCCCCCCCCCTCCCCCACTCTTTCATGACCGATCTTCCATGGGGAGTATAGCCAGGTTAAAAGGGTCAACCAACCAACAACCAACCAACTTCAGAGGAACTGTCAGAATGGAAAAAGTGCCACTGGGGTTTTAAAGTACCGCTTTGCTTTTGAGGTAAACCAGTACTTCATAAGCAGCATCGTGGAGAGACGCGCCAGGAGAGCAGGTGCGCTTGCTTGCACGAGGGACAGCTATTAAGGTTTTCAACACGGCCCGATGAGTGCGTGCACAGTGGTCATGATATCCAGCTTCAGCACTGGCGCCTTTAGGTACCACCGTCTCAAAATTTTGATTTCTATTTGTTTACTCTTCACAAGCCTCTGGTTTCAACTGGACTGCGTAGAACAGATGTATAGGCAACACGCGGACAGTATGATGCGACCCTCGGCACGACGTCTAATCCCTTGCACTTTACCATATTACTCTCTACCTGAAAGCCGACGTGGCATAAAATACAATTTTTACAATACCCGTCAATACAATACCCGTCAATACAATACCCGTCGTCCCGACATGATGCGGTCGTCGACGTGCGCGAGGCCAAAGGTGGCACGGCTGGAACGGCTGACGGCACACGGATGCGCTACCGTGTGCAGCGCCGTCGAGTCGGACGTCGCGGTTACCCAGCAGTCAGGGTCGCAACTCCCGAGGTCCAGGATCAGGCCGCGGCTCACGAGGACCACACCCGGTAGGCCTCATCCACGAACCTGCTCTCGGCCACTGCACCCAGGCAGGAGCCGTTCAGCAGGCCCGGTCCTTGGACCTTGTACAGGCCGACGGACTCGACCTCGAACAGACACACCGGAGCTCGACCTGGCCGACACGTACGGGTCCCACGTCCGGCTCAGGAACGCTGCCAGGAACTCGTCCTCTCGAGCGGCGCACCGCTTCGTCTGCCTTCGTGGCCTCAACCCTCGAGCTCTTTTCCGCACGTTGCTTGGTACGGCTCGGTACCGCTGGCGATCCTCGATTCAGCCAGCACCTCCCCTGGCACCTGCATCCTCGGCCACCCTGGACCTTGCACGGCTCCGTGGTCCGTGCACAGGGAGCCGTGCAAGACGTGCAAGACAGTCTAAGACGTGCCCGATTCACATGCAGATGCTCTTGACATCTTCGGTACAAAGACACTACTGCTCTGCCGCTGCTGTCCCCCGCCGGAGAATCAGCCGATAAGCGGCGTGACCACCCCATTCATTTTAGAATTACTGTATATGCTAACATATACAGTATCTCAAGTTCCTTCCACAACGCCTTCTAGTAAACTGTAGTAGCCTTGATTAGTGGGGAAGCCGCCACAACGACGCCGAACTAGGGTGGCTATCTGGACGGCAAAAGCGCTATATCATGAATACGGTGGTGCTTTCGACACAAAGGGCCATAGAAACGCGCTTCGGGAGAGTTTTGTGACTCCGTAGAAAAGGAACTTTTTCTTGCACTTTCGGCGTCTGCCTTCCAAAAAAAAAAAAAATAAAGTGAGTACCCGAAGATAATTTGCTTGTCAGAACCCCTTTTTACTCTTTCTTTTTCTCAGAGTGTGGGACGACAAATCTTAGAGTGTGGGACGACAAATCAGGGAGTAAAATAAATTTTTGCAAGTAAAGAGAAACTTTTCGGGGAATGGACGACAATTTACTAAAATGAATTTGACGTTAGGTTTGCTTTCCGCACAAATGTCACGTGGTTGCAATAACATATTGAAGGTGACAAGCGAATACGCCATTTTATGGCAAAACTACCCCATCAGTTTTCAGCTTGAAAGCAATACGGAAAGGTGCGAGGGATTGGACGTCGTGCCGAGGGTCGCATGATACTGTCCGCGTGCTGCCTATACATCTGTTCTACGCAGTCCAGTTGAAACCAGAGGCTTGTGAGGAGTAAAGGAACACAAATCAAAATTTTCAGACGGTGGTACCTAAAGGCGCTAGTGCTCAAGCTGGATATCATGACCACTGTGCACGCACTCATCGGGCCGAGGCTAACACCTTAATGGCTGTCCCTCGTGCAAGCAAGCGCGCCTGCACTCCTAGCACGTCTTCCACGATGCTGCTTGTGGATAATGCCTCTCGAGCAAACCAGTACTGACAATTTCTCTGAAGTTGGTTAGTTAGTTGGTTGACCCTTTTAACCAGGCGCATATACCCCATGGGGTATCGGTTATGAAACAAACGGCCTTGAAATCTAGCCTCACCAAGATATGGGTGTCGAAAGCACATTGAACGATTCGCGGCAGCCAGTATACTCTTGAGTATTATTATTCTCGAACTGTATGCTAATTCAAAGCCAGGATGCATTGATTAATATGTTTAGAATGATTGAAGATACTTACTTTGGTTCCTTAGCACCAGTGCCCTTTTAACAATACCACATTTTTTATGAACGAGGAAGATTTTCAAAGCTTAAACAAGCTGTCACATTCCCAATTCGCTGAAAAAAGATAGTGAACAAGACAGCAGACAGTAGTTTGGGTTACAGAGTCCAGATTTCATGCATATTTTTACTTTACATTTTTGAGAAAGGTAGCCTAACAGTTCAAGAATATGGACATTTTTGAATATTAATGTTACTATTTGCGGTTCGATTCCACTGTGGTGGTTCATTTTCTCAGCCTTATTATTTTGTCTTTGTGCGTTGTGTTTCTAACTTCATGCATTTTCTTTCACTACTATTGTGCCTGTTGTAAAATATCACATATCAATCTTTCACACATGCAATAGCTCTGCTTCAGACTTCCGTATCAATAAATAAATAAAAATATTTCTTTTCCTTGACACAATAAATGACGTTCTTCTTGTAAATTACAAGTGTGCTTCACAAAATATCGTTTCCGGATTCCACCTCCTGACTTCTAATTTTACAGGTTTGGTTAGCTCCTATCTTTTCCTTGCTTTACTGTCAGGAGCCCGAAACCATCGATGATTCCTTATATACTTGCCGACGTTTCACTAGCCATAGGAAAAGAAAGCGAAAACTTTTATTCAAAAAGATTGAGCATTATCCTTAATTCTGAAAACATTCTTTCACTTGGGGCTTCTTGTCTAGGGCCACATCAACAGGAACGTCTGCATAGCAGTTTGCGAATGCCTTTGGGACCAAGAGGGTTTTCTTGTCTTGTTACGTTACTCCTAATGGAAGTGTGGTTCCTTAAAACTTAGTTAGTAATTTCAATTATTATTACTGTATATACTTTATTCACATGTGACCCTATGATATTTGAATTTCCTATTCTCTACATATCTCTTTAATTCGTTTTCTTCCATCAAACTTGAAAATATTTTATTGCCATCTTAATAACCATCGGATTGGTGGCCAATCCCCTGTAGCGGGGACGAGCCAAAACATAGGCACAAGCGAGCAAGCAAGTCTCGTGCATCACGCACACATCGCCATTTTTCTGTTCTGAAGAGGCTCGTTCGTCCCGCAATCCGTTTCCTCAAAATACAGCGACGTTCCAAGCAAGCGCCCAGTGGGAGTTCTCTGACGGCGATCTTCGGGCGCCGATCGGGAAACAACCGGCCTCGGTCTGATGCCACGATGTTGCATCGGCATCCCAGAAGGACTGGCCATGGCTTTCCACCCGCAGCTCCGCGACGTGAAAGGTTCGGGCGCTACGCGACACCGAGTACCTCTTTCGAAGGCGACTACCACTGGTCTCCACGATTTCCTGGCTCTACGAAACACGGCAGGCCCCTCGGGATCTGTTCTTCAGATTTCTCTACTGGCACACCGATGTTTCTTCAGCCCGGGAATGACTGGCAGGCTGCCTCCTACAACATCGCAGCTCACACGTAAGTATTTGTGCATCTTTTACCACACATCACGTTGATCGCAGGGGAAACACTTGCCCAGGCAGACGTTAAGTGTAGCTAGATATATCATATGACTTGATAAAATAGTCCGTTAGCGACAATGTTGCAAAAAATATTTCAGACGCAAGCATCAATTGGCAATCACGACGAGCGAGCATATCAAATGCTTTAAAACCATCGTTACTCTGCGTGGATCAAATCGTGGTGTCGTTGTTATGTAGTTTCTTTTACCGCAGTGCATAATATATTTGAAGAAGCAGATGACCAATAGGCTTTGCAGATTGGTCTTGAAGTGGCTTCTTGATTTTGGCGCGTCGTCTTTCTTTATGAAATATTATACATCATGATTCATTTCTTTGTTTCTCTCTTGTATGAAGTGTGATAAAAAATGACGCTCACAGCAGCAGAGTCACAGTTTTAGGACGAGGAAGTCCGACTAAATTGTAATACATATATCGCACAAAGTTGACTATAATTGTTGCTTATTGACAATTATTGTGCGAAATGAAATTGACAAAGCATAAAATTTATCAATATGTTGTACTTGATGGGATAATCAGCGTAAGAGAAGCTAGTTAAAGTGAAAAAAAAATTGGCGACCTGTTATATGAAACAGACCACAATGTCAAACTCCCTCTAGCCTAACGTGAGTTCATCATGCATGGGACAGCGCTAACACGGAACGCCGTATCTGAAGCTTCGTACGTGATAAATCACTCACGCATGTGTATCAAACATCTGCTGTGAGTTGAGTGAAAAACGTCGGCTGCTACATGAACTGTGCAGTAACATGTAGGGAAACGAGATTAACGAAGTTCCATTTCAAGTGTTCCTCGTTTTATTCCGCACTTCTGTCGCACTTATAGCTGATAACCGGCACATCTGTAGCACTTCTGCGTATGACTTAATGCATATAGCGCTATCCTGAATTTAGCTTGACGACAAAGCCGTCGCTGTCAAGGTTCAAAATCGGGCAGTGTTCCTGACGAGCAATTACTGAACGTAAGTGCTGCATTTTTATCAAGGCTGACACGAAGGCTTTAATTTCTTCCGCAATCAAATATTTATTTCAGTGGAAGGCAACAACAAAGAGGTAGCGCCTGCCATTCATACCAAGCACCAACTTGTGGAATCAATTCATCGCATCCGGCTGCACGTCCCCAGTTCAAGACGATGGCGAATGATCTCGCAGCTCAGGGAGGGTGTCGTTCCAGTCGACGCGTACCCTACCAAGGCTTTAAAACGTCTGCCTTCCACGTGATCATCGCAGTATTGTTGTGCTGCGCTGGCCAACATGCCATCAGTGGTGCTGTGTGCACGGGCCACGCGTGGCGCCGACAAGCCTGAAGCAGTCGCCGCATCTTCACCCTCGAGTAGGCCGGGAGCTTTTCACCCACTTGTTCACCTGGAATGAGTACTTGCGGTACAAGTCTTCGTGGCTCTCGAGGAATACGAAAATGCGTCGGCTGTTCGTGTGGGCGCTGTATGCTCCATGAAGTCGGATAAAAAAAGCTTGCACCAATGCTTCCTCGACCACAGACAGTTGAGCCTATGTCGCTCGTTCAATATGGCGTTCGATATGACAGCCTATGGCGCTCATTTGATAGATAATTTTCCATTCTCTTCACTCATACAATATATTTGCATATATGCTATATATGTGCACTGGTCTGATTCTGTCCTATTCTTGTTCGTCATTTTTGTTGGTATGGTTATATTCACATGCTTTGTTTAGATAATGGTTACGTAATTGCGAAATACCTCCGAATACGTACAACAAGTTCCCACGTGGGCTGATTCAGGCGGGCAGATCCCACGTGGGCAGATCCCACGTGGGCAATCCTACGTGGGCAGCTCCTGACCCGTCCGTCACGTCGACTATGCTGGTGTTTAAAAGTGACGTTTTGTTCTGACGTTATGCCAGCATCACGTGAGATCACATACATCTTTTTTATCGAAAGTAAGCGTACGCTACGTTGCGATAACGTCATACATAGCATGCGTAAGCGTATTCAAGCGTTGCTGGCGTCGAGTACGTTCGAGTATAGTTTTCCTATTCATAGGAGTGCATATTCAATGCCTATTGAACTGCATTAAAAGCGGAGCGTCATCGTTAATCGCATATAATTCATATATCATGGGAGTGCATATGTAATGCTTAATATTGTTTTGCAATAAAAACAGATAGCCCGCACTGCCACCTCAATTGCCGTTGCACCAACATGACATCTGCATAGGATTTTTTTCCGGAGTGGTTCGAAGACCTGGCTTCGCTTTGAGGTGAGCACATGAATGCCGCGCAAAATGAGTTCATTTCGTGTAAGGATAATACTAAGCTTCTATCTTGCATTAATAGGGTAAACTCGAACGATGCCGCATCTTCGAGTTCAAATTAGCATTGCCTGTGCCTGTTTCTCGGGAGATGTAACAGGTAAACACTTTCGGTTCTGGCATCCTAAAATAAGGATTCGAAGAAATGTCACGGCCAACTGTGACTGTGACAGAGTTAAGCGAGGTATTAGGTATCCTCAGTAGGCCTGTGAGATCACAGGAAGGTATTGCTTCTTCACCGTCGTCTTTAGAACTCTGCAAGTTTTAAAGCAATATATTGGTATGTGAAAAATACGACGCTCGCCGCAGCTAAATATAAAAATACACTCTACTGATCTACTACTAAATCAGTAGCTATCGTATATTCTTCATGTTCGTTCTAATATGCTCAACTTGCTATTTAGAAAGTGGGTATTCCGTAACACTAAGGGATTGCCCGACGCGGTGGACAATTTTCATGTTGTAAATATAGGACATCAATCTCAGTGGCTGTAGAGGAGCTCTCAATGTATTCAAGCTAATGCATAGCTGTGGCTCTTGTGAGGGCGTTTAAATTCTCGGTATTATTGTCCAGAAACCTGGCTATATCACTTGATTTTATGTAAGGGTCTACATTATAGCAAGATTGTACATAATAGATGTAATTTTGCTTTATGAAATATATAAATGGTCCGCGATGATAGAAGCTGACAACAATTAAGTGCAGTTCAATTCATTTTCCCTTGCATACATGGGCTGAAATATATCTGGTGCTGCAAAGCATATTTACGCTATCTTTTATGACTTTTGATCTTACAAAGTGTCACATAGTTATAAGGTGGCTATTTAAGAGCGATGAGTAGGCTGTGTTTCACGAGCGCAAATACTTGCTTTTGGATAATTTAGGTGCTGTAACAATTATCTAGTTGCATTATTTTAGTTTCACACCAATAACTTGCCCTAACAAAGTAAAAATAAACAGATGTGTCTAAATTCACGAAATTACACTCTATAATCACTAAGCCTTGGTGTCATATATTGTCGCAGTACAGCACGAACCAAAGGCAGATAAACGTTGACACAGCGACTCTCAGCAGCCGAACAGCAAATTCGCGTTCTTTTTCTTCGATCAGCCAGAGCTCCACGTCCTGGTGTTCGCCAAATCCCCTTATCGTCATTTTGGTCCACCAGTACACACGCGTCATTTGCCCCCCTCTTAATGAGCATCGCCCCGATGCTAAACCAGTAGTGCAGTTCTTTTTGTCTGTTCTTTAAGAAGTGTCTTGCGCAGTCACTACCTTTCATAAGGCTTCATGCGCACAACGCGAACTAGTTCAGGACGGTGCTGGTGAAGCCTCGTACTACATGAACTGTCGGGGACGACCTTGTAAGTAACATCACTCAGTCGTCGCAGTCCTAGATATGGCCCAAAGTATCTCCTTGGGAGCTTTTCAGAGAGTCCTTGTTTCCGTATGGGCGTCACAACCCATACTCTGTCGCCGGTCTGGTAAACGACTGTTCTGCGGCGAGAATTGTAGCGGCTCTCGTCGTACTCTTGTTGTTGCTTGATTTGCAGGCGTGCTAGTTGCCTTGCTTCTTTCGCTTGTTCTGTAAACATCTCGGCGTCCGGTTCGATGTCGTCGCATTCGTGCGCTAGCATCGCATCTAACATGGTTCGCACTTCCCTTCCGTGAATCAAGATGAACGGGGTCATCCGGGTTGTTTCTTGCTTGGCAGTGTTATGCAAACGTGATATAAGGCAAGATTTGGTCCCAACTTTTGTGTTCGACGTCTACGTACATTGAAAGCATGTCTTCAATTGTTTTGTTGAGACGCTCTGTAAGCCCGTTCGTTTGCGGGTGGTAGGCGGTGGTCTTACGATGGGATGTTCCACTCAGCATGAGGACTTGTTCCAAAAGAGCTGCCGTAATTGCGGTTCCTCTGTCTGTGATTACGATGCTTGGTGTACCATGCCGCAGGACAACGTTCTCGATGAAAAATCATGCCACCTCCTCTGCTGTACCTCTCTGGATAGCCTTTGTTTAAGCATAACGGGTAAGGTAATCAGTCATGACAATAACCCAGCGGTTCCCAGCAGTAGAAGTAGGAAGTGGGCCGAAAATATTTATGCCAGTCTGGTCGAATGGTGTTCTTGGGACCTGCACGGGCTGCAGGAGGCCAGCTGGTTTAGTCGGCGGTGACTTCCGTCACTGGCAGTCGAGGCAAGTATGAACATGGTATTTTACTGCTATGGTCAGTCTTGGCCAGAAGTAGTGCAGCCGTACTCTGGCCAACGTTCTTGTGTAACCTAAGTGGCCTGAAGTCACTTCGTTGTGGCATGCTTCGAGTACTTCGGAGCGAAGGGCTGCTGGGATGACGAGCAAATGCGCAGATCCTGTCGAAGAGAAGTTTCTTTTGTATAGTACTCCGCTCCGTAAGCAAAATGATGACAGCGCTCTTACGAAAACAGTTGGTGCCTTCTGAGATCTTTTCTCCAGGTAATTAATTAGGGCAAGTAACCCAGGATCACCGCGTTGTTGCTGTGCAATAGCGGTTGAGTAAAGCACACCGAGAAATGCTGTTTTCTCCTCATCGGATAGAGTTGCCGATTCAATGGGTGAGCGGGATAGACAGTCAGTGTCTATGTGGTGGTTCCCTGACTTGTGTACGACAGTCATGTCGTACTCCTGCAGCCTGAGACTCCAACGCACTAATCTCCTGGTAGGATCTTCAAGATTTGTCAACCAACACAGTGAATGGTGGTCGCTGATGACTTTCAAAGGGCGGCAGTATAAATACGGGCTAAATTTTGTGACTGCCCATACCACGGCGAGGCATTCCTTCTCAGTCGTAGAGTAATTAGTCTCGGCGCGTGTTGGTGTTCGGCTTGCATAGGCGATTACTCTTTCTGTGCCCTCTTGCAGCTGCACAAGCACAGCTCCCAAACCAATATTGCTGACATCAGTGTGTAGCATCGTTGGGGCTTTCTCATCAAAGTGGGCAAGCACTGGAGGCATCTGTAGTCGCTGGCGGAGGTTATTAAAAGCACCTTCCTCTTCATTGCTCTATTGGACAGCAACGTCTTCTCTCGTGAGGCGGGTTAAGAGTGATGCGATGCGTGCGAACTCCGCGATGAATCGCCTCTAATACGCACATAGTCCGAGGAATCGTCGGACAGTTTTCTTATCAGTCGGCACCGGGAACTGTGCAACATCCGCGATCTTTTCAGGATCAGGACAAACGCCTGCGTGACTGACAACGTTGCCAAAATATTGCAGCTCTTCATAGCAAAAGTGGCACTTTTCAGGCTTCGACGGCAAGAACGCAGACCGTATGGCTTGTAAAACTGCCTCAAGTCTTTTAAGGTGCTGGTCAAATGTTGCGGCGAAAACTACGGCATCATCAAGTTAGACCAAGCAGGTTTTCCACTTCAACCCAGAAACTACAGTATCCATAAGTCTTTGAAAGGTAGCAGGCGCTGAGCATAAACCAAAGGGCAAGTCTTTGAATCCATATAAGCCATCTGGTGTCACAAAAGCAGTCTTCACGCGGTCTCTTGGGTCTACCTCCATTTGCCAGTACCCACTCCTTAAGTCCATCGATGAAAAGTAACGAGCATGTCGAAGTCTGTCGAGAGGGTCATTTATACGAGGAAGTGGATACATATCTTTCTTTGTCACCTGATTGAGTTTTCGGTAATCTACACAGAAGCGCAGGCTGCGGTCTTTTTTTTAACGAGGACTACAGGTGACGCCCAGGGGCTTTTTGAGGGCTGGATGACGTCATCTTCTACCATTTTGTCGACTTGCTCTTGTATCACTTTGCGTTCCTTTGCAGCCACGCGATAGAGGTTTAGGTGAATTGGTCTCGCCATGTCCTCGGTAATTATTTGATGCTTGGTTAGAGGCGTGCGGCCAACTCTTGTTGTTGTCGAAAAGCAGTCTTTGAATTCGGCCAGTAGCTCAAGAAGCCTCTTTCGCTCGTTCTTAGGCAAAGTAGTGATAATGTCGAGAACTGGTGTTGAATAAAGTTTTGGTGCCTCGTCGACTACTGCCAAGCAGCCTTCTGCGTCTGTGATATCGTCGAAGTAAGCGACAGCCATGCCTTTTGGAAGGTGCCGGCGCTCATCAGTAAAATTTATCAGAAGCAAGTCCGTGCGTCCAGCGGCGACACTGACGATATCTCTTGCGACGGAAATGCCGTGTGTGAGGAAGAGCGAAGTTATTCGGTCTGCTACTCCTTTGCCGTCAAACTGGACAGCGGCTGCCACAGAAACAAGCGTGCATGACCGAGGAGGGAGAACCACATCGTCATCAGGTAGACGCAATTGGTTTGGTCGTGCTTGTGTACAATCAGGTGCGCCCGAACTGCTGCGGAATGTAATCAAACTGTCCAGGATATTGATGACGGTGCCGTACTCTCGTAAGGAGTTCATACCAATAATTAGATCCTTGCAGCATGCAACTAGAACGATGAACGACGCAACGAAAGAAGAACCTCCTATGTCTATTCTCGCTGTGCATCTTTCAAACGGCATCAATAACTGACTACCTGCCGTCCTTATTTGAGGGCCTGTCCACAACGTCTTCACTTTCTTGAGGCGGATGGCGAGGTCCTGACTGATAATAGAAAAGTCGGCACCGGTGTCGACTAAGGCTGTTACTTTCTGGCCGTCAAGAAAAACACTCAGGTCAGCGGTCACAATGTCGTCGCTCTCACGTCTTGTCGGACTTACAGCGTCGTGTAATGGGGGCTTCTCGTCGTCATTTTCATGGCCTGCAACCTTACCCCCGGAGGTCGCCGCCCCCAGTTTCCCCGGCGCGGGCTGGGTGACCTTCTTGCGTTAAGGTCCGCGGAGGTACGTCGGTGTGACGAAGGTGAATGAGCGGGAGAAAAAGAGCGGGATTGACGTCCCAAACCTGGCTGGCGGGTAGGTATTGCCTCCTCGTCAGAAGTATGGTATTCGTAAAAGTGAGAACGGGCTCCATGGAAAGAGGCGTCCTCCCGGCGTGGTATGTATTCTTCGTTCGCACGTCGATCGTCAGACCATTTTCAAAGAGGGCGGAACGAATCACTGCGGTGCCAGCAATGACGGGCAATATGGTCTGCACCTCCACAGTTAAAGCATAGTGGACGTCGATCGATTGTGCGCCATGCATCTGTTCTTCGGAGCAGTGGACGTCTGAGCCTCCCTTCTTGCGACGATGTCCATGGTGCTGCTGTGGACGCCTGGTGGTACGTCGGTTGGCTTGGCGGTCGGCTCAGCGTCTGCTCTTGCGGCGGTGACCAAGGGCCATCGGCACTTGGTGATATGGCAGCGATGTACCGGATGGTGAACGTCGCAGAGCATCGGCATAGCTCATGGGATGGTGCTCGTCACCAGGACCAGCGGTAGAAAATGCGTGACGGATTTCGTCACGTACCAGTTCAGTGACGGACGCAACGGGGGTTTGAGCAACTTGATTCCGGAACTTTTGAAGTTTTTCGTGAACTATCTCCCTAATGAGGTATCGCAGGGAGCTTTGATCCTCAGGCATGGCGGCAGCATTTATTGGGGCACTGCTAGACATTTGATAATACTGCCTGCATTGTTGATGGAGGACCCGCTTGATAGCCGTAGCCTCCTTGATAAAGTAAATTTCGGTACTTGGAGGGTGGCACAGTAGTCCGGCGAAAAGTTGCTCCTTAACGCCGCGTGTGAGGTAGCTCAATTCCCTATCTTCACTCATGTTCGGGTCAGCTCGACGAAAAGGGCGAGTCATATCTTCAGCAAACATAGTAACGCTTTCATTGGGTTTTTGAACCCGTAGCTCCAACAGCTGCGGCGCAGGGTTGCGTGTCGATCGACATTGGTGAACGTATCGACAAGCTGTAGTCGGAAATCACCCCAAGTTAACAAACTGGCTTCTCTGTTCTCATACCAAATTTTCGCACCGCCGTCAAGGTAGAAATAGGCGCGTGAGAGCTTTTCTTGTTCAGGTCACAGATTAATCTTGGCGACACGCTCATAGTGCTCAAGCTAGTCGTCCACGCCTTCATAGGCGCCGCCACAAAAGTGATCGGGAACCAGCGGTTGAAAGATAGTTACCTGTGAAGGCTGTGTTGGTGGGGGGCCTTGGGGCGTCGGTTGCGGACTGGCGTTGGCCATTTGGAGAGGTGTTCGGCACTTGCGAGGTTCCGTGGAAGGAGTGAACTTTGGAGCGAGGCCTATCAGCCGCCGACTGAAGGGGTGCACGGGAGTTGCAATGAGTGACAATGCGTCCGAGCCAGATGAACGGCTCCCAGTGAGAGTATGGAGCATTGGGTAGGGTTGCGCCCCAGCACCTCCACCAGTGTCACGGTACAGCGCGAACCAAAGGCAGATAAACGTCTTGTCTTGTCTTGTCGCCTAGAATATCTTGGCTCATACCCACATGGGGAATTGGCCACACTGTACCTCATAATAGATAATTTTTTTACAACGCTTGCTAAAAAAAAGAAAGAGAAATTAGATAGGAACAATAATAATGTTCCTTTGAAAAACGTGAAAAGAGTGTAGAAGAATGCGATTAACAAGAATATATAAAACAAATTAACAAGAATGAGGAACGGGGACGAAGAATTGGATATATCTGGCAGTACCACTAGCAGCGTATCCGTCCGGTTGCCTGAATGATTTTATGTAGCGCTGATAGAATAGCACTGCGGCCCACACCCAACTAACTGGCTCCAAACGATAATAAGGTGGATGTATTGACTGGCAATCCGAGCATACCAATCGGTCTTTCAAGAATTATTCGTCACAGTGAGGCGAAGCGACAGCATGTGAGAAGAGAGTGATCTATTGTTTCCGGTTCGTTGCAAACTGCACATAGGTTAGTTAATGAAAATCCTGATTTGTTGAGATAAAAATTTAACCGAGGAACTCTACAGCGAAAGCTTGTGAGGGTCACCTCAAATTGACGGGAAAGGCATTTTGCGGTGTTCCATGTGAATGGCAAGTGCCGAAATTCTTCAGATTGTAGGAGAGACGTTTCGTTGATTTTTAAGATTAACAGGCGTTTGAATCGTTCGGCAGTAATAAAAGGAAAATGTGGGGCTACTAGCACCACCGGGAAATTTAAAGATGCCGAAGCGAGCGAATCAGCAATTTCATTTAGTACATTTCCAGCATGCCCGGGGACCCAAATGAACCGAACTTCTGATAGGCTATGCGGTACGAGAGACCAAAATATCCTGAGAAAAGGAGACTGCTTTGCGGACGTTAAATGTGTACATACAGACCAAGAATCCGAAATAATAATAGCTTTTGATTGCTGATAATTTAGTTTCCGAAGAGCCAATGTAATAGCTAGGAATTCTGTGAGATCAATTGGTGTGAAGTCAGGCAATCGGAGCGCAAAAGACCAATTAAGCTGATGAGAAAAAATACCTACTCCAGCCTTCTGAAGATTTTGCGTTGCATCCGTCGAAATCACTACGTATTTAGGAAAATGACTGAGATGGTCTTGAAGGAGGCCCTCCAGAACATGCTTTGGAAGTAACTTGGCATTTTTTGGCAAAATATCATCGAAAATTGAGTCAACTGGCACCAAGCATTGGGTTTTGGGAGTTAAATGCTGGAGGGAAACGTGAAGACTTGATAACAGAGACTCGATGGAAATGACTTGGGGTCTTTGATAACGAAACCACGGGCGCTGAAAGAAAGAAACTGTATGTTTGATAAAAACTGTGTGTGAACAGGAGAGGGGCCCATCGTAAAGTTTTAAAAATGTTTGCACAGTAAGCTGTCGAAATCTAGCATCAAGTGGAATGATTCTAGCTTCCAAATAAAGCACGCTATTCGCGACACACCTATAGGTAGCCCAAGACACAGCCACAGAGCTTGCCTTTCTAGCAATATACGAGGTCTTAATTTGTACTCAGCACTTCCGGAAAACAGAACACAACCAAACTCCAGAATTGGGCGCACGTAAAGTTTGTAGAACGTAAGTAACGTATCCCTGCGCATCCCTGAATTCTTATTGCAAAACCGGCGTTGCAATCCTAGGGCGCTTTCTGCTTTACGGGTGTTGGATTCTACTTGTTGCTGCCAATTTAAATTGTCCACGTAAACAATGCCAAGATACTTTAGCGCTGTTACTTGTGGAATCGGATCATTTTGATAATGCATGGAAAGAAATACAGGAATGGATAGAGGGAACACAAGCAGAGCACATTTGCAAACATTAAGTGAAAAAGACAGCCCGCCAAGCCATACCTCAAGCTCACTCAAATATGACTGTAAGATTTTATAAAAACTATTCATATCTCGGGATGACGAGAAAAAAGCAATATAATCAGCGTAGACGTAAAGAGGAACATTTTTGTGAACGGGAATGGATGATAATAATATATTAAATAAAATAGGTGACAGGACTGATCCCTGCGGAACACCTCTTGTTTGCTTATATGACGCAGAAGTAATTCCCTCGTGGCAACAAAAGAATTGTCTCTGAAAGAGAAACTCCTGAACTCAAAATATAATGTACTTGGGCACCTCACAGTCCACTAATCTTGAAATTAATGTACTGTGTTCTACAATATCGTAGGCTTTTGCGATATCTAACGTGACTAGTGCAGAAAGCTCACCAGATACTTTTGCAAGGCGAATTCGGCTTTCCAAATCAACATGAGCCGACCACATAGAGCACCCCTGTCTAAATCCTATTTGCCGTGGTGAAAGGACGTTCTGACGAGCGATGAATTCATTGAGCCTTCTATGAAGAATTCTTTCAATTATTTTAACTAGGTTTGAAGTAAGCGAAAATGGCCGAATGTTATCCAGGACATATCCGAGGCTTCGGTTTTTTCGCAGCAACACAACTTTAGCAATTTTCCATGTGCTTGGAATCCATGTGTGCTGTAAGGAGCAGTTAACAATATTCAAAAGCTCGTCGAGATGGGAATTAAGTATCAATTTAATCATAGAGTTTGTAATCTGATCTCGACCGAGAGCCGCTTGCTTTACAGTTAGTATGACATCTGCCAGTTCCGCCATAGTGACTTCCCGAAAGTCCGAGGTGGCGTTTTTGAATGTCACAGGCCTCAAGCATGACGAAGCGAAACGCGCTTCAAGTCCTTTCGCGATGCCTTCTAACAAATCTGTTGTCTCTTTAGGAGACAGCACTACTGAATGCGAATATGCTGGTACCTGCGTCAATTTTTGTTCCGTAGAAACCTGTACAGGGCAGATCTTTTATCAGGTTTTGATAAACGCGAATGTAAGTCAGAATTGTGTTTATCTGTAGCTATAGCAACTGTACGTTTAAACAGCGCTGCGTTGAATTTATAGTCAACCCAATTTTCGGAGTATGGTTGTGGCGTAAACGTTTCCAAACAGCCTTACGTCGCCTATACGCAAGCGTACAATCTTCGTTCCCCAAAGCTGAAATTGACGGTGTGCTGCCGTACTCAACAGAAAACTCTGCTGGCTGGACAGAGTCACTTAGACACGCTACTACTGAAGCAGCTTCTTGCTGTCCGACGCGTCCTCTCAATGACGAGAGCGCGGGGTTTAAAACAGTTTTTGACACGGCGACTCTCATCAGCCGAACAGCAAGGTCACCTTCTTTATCTTTGACCAGCCAGAGCTCCACTACCTGGTGTCCGCCAAATCCCCTTATCGTCGTTTTGGTCCACCAGTACACACGCGTCAATAAATAGGGCATAGAGCCATTTGTCTTATACGCAGGTTTCACGATCCAATCCCGGCAACAGCGGCTGCATTTTCGATGAATGCGAAAATGCTGTAGGCTCTTGTGCTCAATCTGGGTGCACTTTAAGGAACCTCCGGTAGCGAAAATTTTTGGAGTCCTCCACTACGGCGTCTCTCATAAACATTTGGTGTCTTGGGACGTTGTACCCCACATATCAATCTGTCAATCAGTTTTCTTGTGTACCTATAGCGGACCGAGAAAGAAAATTATTTTCGTGCTCTTGACGGTCCAGTAGATACAAATAATCTAGAAACAATATTTTCAGATGGTTGAAAAAGTATAACGGCTGAGAGGAATAATCAGCTGATTCGCATAGCCGCATATCGTGGCCCGTTGTAATCGGTTATCCATGTCATAACAACGATTCCATGTTCGTCATAACCTCAAGGCCTTCGTATGCCAATTTTTGGGCCATAGATAGATAGATAGATAGATAGATAGATAGATAGATAGATAGATAGATAGATAGATAGATAGATAGATAGATAGATAGATAGATAGATAGATAGATAGTACAAAAATGTCTCATCAAAACTACTTTAGAGTCACAACTCACATATTTTACGAATTAAAAAAAATTGGGTACCCTTAGGGTGGTACATCGATTTTTTTCGAAGGATTCTTTGCAGAATGTCCCGGTTGAAGACGGCATCCCAGCAATCTACGAAAGCGTGATGAATCACCTTCGGTTTTTCACAGCAAGCAGTTAACAGTACCTGGTACGTCAATACCTTTTTTCTCTAACCATGTTTTTACTTGTAGGGTACTAGTGCATTAGATAAAAAAAAACTATTTACCTTATTCACGAACTTTAGGATTGAAAGGTGGGCTATAGTTGGTAGTTCGTAATAGTTCAGCAAACTGGGATAGCGGAGAACACAGAGAAGAAGCAAAAAAGGCACACAAGACGAGCACTTTTTTTTTTTTGGTACGAGCAGCATGAGAAGCGTTCAATCGAAGTACTTGTCTATGAATTATCTATGTAAGTAAACTCACAGTCATGTAGCGATAATGAGGAATGTGGGCTGCACTGAACCTTATTTCTGGAAATGTGATACACTTCGGAAGTGGCACGCGCAGTTTCAAGTGGATGCCAAAACACTTTTTTAAACAACAGTTCGAATTAGTAGGTATCGTGATGCCAAGCGAAAATGGAATATGCAGTACACTTAACAAAAACACCTATGTTCTCTCATGAGTCCATTCAAATATTGACAAGTTTGGCCGATGTACATGTGACTCAAAGAAAGGGGTATGTTACGCACCACTCCTGAAATACACTTTACAAACTGTTTTGCAAGTTTCTGAAAAAAAAAACGATATGTTTACACGTGCCCTGCGTCCTCCTTTGCACCATGGTGACTTCTTTGATTCATGTGTGTGTTCCGCCACGCGCGCAGTTCGCTGAACGGATAACATGGTTTGGTTCAGTACGTCATTTACTTGGCATCCTACAATAACATCTGTTTATACTGGTACGGGTATCCAAGTCTCTATACAGTTACTTCCTCGCGATTCTACATAAACATTCATTAGAAGGCTATGCGCGCAATACATAAAATGACATCTTTCCTTCATGCATGTACGCAGTCGTACTCCATCCACTGTACTCAGCACATAATGACAAATTCTGGCAGAGCACTTGTAAGCCGTACCTGTGTTGGTGTAATCATATTACACCAATAGAAGATTTGGAAAGCAGCACAATATAATTCGTTGATAGTTAATGACATTTGGCTATAATGAATTTAGGCACAATAACAGACGTGCTGTATATAGAACTGCGCTTTATATTATCTCTTAAATAAGCTTTTGCACGTAGAGGTCGTGATTAGGATGTAAATGCGCTACTTTGGCTAAGACCCCTGGCTTCCTGTATACTGGTATATAAGCACTCAGAGTTTGTTAAGCGATACAGAGTACACGCAAAATCACGTGCTTAAAACAAAGTAAAGCTTTTCAGAAAGCTTTATTATTTGCCGCAAAACTCGTGTGATAAAACTGAGTCATCCCCATCATAACTGTTGTGTAAATGTTACTTGCGCTCGGGTATCTCGTGACACAATCGAGTGCGTGTGGTCTGATATGAGAGTCATCAGTCTGGATACCGTTAAAACTACCGACAAAACAAGCGTATGGTTTTATCGCGGTTCCGATACTTTATCACTCTTTGTAGTTCACCAGGAGCCACTTTTGATGTAGCGCGGCATAAAGCGCTGCTTTGAAACTGCACAATACTGATTGATCAGCTAAGCGGATTATTGGAAACTTCGATGGTACTTCGTTTTTGTTTTCTTTTGCGGGTTAGCATGCTCGATTTCTAATTTGGTATAACATCCTAAAACCATCATATGAATATAAGAGACGCCGTAGTGGAAGGATCCAGACATTTTGAGCACCTGGGGTTTTTTAAGTGCACCCAAATATGAGCACATGGGCCTACAGAATTCCCCCCTCCATCGAAAACGCAGCCGCTGTAGCCGAGATTCGATCCCGCAACTTGCGTGTCAGCAGCCGGGTATTTTGCTGCTAGACCACCGTGGAGGGGCGGGTAAGCAGGCTCTTGAAACATGCAATTTCCCGGCGCAGTTTCGCCCGGCTGCGTGTTCACTCGTGCACCATGGCACGTCGCATGTGCACATGCACCGATAAAGGCCCAGAAGTGCTATAAATGTCCTGAAAGCGAACAATCACACGCTTTTGTAGTCTGAAACGCGCGCTTCAAATGCAGATGCTCTTGACATCTTCGGTACAAAGACACTACTGCTCTGCCGCTGCTGTCCCCCGCCGGAGAATCAGCCGATAAGCGGCGTGACCACCCCATTCCTTTTAGAGTTACTGTATATGCTAACATATACAGTATTTCAAGTTCCTTCCACAACGCCTTCTATTAAACTGTAGTAGTCCTAATTAGTGGGGAAGCCGCCACAACGACGCCGAACTAGGGTGGCTAGCTGGACGGCAAAAGCGCTATATCATGAATACGGTGGTGCTTTCGACACAAAGGGCCATACAAACGCGCTTCGCGAGAGTTTTGTGACTCCGTAGAAAAGGAACTTTTTCTTGCACTTTCGGCGTCTGCCCTCCAAAAAAAAAAAATAAAGTGAGTACCCGAAGATAATTTGCTTGTCAGAACCCCTTTTTACTCTTTCTTTTTCTCAGAGTGTGGGACGACAAATCTTAGAGTGTGGGATGACAAATCAGGGAGTAAAAGAAAGTTTTGCAAGTAAAGAGAAACTTTTCGGGGAATGGACGACTATTTACTAGAATGAATTTGACGTTAGGTTTGCTTTCCGCACAAATGTCACGTGGTTGCAAGAACATATTGAAGGTGACAAGCGAATACGCCATTTTATGGCAAAACTACCCCATCAGTTTTTAGCTTGAAAGCAATACGGAAAGGTGCGAGGGATTGGACGTCGTGCCGAGGGTCGCATGATACTGTCCGCGTGCTGCCTATACATCTGTTCTACGCAGTCCAGTTGAAACCAGAGGCTTGTGAGGAGTAAAGGAACACAAATCAAAATTTTCAGACGGTGGTACCTAAAGGCGCTAGTGCTCAAGCTGGATATCATGACCACTGTGCACGCACTCATCGGGCCGAGGCTAACACCTTAATGGCTGTCCCTCGTGCAAGCAAGCGCGCCTGCACTCCTAGCACGTCTTCCACGATGCTGCTTGTGGATAATGCCTCTCGAGCAAACCAGTACTGACAATTTCTCCGAAGTTGGTTAGTTAGTTGGTTGACCCTTTTAACCAGGCGCATATACCCCATGGGGTATCGGTTATGAAACAAACGGCCTTGAAATCTAGCCTCACCAAGATATGGGTGTCGAAAGCACATTGAACAATTCGCGGCAGCCAGTATACTCTTGAGTATTATTATTCTCGAACTGTATGCTAATTCAAGGCCAGGATGCATTGAGTAACATGTTTAGAATGATTGAAGATACTTACTTTGGTTCCCCAGCACCAGTGCCCTTTTAACAATACCACATTTTTTATGAACAAGGAAGGTTTTCAAAGCTTGAAAGTGCTGTCACATTCCAAGTTCGCTGAAAAAAAGATAGTGAACAAGACGGCATTCAGCAGTTTGTGTTACCGAGTCCACACTTCATGCATATTTTTACTTTACAATTTTGAGAAAGTTAGCTTAACAGTTCAAGAATATGGACACGTATTTTTGAATATTACAGTTACTATTTGCGGTTCGACTCCACTGTGGCGGTTCATTTTCTCAGCCTTATTTTTTTGTCTTTGTGCATTGTGTTTCTAACTTCATGCATTTTCTTTCAGTACTATTGTGGCTGTTGTAAAATATCATGTATCAATGTTTCACACCTGCTATAGCTCTGCTTCAGACTTCCGTATCAAAAAACAAATAAAAATATTTATTTTCCTTGACACAATAAATGACGTTCTTCTTGCGAATTACAAGTGTGCTTCACAAAATATCGTTTCCGGATTCCACCTCCTGACTTCTAACTTTACAGGTTTGGTGAGCTCCTATCTTTTCCTTGCTTTACTGTCAGGAGCCCGAAAACATCGATGATTCCTTATGTACTTGCAGACGTTTCACTAGCCATATCAAAAGACAGCAAAAATTTTTATTAAAAAATTGAGCATTATCCTTCATTCTGAAAGCATTCTTTCTCTTGGGGCTTCTTGTCTAGGGCCACATCAACAGGAGCGTCTGCATAGCAGTTTAAGAATGCCTTTGAGACCAAGAGGGTTTTCTTGTCTTGTTACGTTACTCCTAATGGAAGTGTGGTTCTTTAAAACTTAGTTAATAATTTCAAATATTAGTTCTGTACATACCTTATTCACATGTGACCTTATGATATTCGAATTTCCTAATCCCTAGATATCACTTTAATTCGTTTTCTTTCATCAAACATAAGAATATTTTATCGCCATCATAATAACCATCGGATTGGTGGCCAATCCCCTGTAGCGGGGACGAGCCAAAACATAGGAACAACCGAGCAAGCAAGTCTCGTGCATCACGCACCCATCGCCATTTTGCTGTTCTGAAGAGGCTCGTTCGTCCCGCAATCCGTTTCCTCAAAATCCAGCAACGTTTCAAGCAAGTGCCCAGTGGGAGTTCGCTGTCGGCGAGCTTCTGGCGCCGATCGGGAAACAACCGGCCTCCGTCAGATGCCACAATGTTGCATCGGCATCCCAGAAAGACTGGCCATGGCTTTCCACCCGCAGCTGCACGACGTGAAAGGTTCGGGCGCTACGCGACACCGAGTACCTCTTTCGAAGGCGACTACCACTGGTCTCCACAATTTCCTGGCTCTACGAAACACGGCAGGCCCCTCGGGATCTGTTCTTCAGATTTCTCTACTGGCACACCGATGTTTCTTCAGCCCGGGAATGACTGGCAGGCTGCCTCTTACAACGTCGCAGATCGCAGGTGAGTATTTGTGCATCTTCTACAACAGATAGCCTTCCTTGCAGTGGAAAAACTTGCCCAGGCAGACGTTAAGTGTTGCTAGATATTTCTTATGACTTGAGAAGGTCGCCCGATAGCGACAATGTTTACAAAAAATATTTCAGAGGCAATCATCAATTGGCAATCATGAAGAGCGAGCGTATAAAATGCTTTAAAACCATCGCTACTCTGCGTGGATCAAATCGTGGTGTCGTTTTTATTTAGTTTTTTTTACCGCAGTGCATAATATTATTGGAGAAGCAGATAACCAATAGACTTTGCAGATTGGTCTCTAAGTGGCTTCTTGATTTTGGCGTGTCACCTATCTTTATAAAATATTATACATCATAATTCATTTCTTTGTTTCTTTCTTGTATGAAGTGTTTGAATAAGAGTTGACGCTCACAGCTGCATATTCGCAGTTCTAGGACGAGGAAGTCCGACTAAATTGCAATTACATATATCGCGCAAAGTTGACTATGATTGTTGCACATTGACCAATATTGCGCTTAATAAAAATGACAGACCATAATATTTATCAGTATGTTGTACTGGATGGCATAGTCAGCGTAAGAGAAGCTATTTTGAGTAAAAAAAAAAAGGTGACCTGAATTGTGGAGCATACCACGACGTCAAAGTCCCTTTACCCTAACGTGAGTTCATCAAGTGAATACATGGGACAGCGCTAACAGGGGACGCCGTATCTGAAGCTTCGTACGTGGTAAATCACTAACGCATGTATCTCAAGCATCTGCTGTGAGTAGAGTGAAAAACGTCGGTTGCTACATGGACTGTGCAGTAACATGTAGGCAAACGAGATTAACGAAGTTCCATTTCAAGTGTTCATCGTTTTATTCCGCACTTCTGTCGCACTTAGAGCTGATAACCGGCACATCTGTAGCGCTTCTCCGTATGACTTTATGCATATAGCGCTATCCTAAGTTTAGCTTGACGACAAAGCCGTCGCTGTCAAGGTGCCATATAGGGCACTATTCCAGACGAGCTATTACTGAACGTAAATGCTGCATTTTGATGAAGGCTGACACGAAGGCTCTAATTTCTTCCGCAATCAAATATTTATTTCAGTGGCAGGCAACAACCAAGAGGTAGCGCCTGCCATTCTTACCATGCACCAAGTGGTGGAATCAAGTCATCGCATCCGGCTGCAAATCCCCAGTTCAAGACGATGGCGAATGATCTCGCAGCTGGTGCAGGATGTCGTTCCAGTCGACGCGTACCATACCAAGGCTTTAAAACGTCTGCCTTCCACGTGATCATCGCAGTATTGCTGTGCTGCGCTGGCCAACATGCCGTCGGTGGTGCTGTGTGCACGGGCCACTCGTGGCGCCGACAAGCCTGAAGCAGTCGCCGCATCTTCACCCTCGAGTAGGCCGGGAGCTTTTCACTCGCTTTGCCACCTGGGATGAGTAAGTGGGGTACAAGACTTCGTGGCTCTCGAGGAATACGAAAATGCGTCGGCTGTTCATGTGGGCGCTGTATACTCCATGAAGTCGGATAAAAAAAGCTTGCACCGATGCTTCCTCGGCCGTTCAGCCCATGTCGCTCGTTCAATATGGATTTTGATATGACAGCCTAAGGCGCTCATTTGATAGATAATTTTCCATTCTCTTCACTCATACAATATATTTACATATATGCTATATATGTGCACTGGTCTGATTCTGTCCTATTTTTCTACGTCATTTTTGTTGGTATGTTTATATTCACATGCTTTTTATATAATGGTTACGTAATTACGAAATACCTCCGAATACGTACAACAAGTTCCCACGTGGGCGGATCCCACGTGGGCGGATCCCACGTGGGCAGCTCCTGAACCGTCCGTCACGTCGACTACGCTGGTGTTTAAAAGTGACGTTTTGTTCTGACGTTATGCCAGCACCACATGAGATCACATACATTTTTTTTATCGAAAGTAAGCGTACGCTACGTTGCGATAACGTCATACATAGCATGCGTAAGCGTATTCAAGCGTTGCTGGCGTCGAGTACGTTCGAGTATAGTTTTCCCATTCTTAAGAGTGCATATTCAATGCCTTTTGGACTGCATTAAAAGCGGAGCGTCATCGTTAATTGCGTATAATTCATATATCATGGGAGTGCATATGTAATGCTTAATATTGTTTTGCAATAAAAACAGATAGCCCGCCCTGCCACCTTGATTGCCGTTGCACCCACATGACATCTGCATAGGATTTTTTTCCGGAGTGGTTCGAAGACCTGGCGTCGCTTTGAGGTGGAGCACATGAATGCCGCGCAAAATGAGTTTTTTTCGTGTAAGGATAATACTAAGCTTCAATCTTGCATTAATAGGGTAAACTCGAACGATGCCGCATCTTCCTAATAGTCTCGCCTTTAATTTAGCATTGTCTGTGCATGTTTCTGGGGAGATGTAGCGTGTAAACACTTTCGGGTCTGGCATCCAATAATAAGGATTCGAAGAAATGTCACGGCCAACTGTGAGCGTGACAGAGTTAAGCGAGATATTAGGTATCCTCAGTAGGCCTGCGAGATCACAGGAAGGTATTGTTTCTTCCCCGTCGTCTTTAGAACTCTGTAAATTTTAAAGCAATATAAAGGAAAGCGAAAAAGACGACACTCGCCGCAACCAAATATCAAAATACACTCTACTGATTTACCACTAATTCAGTAGCTATCGTATATCATTCATGTTTGTTGTAATATTCTCATCTTGCTATTTACAAAGTGGGTATTCCCTAACACTAATGGATTGCCCGCAGCGGTGGACAATCTTTATGTTGTAAATAAAGGACATCAATCTCAGTGGCTGTTGAGGAGCTCTCAATGTATTCAGGCTAATGCATAGCTGTGGCTCTTGTGAGGGCGTTTTAATTGTCGATATTATAGTCCAGAAACCTGGCTATATCACTTGATATTATGTAAGGGTCTACATTATAGCGAGATTGTACATAATGGATTTCATTTTGCTTCATGAAATATATGAATGGTCCGCGATGATAGAAGCTGACAACGATTAAGTGCAGTTCAATCCATTTGCCCTTGCAGACATGGGCTGAAATATATCTGGTGCTGCAAAGCTTATTTACGCTATCTTTTATGACTTATGGTCTTACAAAGTGTCACATAGTCACATGGTGGCTATTTAAGAGCGATGAGTAGGCTGTGTTTCACGAGCGCAAATACTTGCTTTTGGACAACTTAGGTGCTGTAACAATTATCTAGTTGCTTTATTTTAGCTTCACACCGATAACTTGTCCTAACAAAGTAAAAACAAACAGATGTGCCTAAGTTCACCAAATTACACTTTATAATCACAAAGCCTAGGTGTCATATATATAGGGCATAGAGCCATTTTCCTTATACGCAGGTTGCGCGATCGAATGCCGGCTACGGCGGCTGCATTTTCAATGAATGCGAAAATGCTGTAGGCTCCTGTGCTCAACTTGGGTGCACTTTAAGGGACCTCCGGTAGCGAAAATTTTTGGAGTCCTCCACTACGGCGTCTCTCATAACCATTTGGTGTTTTGGGACGTTATACCCCACATATCAATCTATCAATCATTTTCCTTGTATAGACCGAGAAAAAAAAATATTTTCGTGCTCTTGACTGTCCAGTAGATACAAATAATCTAGAAACAATATTTTCAGCTGGTTGAAAAAATATAACGGCTGAGAAGGTTAATCAGCTGATTCGCATAGTCACATATCGGGGCACGTTGTATTCGGTTATCTATGTCATAACCACGGTTCCACGTTCGTCATAACCTCAAGGCCTTGGTATGCCAATTTTTTGGCCATATATATATATATATATATATATATATATATATATATATATATATATATATATATATATATATATATATATATATATATATATATATATATATATATATATATATATATATATATATATATATACATATATATATATATATATATATATATATATATATATATATATATATGTATATATATATATAGTACAAAAATGTCTCATCAAAACTACTTTAGAGTCACAACCTACTTATTTTACGTATAAAAAAAATATAGGTACCCTTAGGGTGGTACATCGATTTTTTTCGAAGAATTCTTTGCAGAATGTCCCGGTTGAAGATGGCATCCCAGCAGTCTACGAAAGCGTGATGAATCACCTTCGGTTTTTCACAGCAAGCAGTTAACAGTACCTGGTACATCAATACCTTTTTTCTCTAACCATGTTTTTACTTGTAGGGTACCAGTGCGTTAGATAAAAAAAACTATTTACCCGATTCACGAACTTTAGTATGGAAAGGTGGACTATAGTTGGTAGTTCGCAATGGTTCAGCGGACTTGGATCGCGGAGAACACAGAGAAGAAGCAAAAAAGGCACACAGGACGAGCACTTTTTTTTTTTTTGGTACGAGCAGCATGCGAAGCATTCAATCGAAGCACTTGTCTATGAATTATCTATGTAAGTAAACTCACAGTCATGCAGCGATACTGATTATTGGCGGCTGCACTGATCCTTATTTCTGGAAAGGTGATACACTTCAGAAGTTGCACGCGCTGTTTCAAGTTGATGCCAGAACACTTTTTTTTTCAAACAACAGTTCGGATTAGTAGGTATATATTGCGATGCCAAGCGAAAATGGAATATGCAGTACACTAAAAAAAACACCTATGTTCTCTCATGAGTCCATTCAGATATTGACAAATTTGGCCGATGTACATGCGACTCAAAGAAAGGGGTATGTTACACACCACTCCTGAAATACACTTTACAAACTGTTTTGCATGTTTCTGAAAAAATACGATATGTTTACATGCGCCCTGCGTCCTTCTTTGCATCTTGGTCTCTTCTTTGATTCATGTGTGTGTTCCACCACGCTCGCAGTTCGCTGAAAGGATAACACGGTTCAGTACGTCATTTACTTGGCATCCTACAATAACATCTGTTTATACTGGACGGGTATCAAAGTCTCTATACAGTGGTACGGTAGCAGTGGTACGCTATACAGTGGTACGGGTATCAAAGTCTCTATATAGGGTTCAAGGTCCATCAATTCTATTTCTGTTCTCTGCATCTTCTTTCAACACCCGTCTACTGCGCTGGCATAGCTTTATAGGTGACTTTTCTAAAAAAACATATTTTCGTAGTATTGACCAAAGTATCTCTAGAACAAATGCAGTATCACTTGGAGTGAATGCAGTATCACTTGACTACCAGTGGTTTTCAAACAAAGAAGGAGTCTTTATTTGTCAGAGAAAAGTCATATTTTCAGTGGTTTTTTATAATTTAAATATTTTTGGTCACTAGTAAGCTTCATTGCCATTAAAATAATCAAACCAATGATTTTCCTGTAGCAACACTGGATGAAATTACAACTTCGAAGGACAGCAACAAAAATAAAACTTCCTGACACAATTAGTTTCTATATTGAAAAACTAATCACAGATGATTCTGGGGTGATTTACACAAGACGTCAACTATAGAAACAGACGATAGTGCACGCGTCACTGATAAACGCCTTCCAAGTTACAGATTGATAGGGCTGCCAAGAAAGATAAAATTGTTATTCGCTATTGAAAATAAAAGCTGCAGCAATCACAATAGTGCTTTGGCGTCACGTTTTTAAGGTAACTCGAGGTCAACTTCCATTTAGGCAACTATACCACAACTGAACACAATTAAAATCAACACCGACCACGAACAAAACATTTGATACTTTCATTGAGTTTGATAGGCTGATAACTCTAATCTCTTTTTTATATTTTTATGCTATCGACAGCCTTGGTAAAACATGCACGAACGGCGCTGTGCAACAAATAATCTTTAATAGCTCACACAAGGATAATGAAGCTTCGTGGTTTCACAATGTCACAAAATAAATGTAGGTAAATATACGTGTTCAGTCATTTGCATATGAAAGCGATTCGTAATGCATAGACATGTTGTATTGAAGTATTTTATAGAAGTATTAGGAGAAATTTTTTGAGCACAAAAATAAAAGACCTGAAACTTTGTTTCAGAAGCACCGTAATACTGTACATATTCATAGCCCGCTTCAACAAAACGGCCACTGCAGGAAGTTCGGAACTTGGTTCTGTAAACGAAAATCCTTTTTTCGCCGCAAGTGCGTAGGAATGAATGCGATAACAACAAATTGGAATGTCACGCAAAGAATTGCAAGTAGATGGAAACATGCAGCACATTTCTGACACACGTCTATGCAGTGAGTGAAGTGACCTTTCTGGGCCCGGTAACTGCGAAGCAATCGGTCTGCTGAAAACCGGGACTGTGCAGCAGGTAAAGTGACTTTTGTGCGCCCGGTAACTATAATGCAATCGTTCTGGTGAAAGCCTAAGGCGTACGACTTTACCCCAACACGAGATAAGTGCGCACACGCACGAGTGTCCACACCCTGCGGTTGTACGCGTGGTAGATGCGTGGTAGATGAGCGCGTACGCGTGGTAGATGAGTGTGTGAGCGCGTGTCACCACGTCGCATAAGCGTAGTGGCTAGCGCAATCCTTGCAACTTCTCGCTGGTTGCGCCGAAAACTCGCCGAAATCTCGCCCGAGATCAGCACTGCCAGCGGTAAGTGGTGTATATGAATAGTTTCCCGTTTGAACGTTGCCAGACAGACGCTTTCGTACTTCAGTGGTTGATGACCCGTGAGTCAAAACAAAAGGTCGCGTGTTCGATTCCCATGAAGAAATCTTTCTGGCTTTTTTTCTTGCTGCTTGTCTCTTTCCCTCCCTTCCTCCCTCCCTCCCTCCCTCCCGCTCGCTCCCTCTCTCTCCTCTCTCTCTTTATATATATATATATATATATATATATATATATATATATATATATATATATATATATATATATATATATATATATATATATATATATATATATATATATATTACGATGAACGGTGATTACCGTTCGTCGAACCTTCGCTAGCGCGTTTCACTTCCCGGTTCGCAGACGATGCCCTCTGGGCGAGTCACTCAGATGGTTGATGGTGGCACGGTTTAAGGCGCGCAACTTGTGTCAGTTGTGTTTTGCTAGAGCGGCGACCATTGCTTGTGACGCTCGAGATTACGTACGTGACGTCGCTGAGGTGGTCAATAATGACGAATGGACCGGAATAGTGAACCAAGAACTTCTGGCACAAACCACGTTTTCAGACTGGTGTCCATAACCACACAAGATCGCCCTTACTATAAGATACGGAGCGATGGCAGGCGTCGTAACGTTTCTTAGAACGCTGCTGGGATGCCAAGGTTCGGAGGCGTGCGATGCGACGGGCTTCTTCTGCGTGGCAGAGCGTCTCGGCTATCGAGGTTTTCACGTCTAGTGTAAAAGGTAGTATAGTGTCGAGACAAAATCGTGGGGAGCGAGCGTATAGCAGGTAAAATGGAGAGTAACCTGTAGTCTCATGCTTCGCAGTATTGTACGCGTACGTGATGTAAGGTAGCACTTCGTCCCAGTTTTTGTGCTTAGAATCGACATAAATAGACAGCATGTTCGTGAGAGTCTGGTTCGTGCGCTCTACGAGACCATTGGTCTGCGGGTGATATGGTGTGGCATGGCGGAAATAGCAGGCAGACAGACGCAGGATCTCTTCAACGACGTCGGCAACAAACTGACGTCCGTGGTCGCTAATGACAACGCGTGGAGGACCATGGTGGAGAATTATACAGCGAAGCATAAACTGCCACACGTGTATGGCCGTTGCAGCAGGTATTGCAGCAGTTTCTGCGTAGCGCGTTAGGTGGTCAACACAGACGACGACCCATCAATTGTTACTGCTCGATCGTGGAATTGGACCGAGCAGATCGACACCAACAGTCTCGAAGGGAGAGTTAGAAGGTGGAACAGGATGGAGAAGTCCTGGCGGCGTAGCCGTGGTACGTTTGTGTCGTTGGCATTGTTCGCATCCAGCAACGTATTTTTCCGTGTCGTGTCACATCTTGGGCCAATAGAATCTTTGCTGGATTCGTTGAAGCGTTCTGGCGAAGCCCATGTGGCCGCAGGTTGCGTCGTCGTGTAAGGACCGAAAGACGTGAGCCCGTAAAGTGCGTGGAACAACTAGAAGCAGACGGGCGCCTTGTCCGGAATAATTCTTCTTGTAAAGGACACCATCATGAACCACAAAAGAGCTTGGGTTAGCGTGTTCATTTGCGGAGGCGAACAGGCTTGTTGGGCTGTCCGGAAAGTCGCGAGATCAGGGAAATCAGAGGCAATAGCGCCGATATACTGGTCGAAGTTGTCAGCATCGCACTCAGTTGCGGTAGAGGAAGGCGCGATAGGCAGTCGGCGTCTGCGTGCCGGTTACCGCTCTTGTAGCGTACTGTGAAGTCGAACTCCTGTAAGCGCTAAGCCCATCGCGCCAGTCGTCCAGATGGGTCTCGGAGGCCTACCAACCAGCATAGAGAATGATGGTTGGTGATTACCGAGAAGCGACGGCCGTAGATGTATGGGCGAAACTTGTGCACGGCGAAAATGACTGCGAGGCACTCCTGTTCTGTGACTGTGTAATTTCGTTCTGCCTTGCTCAACGAACGACTCGCGTAAGCGACCACGTGTTCAGCATTGTCATGGCGCTGAACGAGCACTGCACCAAGGCTGATTCCACTGGCATCTGTGTGAATTTCCGTTTCAGCAGAAGGATCGAAATGGCGTAGTACCGGTCCTGAAGTCAGTATGAACCGAAGCTGCTTAAAGGCTGCTTCGCAATCTGGTGTCCAGTGGAAAGGGACATCCTTTTGCAGCAAGTCAGTCAGTGGTTGTGCTTTATCAGCGAAATTCGGAACAAATCGACGAAAGAAAGAACACAGGCCCAGGAAGCTACGCAACTCTCTGGGGGACTGCGGCTGCTTGAAGTTGCTGACAGCGGCGACTTTCTGCGGGTCCGGTCTCACGCCATTTTTATCCACCAGGTGTCCCAGAACCAAGGTTTCACGTTCTCCAAAGCGACATTTTTTTGAGTTCAGTGTAAGCGCAGCTTCCTCGAGACAGGTTAGAACGAGGTCGAGGCGATGATTATGTTCTTCAAATGTTCGGCCAAAAATCACCACATCGTCCAGGTAACACAGGCAAATTTCCCATTTGAGGCCCCGTAAAACGGTGTCCATATATCTTTCAAATGTGGCGGGGGCATTACACAAGCCGAATGGCATAACATTAAACTCAAACAGACCGTCGGGTGTAACAAAGGCCGTCTCTTTTTTGTCAGCCGGATCCATGGGGATCTGCCAATACCCGGATCGCAAGTCCACCGATGAAAAATAGGACGCTGAATGCAGGCAGTCGATGACATCATCGATGTGAGGAAGCGGGTACACGTCCTTCTTAGTTATAGAGTTGAGACGTCGGTAGTCAACGCAGAACCTCCAGGACCCATTTTTTTTCTTGACCAGGATAACAGGCGCGGCCCAGGGACTTGACGATTCTTGAATTGCGCCAGAGTTTAGCATCTCGCTGACTTGCTCTGAAATTACCTTGCGCTCTGACGCGGAAACTCGATAAGGTTTCTGTCTGAGGGGGTGCGCAGATCCAATGTCGATCTTGTGACGAGTGCGTGTGCTGGGCGTCTGAGGCCTATGCGACTTCCGTGCAAAATCAAATACTTTAGCGTGCCTGGTCAGCAGTGTAACCAACACTTTGCGCTTATGCGAGGGAATAGACTTGCTAACTATCTTATAAAATTCGTATTCCGTGCCGGATACATCAGCATAGTCCAAATTTGCCGCATTGCTGAGAGCTCCTATGCAGATACTGCACTGCCCTTCAAACATGGCAAGGCGCATTCCCTCTGGTAGTACAATAGACTCGGATGAGCAGTTAACTACCCATAATTTAGTTTTTCCCTCAGTGAGAGACACAACGCAGTGCGACAGAAAGATGTTTTTCTTCATGCAAGGCAAAGGCAACGACTCAATCACAATATCAGGAGAACTGAAACTCGAGTCGGCATCCGAAGCAGCAACGGGCACGCTGGCAGTAGACCATGCCGGTAGAATAGTGTCTTTAACTACAACGAGGTTGTCGTCTCCGCTACGCTGAGGCTGCTGGTCAAGGGCGGACAACAGAACCCCGCCTGCCCCGCAGTCGACAGTCGCACGGCACTCTTGCAAGAAGTCAATTCCAAGGATAACGTCATGCGTGGAATGAGCGGGCACTGCGAATTCTGCCTTGAACGCTTTACCAGCAACACGAACAGGCACAGTGCACACACCTACTGGACACAAAGCCGTGCCGCTGACTGCTCAAAAAGTAGAAGATTTATCCCAATAAAACATAACCTTGCGGCCAAGTCTCTCCTTGAAAACTAAACTGATTACAGAAACTGTTGCACCGGTGTCTACCAGAGCCATCGTGGGAACATCGTCAATGAATACATGAACCTTGTTGTGAAGCATGTGAACTAATAAAGGCATACTTGTGTGCGAAGCGGTACGTCCAGCGACCTCGCCTCCATCGGCCGCGCCGGCTAGTTTCCCGGTGGCGGAGAGGAAAGCCGCGGCCGGGGACGGGGAGATGGGGACCGTCGCTGGCGCGAGGTAGGTGGCGTCAAGCTCCTCACGGAGGCAGGCGAGTCACTGTGGATGTTCGGCCGGTGCCCGTGCTTCTGGGCAGTTGAATCCGAAGGCCAGTAGGCGTAATCGGGCTGTTGGCTTTTCCGTGCAAGCATCGCTGGTCGGTCAGAAAACGTCGTGCGTGGGCGACGTCGCGATTGGCAAAACCGGGCGATATGTCCGCGAACACCGCACTGGTAGCACACGGGGCGTTCCCGAGGCACATTGAATGCTGCGGTGTGGAGAGGATGCTCAGGGAATTGTTGCCACTCGGACACAAACGGAGGCGGTTGGCTGTCGTAGCTATAACTGCTGGGGGGCGCATAAGACGACTCGACGTAAGTAGCCTGTGGTGGCGGAGCCCTCAGCCGTGGACTGCGGGTGGAGTAACTGCGCTCGTCGAAACTCGCAGCATTGATGCTTGGGGATAGTGTATCACACTGCGGGTCTCCAGCTTGCATGAGAACAGAGACATGGCGACGCAGTTCCTCCCGTACAATCTGACGAATGGTGTAGGAAAAGTCGGCAGGTAGAGAATTCTGGCAGACATCGACGGTGGCAACAGTCGTGACGTTGGCCAGACGTCCGAACTTCGATGTGATGCGACGAGTTTTAAGAGCCTCGAAGGTTCGGCAGTGGTTAATCACGTCGGCCACGCATTCCAGGCTCTCCTTGCCAATGAGGAAGTGGTAGACGTCATCGGCGATGCCCTTGAGTATATGGCCCACTTTGTCTTCTTCCGTCATGTGATAATCCACCGACTTGCACAACTTCAGAATCTCTTCAATGTAGGTTCTGCATGTCTCACCGGTGACTTCAGCCCTCTGCGACAACGTCTGCTCGGCACGTTTCTTCTTCGTTGCTGGGTCTCCGAAGCATTTCTTAATTTCCTCAACAAACTGGTCCCAGGTTGTCAATGTGTCTTCATGGTTCTCAAACCATACCAGCGCCGTGAAATCGAGGAAGAGCCCCACGTGAGACAGCTGGCTAGCCGCATTCCAACCGTTCGAACGGCTCACCCGCTGATAGTGGCTTAGCCATTCGTCCACGTCATCGCCGGGTTTCCCTGTGAAGGTTCGCGGCTCCCTGTAGTGGTAGGGCGACGTCCTTGCGGCTAGTTGCTGGTTGTCTCCGTCCGAGCTCATTTCTTGAGGTAATGGTGCCAAGCCCGCTAGTCGACGGCTGCGGCGAAGCTCGTGTAGCGGTTCCGTCGTTAGGGGACGGTGCCTCTCCGGTATCACTTGGTAGTAGCTAGCTTACCCAGCACCTTCCACCACAATTGTGACGATAGAACGCGTTTATTTACAAGATGGGTAATGCAGAGGTGTAGTTCAGCGAAGGATCCACAGCGTCGCTCGCGAGCCAGTCGAGTCTCTTTCTCCTCTTCGTCGAATCTTCGCTAGCGCGTTTCGATATATATATATATATATATATATATATATATATATATATATATATATATATATATATATATATATATATATATATATATATATATATTTAACTTCGTACAGCCAGCGCAGATCACGTCACACCGGCCACTGTCTGTACTGCTCGCATCGCGATTGATGGCCTCATTTATGTGGTTGAATTGCTAGTTTTGGATTCCTGCTCCCATGACCTCATTTTGGGCTGGGATTTTATCTCCGCTAATAAGCCCGTCATGGACTGCTCTCGCGCTGAGGTGGCATTTGAAGTGTTTGACGACGCTCCATTATATGATGCTCATGAAACCGGGCACAAACTATTAGTTGCTGAAGACGTCATCATACCGCCGCACTCTTTTGCCCTTACCATGGTGTCTTGCAACTCTCTCGGCGAGTCTAGTGCCCTTTTCACGCCATCTGCTCTTTTCGTTCGTCGCTACCTTATGCCCAAGAACTTCATGACGGCGTCAGCAGACTGCTCATCTCGAACCTGTTGTCATGTCCTGTAACACTACTTCGGGGTGAGTGCGTCGGGCGTGTTTACAGTCTTGACCCTTCTGCAATTATCGACATGCCAGCTGGTCCTTTCGCCGAACACGAAGTCGCCGGAGTGACCTGTGCCTCTTCGCCGCAGACTACTAGGCCGGACGTACTGAGCAGCTCCATCGTCGACTCGTTAACTGTTTCGCAACGTGCTCAGCTTCTACGACTGCTGAACAAGTTCCGTTATTCCTTCGACTGCCAGCATGCTCCCCTCGGCCGCACGTCAGCCGTGTGTCACCGCATCAACACGGGTACCAATGCGCCATTGCGTCAAATACCCTATCGCGTGTCTGCAGCCGAGCGCCAGGTTACCGATGACCAAGTAGCTGACATGCTCGAGCGTGGCATCATCCAGCCTTCGAACAGCCCCTGGGCATCTCCAGTCGTTCTCGTTAAGAAGAAGGACGGGTCAATTCGCTTCTGTGTTGACTACCGTCATCTTAACAAAATAACTCAAAAGGACGTTCAGCCGTTACCGAGTGTGATGTTATAGGGGCAGGACCGCTCCAGAAAGAATCAGACAGCACGCCAGTGCACAAACACACGTCCAACTTCTATTGTACCCTTCACACATGGACAACCCACACATTACGAAGTTCCTAACACAAAACACGCGGCTAAACTAAATGAATAAGCAGAACGTTCGGCCTACAGTTCAGGTCGTCGGGGTAGTAGCCTGGGCCGTCGTTGATGCCCCGTCGGCAACATTCAGTGGCGAAGTCGACGTTGGGCGGCGTCGTCACCTGCAGTGACGAAGTCGGGAGACGCAGGGTCGCCGCGTCGAACTCCAGTGGCTCAGCGCCACTGTCGACGAACTGGAGCCGACGACTCACGTGTTCCGGCGGCGGGGAGTTGTGCCCTTGAGCACCTGTAGTCCGCCTCGGAAACCCACGCCAGCCCTCCTGGAACAGCGGCGCAAGGGCAGGTTCAGGCACCCGGCGCCAGCTCTCCACGACCAGCGGGACAAGGACAGGTTCAGGAACCAGGCGCCAGCTCTCCTAGACCGGTCGTCTAGCGGAGGCTGTACGAGTGTCGCGACGTGGCCTGGGTCGTACCTATGGGCCAGACGCCCAACGAGGTAGTCCTGCCTCGAACGACGTACCTCGCGCACTGCCGAAGGCACGGGTCACGCACCCTCGAGGCCGCGCCTCACGAGCTGTCGTCTTCCTCGTAGGCACGGCCCGGCACATACACGCACACATCACATCCTCTTCGCCACCGCACGGCACACTATTGTCGTTTTTTTTTAGTTTCTGTTTCGCGCCCGCGCAGCACATATTATGACATCACCCCCTTTTCCGAGAAAGTTGTTTGCAACTATTCTACTACAAGGGCGCGGGGCGAACGAATGGTCACTGCACTGCACGGTCACTGCACGGTCCCTGCACTGCACTGCATTGTCTTAGGGGTCGCATTTACATAGTAGCAGAATGTTCACAGAAGGCTGCTTACAGTGTCAGAACATATCGGTTCCCACGGTCCGATCTTGGTGAAAATGGTCCGATTAAATCAACCGCGACCCTTTCAAAAGGTGTCCGGATAAGAGGCATGTTGCCTAGTGGTGCGACTCCAACTTTTCCTTTAGGGGTAGTTCTCTGGCACTTGTCGCAAGACTTGACAAAGCGCTTTACGTCTCCGTTCAGGTCAGGCCAATAAAATTCTTCTAGGACACGATCAGTAGTTCTTTTGATGCCTTGGTGTCCCGCCATGATACTGCCATGAGCAATGTCCAGTATGCCTACCCGGAACGCTTTCGGAGTGACCAGCTGTTTAAACGTCCTGCCAGTGGCAAGGCGGTAGCGTCGATAAAGCAATCCTTTATCTTCGATGAAATCGTAACAGTGGCCCTTTCCCGATTTGAATTCTTTATTCACTTTAGCAAAGACAGCTTTGAGTGTCGGGTCATTTCGCTGTTCCTCGGCGAGTTGGGCTCTGGTAACGTCAGGTAAGAGCGTTGTTGACACGTACAAAGGCCTGATATTTTCTTGACCTTGTTAATTGGCTTTGGTTTTTGCCACGCTTGAAGAAGCAGATCTTGAGGTGACAGGTGACTTGGTCGGGTGTGCTTGCGCAGGTAACTCATCCACCTGGGTATGAGTCGCCTGCTTCCAGTCAGAATCTGGATCGTATGGTCCTCTGACGCCTGGAAGATTTCCCAGCACAAGGTCATAGAGGGGTTGATCCATACAAGCCACTTTCAGCATCCCTGTGAAGTACGGCGTGTTGACTTGTACAATAGCTTCCGGGAGATGGCTAGTTGACCTGTCTAGGAGAACGACACTGATTTTCTTGCCTGTCAGGCACACATCAGGAACGAGCTCCCGTCGGACGATTGCCGTGTTGCATCCCGTATCGCGTAAGACTCGAACCTCTCTTCCTAGCAGCAGACCTTCGACCACTGGCATCCCGTCGGCCAGAAAACGTATTGTACCCTGCACGTTCTTGTCGTCGTGGTGACTTGAGCAAGGAATCTTCCCTCCTGGACGCTTGGCTGTTTTTCTAGCACCAGCCCGGGCAGAGTCAGGTTCGCTAAATGCGCACGAAGAACTCGGTTTGTTGTTCCCATGCTGGTTTCGGCAAGTTTCTGTGACATGTCCCGTTTTACCGCACAACTTGCATTTCAGCATCTGCTTAGGTGGATTGCGGCAGTCAGGAGCCAAATGTCCGAAACGATGACACAGGATACACTTGAGTTGCGGTTTCCGCGACGCTTCGGTAGGCTTTCCACTGGATTCTTTCGCGGGGTCAGGACCTTTTCCTATATTAGTCAAATTCTGCGCCTCAAGGAAGCGATCCGTCAAATTAGCGAGTTCATCTAGTGACTTGCACTCTCGCTCTTTTAAGAAAACAACCAGCTTTGGATGGCAACAACGCAAGAATTGCTCAGAGATTACGTGATCCCTTAGACCTTCATAGGTTTGGGATACGTTTGCCATGTCTATCCAATGGTCGAAATAACTGGTAATTCTTTCTGCTAACTGTCGTCCAGTTTCACCATCTGCTGCTCGTGCTTTCCGAAACTTATCTTGGTAGCCTTGAGCCGTAAACTGAAATCTCTGCAGTAGCGCTTTCTTTACTTTTTGGTAGTCCAGTGAATCAGCGGCAGTCATTCGGCCTATCACGGTTAACGCGTCACCCGTTAGGCACAGGCTAACAGCGAGACCCCATTTTTCTTGTGGCCAATCCTGTCCTGTGGCTACGCGCTCGAATCGCTGCAGATACGCGTGCAGATCATCGCGTTTCTCGTGAAATACAGGCAGTAACTTCTGCGGATTGAGGGGTGAGGAGGTGCTGGGCGCAGTCAAAGCGTCATTAGCTGCTACAGGCATATTCTGAGCTCCTTCCTGAAGCTTTAGCTTAAGCTGCAGAATTTCACGCTGCCTCTCGTCAGCTTCTTTGGCTGCCTCTCGCTCTGCAGCTCTCTCATCCCTTAGCTTAGCCTGTTGGGCCTCAATCCACTTGTTTAGCTCTCCACCCGAGAACCCTAGTTGGAGCCCTATAGCGGCGAGTTTTTCCAAGTCCATGGTGCAGTCTGAAAGTGTGTCTGCCTCGAGCGAAACTGTCTTCTTTCCCTGGTTTAACGAGCGGATCCTGGCATGCTCGCCAGTTTGTGATGTTATAGAGGCAGGACCGCTCCAGAAAGAATCAGACAGCACGCCAGTGCACAAACACACGTCCAACTTCTATTGTACCCTTCACACATGGACAACCCACACATTACGAAGTTCCTAACACAAAACACGCGGCTAAACTAAATGAATAAGTAGAACGTTCGGCCTACAGTTCAGGTCGTCGGGGTAGTAGCCTGGGCCGTCGTTGATGCCCCGTCGGCAACATGCAGTGGCGAAGTCGACGTTGGGCGGCGTCGTCACCTGCAGTGACGAAGTCGGGAGACGCAGGGTCGCCGCGTCGAACTCCAGTGGCTCAGCGCCACTGTCGACGAACTGGAGCCGACGACTCACGTGTTCCGGCGGCGGGGAGTTGTACCCTTGAGCACCTGTAGTCCGCCTCGGAAACCCACGCCAGCCCTCCTGGAACAGCGGCGCAAGGGCAGGTTCAGGCACCCGGCGCCAGCTCTCCACGACCAGCGGGACAAGGACAGGTTCAGGAACCAGGTGCCAGCTCTCCTAGACCGGTCGTCTAGCGGAGGCTGTACGAGTGTCGCGACGTGGCCTGGGTCGTACCTATGGGCCAGACGCCCAACGAGGTAGTCCTGCCTCGAACGACGTACCTCGCGCACTGCCGAAGGCACGGGTCACGCACCCTCGAGGCCGCGCCTCACGAGCTGTCGTCTTCCTCGTAGGCACCGCCCGGCACATACACGCACACATCACATCCTCTTCGCCACCGCACGGCACACTATTGTCGTTTTTTTTTTAGTTTCTGTTTCGCGCCCGCGCAGCACATATTATGACACCGAGAATCGACGATGTCCTTGATTGATTTGTGGGGTTTAACGTCCCAAAACCACCATATGATTATGAGAGACGCCGTAGTGGAGGGCTCCGGAAATTTTGACCACCTGGGGTTCTTTAACGTGCACCCAAATCTGAGCACACGGGCCTCGACATTTCCGCCATCGACGATGTCCTTGACTGCCTCGAAGGTGCGGAGTTCTTCTCTTCTATTGACTTACGGAGTGGCTACTGGCAAGTCCCTCTGGCACCTGAAGATCAACTTAAGACGGCCTTTGTCACACCTGATGGCCTTCAGGAATTTTGTGTCATGCCTTTTGGTCTTTGCAACGCACCCGCATCATTCGAGCTGATGATGGACAATTTTTTGCGTAGCCTGAAGTGGAAAACATGCCTGTGCTACTTGGATGACGTGATTATATTTTCACCGGATTTTCCAACGCATCTCCGCAGGCTAGATGAAGTGCTGCAGTGCCTAACTGACGCCGGCCTTCAGCTCAACCTGAAGAAATGTCGCTTTGGCGCAAGTCAGCTCACCATCCTCGGTCATGTTGTATCTAAAGAGGGTATTCTTCCTGACACCGCCAAGCTTCGGGCAGTTACAGAGTTCCATAAACCTGCGTCTTTGAAGGATCTGCGCAGCTCTCTTGGCCTCTGCTTGTATTTCCGCCGCTTTATTCGGAATTTCGCAATGATCACCGCCCCCTTGACTGAACTTCTACGTAGTGACTTGAAAAGTTACGCTTGGTCACCCGCCTGTGACGATGCTTTCGAAGAGTTGCGCCGCCTGTTAACCTCGCCGCCAATCTTGCGTCATTTCGACCCGACTACCCCGACGGAGGTACACACCGATGCCAGTGGTGTTGGACTCGGCGCCGTGCTCGCACAGCGCAAATCGGGATTCCAGGAGTACTTAGTCGCATACGCAAGCCGTACCCTCACCAAAGCGGAGAACTATTCTGTGACAGAGAAGGGGGGGGGGTTAAATAACAAGAGGGAAGGCAGGGAGGTTAACCAGGCACATGCCTGGTTTGCTACCCTACGCTGGGGGAATAGGAAGGGGGCATAAAGATGAAAGAGAGAGAGGGGAAAGAGAAGACAAAGAGAGAGAGAGAGAAAAAAAAGAAAAAAAGGAGGATTGTCAGTCAATCGGCTGGCGCGTATGCAGCGGTGGCACTACACAAAAGTTAAAGGTGGTCACATAGGCCTGTAGTCCTCAAAAAGCACAAGACAGCTTTGACTGCTTTTTGAGCCGACGCAAGGCGATGACAGTCAACCCCCAACCCCCAACCCCCAACCGAAGGCGACAAAGAAGTGAAGCTTCACGTCGCCGAAGTCCGGATGGAGGTCGAAGTTCCAGTCGAGGGTTTATTTGGTATAGTCTCGTATGTCTTATGCTTAGGGTGTTCACCTCTTGCAGACTCAGACTACGTGCCAGGTGACAAAGTTGCTTTGCAGCGTCAGTCCTTGACAAAGGAATCGGAAGGGTGTGTTCTTCTTGATGCGATGTGCGAGCCGCGTTGTCTGCGGAATCATTGCCACTGATCCCACAATGGCCAGGAAGCCACTGAAACTTGACCTCGTGGCCTGTTTCTGTGACGTGGTGTACGAGCTTGACAACTTCGTAAGTTAATTGTTCATGGCAACCTCGTCGAAGGACTGACTGCATGCTCTGTAGGGCTGGTTTTGAGTCGGAAAACACAGCCCATTTCCTCGGTCTTTGGGATTTGATGTACTCTATGGCGCCACACAAAGCCGCAAGTTCTGCCGCTGTGGACGTAGTGACATGTGACAGTTTGATTCGCAGAGTGATTCCTCTAGCTGGAATCACCACCGCACCACCAGAACAAGACGCTGTGGTTGAACCATCGGTGTATATGTGCACGTGGTTGTTGTACATTTCGTGCAGATGGCTCAAGCTCAATTGTTTTAGGGCTGATGAAGGAAAATTAGATTTTTTCTGTATTCCTGGAATTGAAACATGTACTTGTGAAAGTGTCAGGCACCACGGAGGATACACCAGTTTCTCAGCAGGCGTAAAACCTGACGTAAACGACGCACGATGAGCACAGACAATTGCACTAAATTTTGTGCGGGGCCTCTCAGTAGCGAGGGTTGCCAAGTGGTGGGAAAGATTCCTAGCATGTTGCCTGAGGTACGTACGCATCGTTTTAATGGTGATGTGCGTCATGATCGAGTAGACCTGTGCAATGGCAATTGTTTCAGCTGTCGATGCGCAGCGGGCTAAACCAAGGCATACCCTAAGCGCTTGGGCTTGAATATTTTGGATTGTGCGCAGGTTCGTTTTGCACGTGTTAGATATAACAGGTAGGCTACAGCGCAGGAATCCAGTAAATAATACCTTGTACAGCTGTAACATAGACTCGAAGACATTCCCCAACTTTTCCCAGCAAGAAACCTGAATAAGTGACAAATGGCAGTCAGCCGCTTTTTCACGTAGTTTACGTGGGGTGTCCACGACAGGTTTCGGTCGATTACGACTCCCAAGAACCTGTGACTTCGGCTGCATGGCACCAACTGCCCGTTAATTGATATGCCGTAAGCGGACATTGGTTTTCTGGTGAAGGCCACGACTGCACACTTCTAACTTGCGATTTCAAGCCCTTGTTTGCGTAAGTGGTACGATGTCACCGATGCTGCCTTCTGAAGTCGAGCGCGAAGTTGAAGTCGAGTCACACCTGATGTCCACACACAGATGTCATCAGCATAAATGGAAAGTCGTACACTGCTTGGTTGCTTGCCAACTAGTCCAATGAGTGTTAGGTTGAACAGCGTCGGGCTTAGCACTCCGCCTTGCGGGACTGTCTGGCAATTATATGGGCTCTAGGTAAATTTAGACCGTACCTATATGGTCGCCCTTTCGACGTAGTCACCGACACCATGCGCTTTGTTGGTTATCCACGTTGAAGGACCCCTCCAGCCATTTAGCTCGCTGGGCTTTGCGGTTGCAACAGTTCAACATGCGTGTTGTCTACAGGTCTGGCCGACGTCACACTGATGCCGACGCTCTATCACGCTCACCTCTGTCCTCCGAAAGCTCTGCATGTTTATCTGCCGTGGACGAAATAGTTGCGTTCCCAGAAAACTGTGACATGGCGCCTGAGCAACGCAAGGATGACTGGATCAGCTCTCTTCTGCGATTCCTTTCAGATCCGCCGACTTCTCCATCTTCTCGAACGTTGCGCCATCAAGCGACTCACTTTGAGGTCCGCGATGGCCTCCTTTATCGCAGGAATTACAAGTCTGACGGCCGAAAGTGGTTACTGGTGATACCTCGCCATCTTCGTGCTGCAATATGTTCAGCTTTCCACGCTGACCCTCAGAGCGCACATGAGGGCATCTTCAAAACATACGCTCGGCTTTCCTCCCGGTTTTATTGGTGAGGCATGTACACCTTTTTGCGCAAGTACATTCAGTCATGCCCGCTGTGCCAACAACGGAAAGCTCGGCTTCATCATACCTCTGGTCCAATCCAGCCAATCCCTTGCCCAGCCAGGCCTTTTGACCGCATTGGGATTGATCTGTACGGGCCTCTTCCATTCACGGCTTCCGGAAACCGTTGGATTGTTGTCGCTGTCGACTACTTGACGCGATACGCAGAAACAGCCGCTTTGCCTGCTGCCACGGCACGCGACGTATCTTCTTTTCTCCTGCGGCACTTCATTCTCCGTCACGGCGCACCGCGTGAACTTCTCAGCGACAGAGGACGTGTATTCCTCTCTGAAGTTGTCAACGCACTCCTTGCCGAATACCATATCATTCACCGTACTACCACCGCCTACCATCCGCAGACGAATGAATTGACGGAAAGATTCAACCGGACCCTAGGGGATATTATATCAAAGTATGTTGCCTCAGACCACTCATTCCGCCTTTTGTGACATACGCCTACAATACTGCTCCACAGGCGACTACGGGCTTTCACCATTTTTGCTGTTATATGGCCGAGACCCTTCCACCACACTAGATACTATTCTTCCCTACCACCTCAATTCCTCCGAGTCTAGGCCCATCTCTGAAGCTGCCCGCCGTGCCTAGGAATTCCGTAAGCTCGCCCAGTCGTTTACAACCATCGACCAATGGAGACAAAAATCTCGGCGTGACGATAACCACCCGTACCCTAACTTTGTTCCGGACACTCTTGTGTGGCTTTGCGTTACCGCTGTACCTACAGGCCTTTCCTCGAAGTTTTTTTCAAAATACCAGGGACCCTACCGCATTGTCTTGCAGACTTCACCAGTTAACTACATCGTCGAACCCGTTACGCCATCCACAGACCAGCGCTTTGGGGGACGTGAAATTGTTCACGTAAAGCGGCTGAAACCTTATTACGACCCGCTCGTACTCTGTTCACCGTGAGTCGCCAGGATGGCTCCTTTTCCGACGGGGGACGAAGTGTAGTGAAGAGGAATGCCCACTACTGCAGCGACATCGACACGTTGGCGAGAGGCACGAGCTAGGACTGCCTGGTGTCTGCTGCGACGCTGCCCGTACATCCGGCTAGCTCTTGCTGCTTTTCTACCGACGCTGATACCGCTTGTGACCTTGCATATATATATATATATATATATATATACATATATATATATATATATATATATTATTCAGAATATTGTACATCCCATGATGAGATTATTACAGGAGTCGTGTCATATTTTTCATTGCAAAAACAGGCAATACACAGAAAAAAAAATACCCCGCCGCTGTGGTCTAGTGGCTAAGGTACTCGGCTGCTGACCCGCAGGTCGCGGGATCGAATCCCGGCTGCGGCGGCTGCATTTCCGATGGAGGCGGAGATGTTGTAGGCCCGTGTGTTCAGATTTGGGTGCACTTTAAAGAACCCCAGGTGGTCGAAATTTCCGGAGCCCTCCACTACGGCTTCTCCCATAATAGGCGTGGTTTAGGGACGTTAAACCTCACAAATCAATCAATCAAATCAATCACAGTGACTAAAAATGCATGTTGCAGGCACTAGAAATTTCAAGCAAATATCTCAAACATAGTGCGAAATTCACCGTAGTGATAGGCAAAGACTCTTTATGAATATAAACATCATATGAATTGCTGGGGCAAGCAAAAAACAAACACAAAACGTAATTGTACAGACAGAGTTAAAACTTGCGGCATCATCGATTCAGGAAACCACGGCTAAATAAAAGTCGGCACATTTTAACTCACTCGATTAAAAAATTTATCAACTGTCGGCTGTGTCAACACTGTGGGGTGCAGGGCATTCCAAGCGCGTATGGCTCGCGGAAAAAAAGAGTGGCCAAAAACATTGTTCGTGAAGGGATACTCATCATGTGCGTGACAATGCTTATTTCGTGTTTGGCGCTTACTGTTAACCTTAACATAATTAGCCGTATTTATTTTCAAAGAGTTGTGTAGCACCAGATACAAACATCTCAGACTATGAAGCTTGGCGTGGCTCGCCAGGGTGGGCAGATCCGCTTTTATCAAAAAGCAGTAGGTGAGTTGGTACGCCTAAAACGGTTATAGATAAAAAAGACTGCTTTAAGTTGTATTCTTTCAAGCGCAGCTACATGTTTGTTTGTGAAGGGGAACCAGGCTACACTCGCATATTCGAGGATTGGGCGGATAAGCATGGTATACGCTAAATGTTTTGTTTGGGGTGTCGAATGATGAAGGGCTCGCTTAGGAAAAAATAACCTGCCGAGAGCCTTCTTTGTAATATGTTCGACATGCGCATTCCAATTTAAGTCGGACGATATCGAGATGCCTAGATATTTGCAGGCAGCGACATCGTTGTGAAGTGGGACATTTTCAGCGAATACGAAAAATTTGCCCTCGCTTTTTTCTTTGTAATTGACATGGCGACAGTTTTCTCAGTATTTATTTCCATTTGCCACTTTTGACACCAGGTTTCAACCTTTTTTAGGGAATCATCTAGTTTCAATTGATCCTGGCAGCTGTCTATTGGCTGGTACAGGATACAATCATCTGCGAACAATCTGATTTTTACATCGGCTACGTCGTTAATAAAAAGAGGAAACAACATGGGGCCTAAAACAGAACCCTGGGGCACTCCCGATAATACTGGAACCGTGTCAGACACATGTGCACCATATTGAGCAAATTGGTAGCGGTCGGTCAAATAGTTTTCGATCCATTTGGCCATAGGTTCGTTTCCCAGTAAACTGGTTAGCTTTTGGATCAGTTTGGGATGGGAAACGCGGTTAAAACCGTTTGACAAATCTAAAAAGACTACGTCAATCTGTGATTGATCGTTAATACCATTGGCAAGGTCATGGAAGGTATCAATGAGCTGTGTGACAGTAGATAGTCCGCGACGAAAACTGTGTTGATTGGAATGGATAATAGCATTTTCTTCCTCGTATTCAGTAAGGGACTTTAGAATAATATGCTCAAGCATTTTGCAGGAAGTACACGTATTAGAAATTGGTCTGTAATTAGATGGACAAGACGAGTCTTCACTTTTGTGAACGGGAAGAGTTTTTGCATTTTTCCTTTCCGACGGAACCTGGTAATCCTTAGGCGATTTGAAAGTTATAAGAAAAAATATTTACACACAGATTCAGCGTAACGCTTTAAAAACGCATACGGAATCCCGTCGCACACTGATGTGTCGCCGCTACACCATAATCATAATTTTTGTGTAGCAGGCCAGCAATCACTATTCGTCCAATTAGTGGTATCTGATACACACTTATTAGGAGTTTTGTGCAATCACTTATGCAGTGGCTGACGGCCATGGCGAAATATGGCTGAAGTCGGTATGCACTACAAATAATAGGTGATCCAGAAGTTTTCTGATAAGTTGGAGCACTGGACGACCCAGTCGTTACGCGATTCTCACTCGGTTACGCCTGATTGTTCGTTTGATGTCCTGAAACACTTCATTACTCATATTAACACGATTTTTTTCCCGACATCAAGCCAGCCTAAGGCCAGTTTAGAAACGAGTTCCAACCACTGGCGCGGCTCAGTTGTAGAATACCGGACTGAGACGCAGCGGACCCTGGTTGTACATTCATTGTGTTATTTGTGTTATTTTATTTAGTGAGTTTTTTTTTTGTTTGATACTGGTAACGGATACCGTCGGCGGCGGACAAGAATGGCGAATCGCGTGACCCGTTTTCTGATCTTATAACAGCTTTCGCTGTAAAAGGCAAGGAAATGGCTGTGCTCCTGCACACAGAATTTGGTGTCATGCAATATCTGAAAACTCTACAGAACAACTCCATTTGTCTAAACATTGTATGGCACCACGGACATACTGAGGTGCTTCTAGCGACGTCGCAGCAGCCGGACACTGCCCAGCACAAAGCTCGCCCGCAGCGTCTGTGATCACATGACAACTAGCTCAGCAGCAGCAAAGGTATCGCTGGAGGCTCCTCCCCGACACTCTGTTCTCAAACGCACCTTTGAGGCACCTGCTATGCCAGTTGTCACTTGATGGTTAAGGGTCAAATAGTTTTCAAGTATTTAAAAAACAAATTGTGAAATCAGAGAAATCCTGGGATTTGTCCCATCTTCGACTGAATTTCTCACTCTGACGTGATCGAAGTAAACATCATCGTTACGCGACGTTCGGTAAAACACTTCCTTTTCAAATAAGGAAGAAAGCCAAATGAGTTCTGTTTTTTTTTGTTTTTAGAAAGAGAATAACTTTTTGAACTTAACCCTCGGACGCGCTCTGCATTTATGTCTGTTGCTACTTAACCGCAAAGGACGTGGTCACCCTTGCCTTGATACTAGTCGCAAGTGGCTGGCATCAGTGGCCCGTTAGAGTTCGAAAGTCTGACTGCGTTGAAGTCAAGGCTGCAAGTAGTCAGTTTGCTGTAAAATGTTGTCTTGCTTGTCGGGTGCATTGGTAAGCTATGTCCTCGAACTGTAGCTTACGGTGTCGTTGGCACATTGTGTTACAGGGCCGTCTGAACAACTAGTATATACACCTACCGAAACAAGTAACGAACGATATGATGACTTTTTTTGCGCATATTAGTTTTGCAGATTGATTGATATGTGGAGTTAAAGTCCCAAAACCACTGCATGACTATGAGAGACACCGTAGTGGAGGCCTCCGGAAATTTACATCACTTGGGGTTCTTTAAAGTGCACCCAAATATGAGCACACAGGCCTATATATACGGCAATTTCGCCTCCATCGAAAACGCAGCCGCCACAGGCAAATCCAGCAATGCTGAGCAACATTCGCAAGTACAAAACTAGAGAAGGAAAATGGCTTGAAGCTTGCGACAAATACCTCGTACTTCCTCTCTGGACAATTGAAATAGAAAAAAAATATTTTGTTTCCTCCAGGACGCTATAAGCAGCCGTCTCCCACTTAGGGACTGACCGGGAGTACCTGGCGGCCGCTTCGTGGGCCTGCTGGACGGCCCATTGCTGGTCAGCGACAAGTGAACTTCTGAGGACCTCTCCCACTTGTTTGAGGTAAACTGAGGATAAGCGTCTCTAAGCTCCCAAAGGATGTGTGCGAGTGTCACCGTGTGTCCGCATGAGAGTCACGTGTCGATGGGATACGCATCAGGATAGAAAACGTGGAGCTTGACAAGGTTCGGGTACGTGTCCGAAGCAGCGCCTCCTCTATTTTTTTAGTGCCCAGACCAACGTTTTCGTTGTGGTTATTTCTGTTGTAGTTGTTGCTAGATCTTAAAGTTATTCTGCAGAAAAATTAAGTAATGTTATGAGCACTACTGGCACTTTCTTTTAGTAAACAAAGCGCGTGGCTGTGCAAGCCCATCTCAGAGGTGATAAGGTGTAGAACGTGAGGCGACGGGTAGGTGCCACCACCATCTCGTCTTAGCAAAGCGTTGGAAACACTCCCCGTTCCGTGCAAACGTTGCATGGTAAGAGCAGCGTGATACGCGCTACGGTCCTTAGAATTACCTATGTATGCGTTTTCTAGTAAGAGATGCATATGCAGAATATATGCTTGTTGTTATGGTGCCCCAGATATGCGCAATAATTGCTTTTTAATGGTCACTTGCACAAGCATGAACGCTCAACTTTAAGAAACATTGGTGGTCGCTGCGGATGGGGTCGGCCGTTTCAAGTACTCGATGCCGGTAAGAGTGGACCAACAGGCAAATGTACAGACATACAGACAGACCAAAATTTTTGCGTCGAAGGTTCCCAAGAAAGACTGTCGTCCTTAATGAAATGCAAAGCCTAGCCTTTTATTCTAGCGAATATCATGTTGAATATTGTTGGAGTTTGCAATATACCAATTCTACATTAAGTGCAAAAAAAACCAAAAGCCTAATGAGTCTGTCCATTAAGTGCAACAGCACGTACTTCTTCATGTTACTCATATTCCTAGGTTGCACTGGAAACAAAAACGTTAGGACATGGCTAGTTCTTTCTGATAGTAAACGTAATATGCGTGAAAAAGTTATGCCCCTGGAAGCATCAGGGAAAGCTGCACTGATTAGCAAATGAAATGTGTATCACAAGAAAATGCCAAGAATCCTGATGCCAAGACTATACAGAAATCTATAATTGTCAGCAAGAAACCGAGAACCTGTGGGTTAACTTCACTTTTTGTGGCATCATATACAATAGCGAAAGCATATATTTATTTTGTTAACATGGTAAACTACTCACACTTAGAAACCTAAAATATGTGTTTGAAAATGTGCGACTTTCAAGTGCTCAAGAAGGCTGATTTGCTGCTAAAACTGAGGTTTTAGCTGCTCGAGATTGTGTGCCGAATTTCTTAGTATTTATTGCATCACTAAGTGTGCGATAAACCCCACCATTTTATATGACCTGATGCTGGGCATGTGCCGGTTCGTAATTTCATTTTTTTAGAGACGAGATTTAAAAGTGAATTTTATTGTACTGCAGATCCCGCCTAACCTTTCGAAATTTTAGTCACCAACACATCGAAATTCAGAGTTACAATTGTTGAAGTAGACAGTCGAAGTAGATAAGAGAGCTAGGAGCAGATCAGAAGCAACGCTTTTCACCAGTACAGAAGTATCAAATCCGGGCGTTTTGTCCAAAGAAGGTTAGCGAATATCAGTACAAAAGATAGTATTCTGCAGCAATGCACATAATGGAAGGATACGCATGTCGAGCTGGTTCAATGCCAGAATAGTTTGTTTCTATTGAGTGCACTTGACTGCTCATATTAATTGGTTTTGGACCCTCCAAACACTTTTCATGCATCTTCGATATACAGTAATTTTGTTTCTGTTTGCTTTAACCGGCCGTAATTTTTTCAGTCTTCACTTGTCATACGCAAGGACATTAAGATGCTGTATGTGCCCAATTTCGACAAGCAATCTCACACTGGTTGCAGGGATTTATCTGCTCATATCTTTTCACCATACTTATGAACAACCAGCTGCATAATTGTATTCTTTGCTTACTTTTCATTAACTAGCTATGTAATTCAACAATCACTTTGCCGTGTGGAATGCCGAGTGCTGTCGCAGGCACAGTTAAGGTTCTGTATACACTAATTTCTCAGATGCATTCGCATGTTGCTTCATTAATTTTTACATTGTTGTAAGTTCACTGCTGCTTAAGACCTGCAGTGTGTACAATATAACTAAAAATAAATAAATAAATGATGAATCGAATGTGCAGACTCAATCTGTGCTCACCAAGTGGTATAGTAAGCCTAGCGCTACCTCTAAGGGAACACTAATGTTAATGAATAATTTCTAGGGGGAGTTCATGCTTCCTGAACAAGACGATGTCACTAAGCTGTGGACGAATTTTAAGGAAAGCTACATTGGGTGGACGGTGCATTCGCACGAACTGGACAAGTAAAGAGACTGTTTCAGCACAAGGTATATTGATTGATTATTCTGTGTGGTTTAACGTCTCAGAACCACCATATGATAATGAGAGACGCCATAGTAGAGGGCTTCGGAAATTATGACCAGCTGAGGTTCTTTACCGCGCACCCACATATGGGCACACGTGTCTATAGCATTTTCACCTTCATCGACAATGCAGCTGCCGCCGCCGCCGGCATTTCATCTCGCAACCTGCGGGTCAGCAGCTGAGTGTCTTAGCCACAGGAACCACCACGGTGAGGCTTAAGTACAGTGTCGGAGCACATAGCTTCCTGTGAATGGCATTCTGGTTCAATTTCATGGCATCTCTGCAAGGTATTACGACACGCAATTTGCTCCAATATTCAACACCGCTTCACACATTGTAGTGTTTTATCCTGCTTCTAGTAAAAGATCATATAAGCTTGGCTGCTGCATGGTATGTTAAATTGAGAATATAGGTGTCACTATATTGTGATCATCATATTATGTATCTCTCAGATAACATGCATTTTGAAGTACTCTTTTTTCACGTAGTCATTTTTTAAAACATTTCACACTCTAGGAATCCTATTTGCAATTAATGTTATTTGTGGAATAATTCGTTTTTAAATACTCTGAAGTGATAAATGGCAAGAAAAGACACAGACAAAAGGAGACAGAAATGTGCAGTGACTCACAAAACTATTTTGTTGTCAGAAGTCCATGAAATATAAAGCAGTTTAAAGAGTGAACACGTTTGTCTCCTACTGTCTTTTTCATAGTGTGTATTATTTCACTAATGTTTTGGTAGTTCTTCTGGCTTGCAGAGAAACTGTTTTTGCACTTTACTTGTTGATATTTGTATCAACAAAAGTTTTGTGTATTATATGTTCAGTGGCAGTAAAGAAATGCGTACAATATTTCCAATACCTGTGTCTGCAAATGCTACGTGTGTCGGTAATGTACAACTATGTTTCTGAATGGAGCAGCCTGTTTTTTTTTCTTTCGCGATACAATTTTTTAAATATATTCTGGTTTCATGGACAACAGTGGACACTACTATTTTCACAGCATGTTTTATTCAACATGACAGAGATATTCATTGGGTGACGAGTATATACCGCTTCCTGCTTCATACTTGAATTTTTTTTTCAAAACAGTCGAAAACTTTTTTTAACGTTGAACGTTAGATAATCCATCAGTCTGGGAGGAAAAACTGCGCTATCTACCTTTTAATGTGGCAAGGCCCACTCTTTCGGTTTTCAGTGTCCTTCTTGAATGCGCAGTTGCATCTGAGGAATGCCTAGGCTTCAACCGCTCGACTCTACTACATGAGTTTCATGAGCACTGTGCGCGTTCACAGTGCCCAAGCTGGGAGTGTGTCGCGCGGTATAAAGAAAAATAAGATGACAAAGGACCCTTGGGCGGACGCGCGGCGCAGCGAGAAACAGCACATGTTCACAAAACAACTAATATGGAAATAAGTTCGTCTCGCCTTATTTTACGCGCGGAGCACAGAAGACGACTGCGTAAATTCTGCATGTGATACAACCCACCTACATAAGAACAGCTGACATCCGGAGTAGTTAAAGTGGCTTCAAGTGCCACATCTTCTTCGCCGGCCAGCAGCCAAAACGAACGCATAATAAATAAAAAAATCGGAGCAAACCAGCTGCGCAAGAACACTATTCGTTTGGGCGACTCTCTTAGTGAAAAGGCCACACGTTTCAGAATAATTTATACGGCATATTGCTTCAACAAGCTTCACCGGCGTATTGAAAAACTAGCGTTATGCTGTGCCCACTGCCACCTTGCATAAAAAAGAAAAAAATCAACAAAAAAGACCAGAAGTACATTTAGATCATGTGTTGTCTTCAGCCAATAGCGGCGCTGCATTTTCTTCATACATCTCCTCGGATATGATACGGAAACACGCAGTCCGGGCATCGCCTAGACTTGCGCGTGAGGAGGGTTGGGCACACTCAACACACGTCAGGTAGCACTAGCTTTTTTACAGAAAAAACGTGCAATTTAAAATGAACAGTCTCAGCCTTTTACATGTAGGACTCTACGCACACATGGCTTTAGACACTTCGCATTAAAAAAAAGAGGGAGAGAGACAAAGTATTTGTGAAGCTTGTCTGAGGGTTCTGACTCTCCACGCATACGACTCTTTTTAGAGAGACAGGGCGACTCCCTTGGTGGGTCAGAGTAGGGTCAATAACCACTCACAAGCGCGCTCTAGACTCGCACGTGAGTGGTTCTTGACCGCCGATTCTACAAACGTAACCCATATTTGAATACTCACTTGAACAAATGCGAGCACAAGCGTTCAGATGTCACCACGTGCGGATGCCGTATACGTTGACATCAGCCACGGCTAACGCTAAAACTACACACATAGCTCACACAGGGAGGCATACCTACTCGATTGAAGGCCTCCAAATAAACCAAAGCCATTGTTTTTGCTGTTATAAAAAAAGGTAGTCACAAGCCATGAACCATCAGTTTTTGAATCAGTGCCGTTAGATATTGTTGACACCTATAGGATACTTTGAGTTCCTTTTTCTTCCAATCTATAGGCTGGCATACACAAGAAAATTTTGTTTGCAAAAAACTTTCTTCGGTAACAGGAGTGATGCCTCGTTGCCGTAATATTCTGCAGATCAAGGTCAATCTTCAGATATAGTATGCGCTATTATTTGTATTCACATCTATTGTATTTCAGCCTTGTATGGGCCACGACACGCAAAGAAAACACAAATAAAGTCATTACTCTGCAAAAGAATGTCCACTACATTGAAAATATTGAACCGTTCGGAACGACGCGTGGAGCTTTCCAAGAATTTATTATAATACGTGCTCCGAAAGTTTGCACACACACTTTATTTCTTGAATAGGGAGCTGTCCAAGTTCTTTAGATGAGAACATGCCTAGAGCGTCGCGTCCTCACTATTCTCGGAAGAAATAAAGATATTCGGTTCGCACTGCGTTTTCGAACTATGTATAACTACCAAGCCGTGGCCCACAACGTTACCCCAACTATAGACGAGGCAGAAAGTACAACCCTCAGTAACAAGACACAACTGCACTCATATTTGTGCTCTGGCTTCACTGAAACTTGCTCAAAAAGCTATCCTCACAGCCTATGTAATATTTTTTATAGCTTAGTCCAAAGTAAGTAAATTGTATCATGTTACTTCTCATCTTACGTTGTATTAGCGATGTGAATGTAGATGGGTTCAGTTAAAAATATATTTATGTGCTTTTTATCTTTATGAGAGACCATGCATTCGATCATCTATGTACAGTCAATACTGATTTTTGTAAACAATTTTTTCACACCTTTATAATAGGTGTTGTAAAATAATCAGTTCGAAAAACATTTTCACTCAGTATTTATCATTCATGTTTTATACACTACTTGCATGTTATTCACTTGTACTCATTTCTGCACTACTGCAATATGTATTTACAGGTCACCAGAGCATTTTTGAAGTTGTTCTCACGGCTTCTAGCCTTGGTGACATTCCAGTTATGTCTGGTAAATAAAAATAATTGAATTGAAAAAATAAATTGAAATAATTCTGTTATAGGGCTGAACGCCATCAAAGATGTAACCAAAGAACGGAAACGGCAAAGAGAAACGAAATTGATGAAAATGATATTATGACGTAGCCTCACCCACATCTCCAAACAATATCAGGCACTTTAAGCTGTGCAGACACAATTATTTATTTGATTTGCATACACATATAAACAAGGACGCAGATGAAAGAGGGAGAGAGCAAGCTGGAAACGGCCACCTGGAGGGGCACAACGCCTGCTAACTCTTTCGGGAGGAGGGAAGAAACAGAGGAAACAGAGATTATAGGAAGAAAGAGGAAAGAAGATGACGAATGAAAAAAAAGTGACGAAGACTTCAACGAGTATGAGAAAAAAAACACAAATAAAAATAAAAAATAAACAAAAAGAAAATAGTAAAATGTGTGAACAGCAACAAATCACCCTTGCTAAGTGATCGCATCACTCAGTGTATGAGCGATGCAATAGCTTACACAATAACGTGCATAACGGTGTGTACTCGTCAAGTAGGTTTTATTTGGGTATCTGCAACAGCCCCGTCGATGCATGATATATACTGTTGTAAACGGTTGAATGCCTACTTCCGCAGAGCTGCTACAGACGCCCAGCTTTAGCGCTGTTTATTAGTACCTACAAAAACAGTAAACTCATTTCAACAGGCGCACGTTACCGTTTAAGCAATGAGCATTACATATGCACTCCGATGATATAGGATTCATATCGCAATACCATCACTAATCCGCTTTTGTTGCAGTCTAATAAACATTGGATATGCCCTCCTATAGCTCGGTAAACTATAATAAAATGTTGATAGATTGCAGGAGCGCTTGAGTACGCTAACGAATGCTATACGTATTACGTTATCACAACGAAGTGTACTCATCGTTTCGATAAAACTAATATCTGTAATCTGACCTGATGCTGATGTTAAGTCAGAATACAATGTCACCTCTAAACGCCAGTGTAGTCGAGGTGACTGAAAAGTCGCGATGTGCACACAATTACTCTATTTACAAAGACACGTTAATCCACCTCGTAACGCTTGGTCAAAGCCGAAAAATGCAGCATGGAAAGGCGCTACTCCCTGACTGCTTCGCATGAAACAGAACCCCAAAATGCGTGGGATCTGTGTCTTTTATCATTTTCAATTTTGTGTACGTATACGGAGATATCTCGTAAGTACGTAACCATTATATCAACAAAGCGGGTGAATATACTTATAACAACGAAAATGACGGATAATAACAAGATATAGAATCAGACTATAGTGCACAATTATGGCATATTTGTAAATATTTCTATAAGTAAAAAAAAGGAAAAATATATGTTGATTGAGCGGGACACTCAACATACGTTGCAGTGCGTGGTCACTCAGAAAAAAAGAGCACTGGAGAGCCTTCACATGATGCTAGCCACCAAAACCGCGGCTTCGTCAAAACGAGTGACATAGGCTGAAGTGTCCGTGGTCGGGGAATTATCTGTGCAAGCTTTTTTTGATCCGACTTCACGGAAGCGTACATTGCCCATATCAACCGCCAATGCATTCTCGTACTCTCCAAGAGGCATGAAGTCTTGTACCCCAAGTACTCATCCTAATTGGCAAAGCGGGTCGAAATCTCTCGGCCTGCTCGGGGGAGAAGATGCGGCGATGGCGACGGCTTTAGTGTTGTTGGCACCACGCGCGGCCCGTGCACACAGCACCACCGACGGCATGTTGGCTACCGCAGCACAGCAATACCGCGATGATCAGGTGGCGGGCAGAGGTTATACGGCCTTGGTATGGTACGCATCGACTGGAACGACGCCCTGCACCAGCTGCGAGATCATTCGCCATCGTCTTGAACTGTGGGCGTGCAGCCGGATGCGATGACTTGATTGATTGCTTTATTTGCTTCGTCACAGTACAGTGTAACAGGAGGCGGAGGGAAAAGCCGTAATGACGGCTTGAGGGATCCTCCGCCCCCTTTGTGAACAATGGCAGCAGATGAAGGACATCACAATATCATACACTTTCACATTGTTTTACGTAAAGATCATGCCACAAAGGAAGGAAACCTGAAAACGTAGTTGATACATAGCTTACACAACAAAGAAACTTGCAGCAATCTTCTGCACCTGAATAAATACATAGTTTATAGAACATATAACATAGTTTGCTACATAGTTTATAGAACAAAAAGAGCCGCTAATTCTGCGACACTTAAATGAGACACATCTATACCTTTGCTAATATAAGTATTCAGAATTCGCGGTAGAGTACATCGAAGCATCTGAAAACCATAATTAGTGCGAAAGTACGGAACGTTCCACATTTCTGTATTTCTTGTTACATACGCCTTTTCCTTTAAGCAAAGATTCGCCATTTCCGTAAACAAAAAGTTTGCGCGTTTGCAGCTAAGGCAGTACTCTCGTAGTAGTCTGTATTGATATAGGTCATTCACTTTGATTATCTTTTATTTTTTAAACAGTGGGTCACTAGGTGCTAGAGCTGTAGCGTTGTCTATCAGCCTCAGTATTTTCTTCTGTATTCTCAGTAATTTTGTTAAGTTTGTTTCTGTAGTTGTTCCCCAAACCAAATAGCAATAGTTAAGATAAGAACTAAACAGCGATTTGTATATCAATAACTTCACCGAATTGGGGATGAGGTACCGGATACGGCTGAGTATTCCAGTTATCCGGCCTAATTTTATTTGAATATTATTTAAGTGGTCATCCCATTGCAAAGAACTGGAGAAATGTACCCCAAGTACTTTCACTGACTTCACTATTTCTATATCTGAGCCTCTAAATACAATATTATTCTTCAAAGTCACTTGTTGACCTTTCGAATGAAAAACTACCGCTTTTGTTTTAGTTGCATTTATTTTTAACTTATTGTTACTTGTCCAGTTGTCTAACTTCTGTAAGACGTCATTAGCTTTATTAGAAAGAATAACATCTGATGATGAGGTGACAAATATACTCGTGTCATCTGCATAGATAATAAACTTAACTTCTGGGGAGATATGGACTATGTCATTAATATATAAAGTGAATAATAAAGGGCCAAGAATGCTCCCTTGTGGTACCCCTGAAATTATATTTTTCTTATCTGATACTAAATCATTTATCGAAACAAATTGACATCTATCCGCCAGATAGCTTTTAAGTAACATGAGTGGGAGCCCGCGAATGCCATAATGGTTTAATTTTTCAAATAAAATGCCGTGGTGAATGTAGTCAAATGCTTGTGTGAAATCCACACAACTTGATTCCACCAGTTGGTGCTCTGTATGAATGGCAGGCGCTACCTCTTGGTTGTTGCCTTCCACTGAAATAAATATTTGATTGCGGAAGAAATTAGAGCCTTCGTGTCAGCCTTCATCAAAATGCAGCATTTAAGTTCAGTAATAGCTCGTCAGGAACACTGCCCGATATTGAACCTTGACAGCGACGGCTTTGTCGTAAATCTAAATTCAGAATAGCGCTATATGCATAAAGTCATACGCACAAGCGCTACAGATGTGCCGGTAATCAGCTCTAAGTGCGACAGAAGTGAAGAATAAAACGATGAACACTTGAAATGGAACTTCGTTAATCTCGTTTGTCTACATATTACTGCGCAATTCATGTAGCAGCCGACGTTTTCCCCTCTACTTACAGCAGATGCTTGAGACGCATGCGTCAGTGATTTATCACGTACGAAGCTTCAGATACGGCGTTCCCTGTTAGCGCTGTCCCATGTATTCGCTTGATGAACTCACGTTAGGCTAGAGGGATTTTGACGTCGTGGTATGCTCCACATTACAGGTCGCCTATTTTTTTTACTCAAAATAGCTTCTCTTACGCTGACTATTCCATCCAGTACAACACATTGATAAATTTTATGCTGTGTTATTTTCATTTAGCGCAATAATTGTCAATGAGCAACAATTGTAATCAACTTTGCGCGATTTATGTATTTGCAATTCGGTCGGACTTCCTTGTCCTACAACTGCGACTATGCTGCTGTGAGCGTCATTTCTTATTACAACACTTCATACAAGAGAGAAACAAAGAAATGAATCATGATGTATAATATTTCATAAAGAAAGACGACGCGCCAAAATCAAGAAGCCACTTCAAGAACAATCTGCAAAGCCTATTGGTTATCTGCTTCTCCAAATATATTATGCACTGCAGTAAAAAAAAAACTAAATAAAAACGACACCACGATTTGATCCACGCAGAGTAGCGATGGTTTTAAAGCATTTTAAAGGCACGCTCTTTATGATTGCCAATTGATGCTTGCCTCTGAAATATCTTTTGTAAACATTGTCGCTAACGGACTACCTTCTCAAGTCACTTAATGTCTGCCTGGGCAAGTGTTTCCCCTGCGATCAACGCGATCTGTGGTAAAAGATGCAGAATTACTCACCTGTGAGCAGCGACGTTGTAAGAGGCAGCCTGCCAGTCATTCCCGGGCTGAAGAAACATCGGTGTGCCAGTAGAGAAATCTGAAGAACAGATCCCGAGGGGCCTGCCGTGTTTCGTAGAGCCACGAAATCGTGGAGACCAGTGGTAGTCGCCTTCGAAAAAGGTACTCGATGTCGCGTAGCGCCCGAACCTTTCACGTCGCGCAGCTGCGGGTGGAAAGCCATGGCCAGTCTTTCTGGGATGCCGATGCAACATTGTGGCATCTGACGGAGGCCGGTTGTTTCCCGATCGGCGCCAGAAGCTCGCCGACAGAGAACTCCCACTGGGCACTTGCTTGGAACGTTGCTGGATTTTGAGGAAACGGATTGTGGTACGAACGAGCCTCTTCAGAACAGCTAAATGGCGATGGGTGCGTGATGCACGAGATTTGCTTGCTCGCTTGTGCCTATGTTCTGGCTCGTCCCCGCTACAGGGGATTGGCCACCAATCCGATGGTTATTATGATGGCGATAAAATATTTTCAAGTTTGATGAAAGAAAATGAGTTAAAGTTATATCTAGAGAATAGGAAATTCAAATATCATGAGGTCACATGTGAATAAAGTAGGTATAGAACTAATATTTGAAATTATTAACTAAGTGTTAAGGAACCACACTTCCATTAGGAGTAACCTCACAAAACAAGGAAAACTTCTTGGTCTCAAAGAAAAAAAGGAAAGGAAAATAGAAGGAAAAGAAAGGCAGGGAGGTTAACCAGCCTATAGGCATCCGGTTTGCTACCCTGCGCATGCGCAGAGGCAGTGTCGCATCCAATGAAGTTGGTCTCAAAGCCATTCTTAAACTGCTATGCAGACGCTCCTGTGTATGTGGCCCAAGACAGGAAGCTCCAAAAGAAAGATGGTTTTCAGAAGTAAGGATAACGTTCAATTTTCTGAATAAAAATTTTTACTGTTTTTTCTTGTGGCTTGTCAAACGTTGGCAAGTAAGTAATAAATCATCAATGTTTTCGTGCTCTTCACAGTAATGCAAAGGAGTTAGGACCTGATGACATCTGTATAGTTAGAAATGGAAAGGCGGAATCGGCAAAAAAAAATTATGAAGCACATTTTCAATTTGCAAGAAGGACATCATTCATTTTACCAAGTAAAAGAAAGATTTTCATTTCTTGATTTATATATTGATACTGCAGTCTCATGCAGAGCTATAGCAGGTGTGAAATATTATTACACAATATTTTAAAAAAGGCCCAGTGGTATAAAAAAATTTTGATGTGAAAATATCATGCACATAGGTTAAACAATAAAGCTAAGAAAATGAACGAACAAAGTGGCATTAAACCGCAAATTGTAACTGTAATACAAAAAAATACAAGTCCGTATTATTGAACGGGTAAGCTAATTTTCACTAAATGCTGAAGTAAAAAACTCAGTAACAAAACTTTTTGACAGCCGTCTTGTTCACTTTCTTGTTTTAGTGAGCGGTGAATGTGGGCTGCGTTGAATGTGGGCGCTCTCTCTCTATACCTTAATTCCTCCCTATCCTTTCAATCCCTGCCCCTGAGAGACAGTTACGGGGATATCATTTATCTTCTTTTCATCTAAGAATCACTTCCCCGGCTTCCCTCCCTCCCCCACTCTTTCATGACCGATCTTCCATGGGGAGTATAGCCTGGTTAATAGGGTCAACCAACCAAACACCAACCAACTTCAGGGGAACTGTCACAATGGAAAAAGTGCCAATGGGGTCTCAAAGTACTGCTTTGCTTTAGAGGTAAACCAATACTTCACAATCAGCGTCGTGCAGACGCGCCAGGAGTGCAGGCGCGTTTGCTTGAACGCGGGACAGCCATAAAACTATGCCTGAGGAGTACGTGCACAGTAGTCATATTATCCAGCTGGAACACAGGCGCCTTTAGGTATCACCGTCTGAAAATTTCGATTTATATTTGTTTTCTCCTCACAAGCCTCTGGTTTCAACTGGACTGCGTAGAACAGATGTATAGGCGACCCGCGGACAGTATGATGCGACCCTCGGCACGACGTCTAATCCCTTGCAATTTACCGTATTACTCTCTATCTGAAAGCCGACGTGGCATAAAATGGCATAAAGTGTTTGATTGCAGCTTTGTGTCTTTTTTGTGGAAAATAAGCATGATTTCTAAGGTATTTCAGTAAACTACTTTCTATTTCCCGAAAATTTTCTGTTTGCTTGGAAAGCCTTCCTATAGCCACACAAAAGTCACTTTACCTGCTGCATAGTGCCGGTTTTCAGCAGACCGATCGCTTCGTGGTTACCGGGCGGAGAAAGGTCACTTCACTCACTGCCTAGACCCGGTTGGCTACAAGGGCGCGCTTTTCAGACACAACGAAGTAACAACTGTGACGCTTGTTAGTTCACGCTAATCTGTACCTGTGAGCACGTTTCATGCGTCATTTGTGTGTCAGAAATGTGCTGCACGTTTACATCTACTTGCAATTCTTTGCGTGACATTCCAATTTGTTGCTATCACATTCATTGCTACGCACTTGCGGCGAAAGAGGGATTTTCGTTTCCGGAACCAAATTCCGAACTTCCTGCAGTGGCCGTTTTTTTGAAGCAGTCTATAAATATGTACAATATTACGGTGCTTCTGAAACACAGGTCTTTTATTTTTGTGCTCATAACATTTCTCCTAATACTTCTATAAAATACTTCAATACAATAATTATATGCATTACGAATTGCTTTCAAATGCAAATGACTGAACACGTATATTTACCTACATTTATTTTTTTTTGTGACATTGTGAAACCACGAAGGCCCCGCCGCGGTGGTCTAGTGGCTAAGGTACTCGGCTGCTGACCCGCAGGTCGCGGGTTCAAATCCCGGCGGCGGCGGCTGCATTTCCGATGGAGGCGGAAATGTTGTAGGCCCGTGTGCTCAGATTTGGATGCACGTTAAAGAACCCCAGGTGGTCAAAATTTCCGGAGCCCTCCACTATGGCGTCTCTCATAATCATATGGTGGTTTTGGGACGTTAAACACCACATATCAATCAATCAAACCACGAAACTTCATTATCTTGGTGGGAGCTATTAAAGATGATTTGTTGCATAGCGCCATTCATGCATGTTTTACCAAGGCTGTCGAAAGCATAAAATTATAAAAAAGAGATGAGGGTTATCAGCCTATCAAACTAAATGAAAGTTTCAAATGTTTTGTTCGTGGTCGGTGTTGATTTTATTGTGTTCAGGTGTGGTGTAGTTGTCTAAATGGAAGTTGGCCTCGAGTTACCCTAAAAAACGTGACGCCAAAGCACAATTGTGATTGCTGTAACTTTTATTTTCAATAGCGAATAAAAATTTTATCTTTCTTGGCAGCCATATCAATCTGTAACTTGGAAGGCGTCTATCAGTGACGCGTGCACTATCGTCTGTTTCTATAGTTGACGTCTTGTGTGAATCACCCCCGAATCATCTGTGATTAGTTTTTCAATATAGAAACCAGTTTTGTCAAGAAGTTTTATTTTTGTTGCTTTCCTTCGAAAATGTAATTTCATCCAGTGTTGCCACAGAAAAATCATTGCTTTGATTATTTTAATGGCAATGAAGCTTACTAGAGACCAATTTTATTTCAATTATAACAAACCACTGAAAATATGACTTTTCTCTGACAAATAAAGACTCCTTCTGTGTTTGAAAACCACTGGCAGTCGTTTCAAGTGATACTGCATTTGTTCTAGAGATACTTTGGTTATCACTACGAAAATATCTTTTTTTTAGAAAAGTCAATTATAGTAGCTATCCCAGTGCAGTAGACGGGTGTTGAAAGAAGATGCAGAGAACAGAAATAGAATTGATGGACCTTGAACCCTATATAGAGACTTCGATACCCGTACCACTGTATAGCGTACCACTGTTACCGTACCACTGTATAGAGACTTCGATACCCGTACCAGTATAAACAGATGTTATTGTAGGATGCCAAGTAAATGACGTACTGAACCGTGTTATCCGTTCAGCGAACGGCGAGCGTGGTGGAACACACACATGAATCAAAGAAGAGACCAAGATGCAAAGGAGGACGCAGGGCGCGTGTAAACATATCGTATTTTTTTTTCAGAAACATGCAAAACTGTTTGTAAAGTGTATTTCAGGAGTGGTGTGTAACATACCCCTTTCATTGAGTCGCATGTACATCAGCCAAATTTGTAAATATTTGAATGGACTCATGAGAGAACTTAGGAGTTTTTTTAAGTGTACTGTATATTACATTTTTGCTTGGCATCGCGATACCTACTGATCCTAACCGTTGTTTGAAAAAAATGGTTCTGGCATCCACTTGAAGCTGTGCGTGCAACTTCTGAAGTGTATCACCTTTCCAGAAATAAGGATCAGTGCAGCCGCCATTCCTCATTATCGCTATATGACTGTGAGTTTACTTACATAGATAATTCATAGACAAGTGCTTCGATTGAACGCTTCGCATGCTGCTCGTACCAAAAAAAAAAAGAAGTGCTCGTCCTGTGTGCCTCTTTTTTGCTCCTTCTCTGTGTTCTCCGCTATCCCAGTTCGCTGAACTATTACGAACTACCAACTATAGTCCACCTTTCCATCCTAGATTTCGTGAATATGGTAAATAGTTTTTTTATCTAACGCACTAGTACCCTACAAGTAAAAACCTGGTTAGAGAAAAGAGGTATTCACGTACCAGATGCTGTTAACTGCTTAGTGTGAAAAACCGAAGGTGATTCATCACGCTTTCGTAGACTGCTGGGATGCAGTCTTCAACCGGGACATTCTGCAAAGAATCCTTCGAAAAAAATCGATGTACCACCCTAAGGGTACCCAATTTTTTTTCTAATTCGTAAAATATGTGAGAGGTGACTCTTAAGTAGTTTTGATGAGACATTTTTGTACTATCTATCTATCTATCTATCTATCTATCTATCTATCTATCTATCTATCTATCTATCTATCTATCTATCTATCTATCTATCTATCTATCTATCTATCTATCTATCTATCTATCTATCTATCTATCTATCTATCTATCTATCTATCTATCTATCTGTCTGTCTGTCTATCTATCTATCTATGGCCCAAAAATTGGCATACCAAGGCCTTGAGGGTATGACGAACATGGAATCGTGGTTACGACATGGATAAGCGAATACAACGGGCCACGATATGCGGCTATGCGAATCAGCTGATTAATCCTCTAAGCCGTTATATTTTTTCAACCAGCTGAAAATATTGTTTCTAGATTATTTGTATCTACTGGACCGGCAAGAGCACGAAAATAATTTTTTTTCTCGGGCCGTTATAGGTATACAAGGAAAATGATTGATAGATTGATATGTGGCGTATAACGTCCCAAAACACCAAATGGTCATAAGAGACACCATAGTGGAGGACTCCAAAAATTTTCGCTACCGGAGGTTCCTTAAAGTGCACCAAAATTGAGCACACGAGCCTACAGCAATTTCGCATTCATAGAAAATGCAGCCGCCATAGCCAGGATTAGATCGCGCAACCTGCGTATGAAAAAAAATGGCTCTGTGACCTATTTATATGACACCAAGGTTTAGTGATTATAAAGTGTAATTTGGTGAACTTAGGCACATCTATTTATTTTTACTTTGTTAGGGCAAGTTATCGGTGTGAAACTAAAATACTGCAACTAGATAATTGTTACAGCACCTAAATTATCCAAAAGCAAGCATTTGCGTTCATGAAACATAGCCTACTCATCGCTCCTAAATAGCCACCGTATAACTATGTGACGCTCGGTCAGATCAAAAGTCATAACAGATGGCGTAAATATGCTTTGCAGCACCAGAAATATTTCAGCCCATGTCAGCAAGGGCAAACGGATTGAACTGCACTTAATGATTGTAAGCTTCTATCATCGCGGACCATTCATATACTTCATGAAGCAAAATAAAATCTATTATGTACAATCTTGCTATAATGTAGACCCGTACATATTATCAAGTGATATAGCCAGGTTCCTGGACTATAATACCTGAAATTCAAACGCACTCACAAGAGCCACAGCTCTACATTAGACTGAATACATTGAGAGCTCCTCTACAGCCAATAAGATTGATGTCCTACATTTACAACATGAAGATTGTCTACCGCTGCCGGCAATCCGTTAGTGTTAGGGAATACCCACTTTGTAAATAGCAAGTTGAGCATATTAGAACAAACATGAAGAATATACGACAGCTACTGAATTAGTAGTAAATCAGTAGAGTGTATTTTGATATTTGGTTACGGCGAGTGTCGTATTTTTCGCATTCCCTTATATTGCTTTAAAATTTGCAGAGTTCTTAAGACGACGGTGAAGAAACAATACCTTCCTGTGATCTCGCAGGCCTACTGAGGATACCTAATATCTCGCTTAATCTCTGTCACAGTCACAATTGGCCGTGACATTTCTTCAAATCCTTATTATAGGATGCCAGACCCGAAAGTGTTTACACGCTACATCTCCCCAGAAACATGCACAGACAATGCTAACTTAAAGACGAGACTATTAGGAAGATGCGGCATCGTTCAATGCAATATACATATGTTTTATACGGTATGAACATGCTAATATGCTTAACTAAACATGTACGGTTTTTCCTCTGATTGTGGTTTTTTTAGTGAGAAATTGAAAATACTTTGTTAGCCGCCGTGAAGTCGTGTGTATGCCATAGCTACTTGCAATATTTTTCAGTCCGTGCGAAATGTCCTGGACGTAGGGCATAACTATAGGCCTCTTCCTGGACTTCTTTAATATTACGTCCGTCTTATACGTCTTGCTGAGGGTTTTTAAGCGCCTGTCAGCCAGGGCAGTAATGAAGGCGTCATGATCATCGATGTCCTTGAGTCTATTTATTTGCTTCATCAAACTTCGCACTACCGTGGGGCCACATGACGTTTGGCAGCTGTTTAACATGCACGCATACATGACACTTCCTTTTACAAGCTTGGAGTGCCCCGAGCTATAGCTCAACAGACTTTTATCACCTGTTGCATTACACTCCCAGCACTTGGGTCCCTCAACATGAAAAATCATGATATCTAAAAAGTTGAGACCAGAACTTGTGAGTAATTCGTAATTGAATTCTGAAGCATGACATTGTCACGGAGTCAGGACGTGGCCGAAGACAGGATAATTTGTGTTGGGATTAAACTCCTTATTTGGGCAAACCTGTGCCCGGTAAACGGAAAGTCCGATTACAGTAGCGGTCTTGCACAGATAGCACAATGGGAATTTTTATTCAACGAATAACATGTAGTCAATATATACATACACTTCTCATAACATTGCACATAGTTGATTTTTTTAAAACTTATCAGGAATATTTACAGGGGCGCTGTGGCCGCACGTTGTTGCTCAAAGGAACAGGGCATGTATTGTGATTGTGGACTTGGTATAAAATAGCGGATGGGTACTGGCGATTCATACTGATACAAAATATTGGAGTGTGTCATTATACAATGGCGAACATGTATATAAGGGCTTAGCATGCAAGCACGCCCTTTCTCTTAACAGTGTTCACCCCGCAGAGTACACTCATGCACTACCTTATGGCTAACTCATTTAGACATAGTAAAAGGTGTGTTTACAACTCTTTTGCTCCCCCCCCCCCACAAAAAGGAAAGAAAAAGACAAGCCGGGTGGGGAGGGGTTAATAAGGCGTGACTGGGCTCAAGAGTCTGCCGTTCTTCAAAAAGAAAAACCTGGTATGCCAGCGGCGGAGGAACTTCTCCTCACCGCTGGTCTCGAGCTCTCTTGTGAGGTGCTGCCACACCAAAAGTCTAATGTGGGATACCACTGGGTAGGCCGCTCCAATGGTCCTGTGCTTGGCTTCCGCCAGGCATCGCCTTTGCCATATTACGTAAAGCGTGCAAGCGACCACCAACCTAGCGAATGCGCCTTTGTTACGGTCAAGAACCGGCGGTGGCCGTATGCGGAAATCCCTTGTCACCAGTCGCCAGATAGGCCTGGCCGCAGGGCATTCGAGGAGTGTGTGCTCCGCTGACTCGTCAGCACGGCAGTTAGGGCAGCGTGCGGATGGGACTAGCCCAAACCGATGGAGTCTGTCCCTTGTTGGGAGGACCCCCCAATTCCTCTTCCAAACAAAATCTTGGATCTCCTTTGGTAGGCCAACCCAAAGCTTCACCTGTTACCTTCGCCATTTCCGTACTTTGCTTCTCTCCTCCTCCGACATCTGGCGTCTCGTCACCTAGCAACTCCACTATATGGACCTGTGGTTCCTTGTCGACGTCGCACTCCGCAACCTCCTTATCGAGCATCCTCTTGGTATTCGCCGCAGCCTTGTAGAAGGGGGAGGGGTTTCCCGCCAACGGACCTGGGTGCCTGTCGGCTCCTAGAAAGCCATTATTGGTTCTGGACCAGTACAGAAGGAGGTTTTCCCCCATGTAGTCTCCCATCTGGTGCAGGGAGCGTGCCGTTTTTAAGGCGAGCATTTTGCTGGTAGTTAGCACGTGTGCCAGTGCTAGGCCCCCTTCCTTCGCGGGCAGCTGTAGGAGGCTTCTTTATACCGGTGCGGCTTTCCTCCCCACAGGAAGCCTGTGATGATGCTGTTCAGCTTACTTCCGGTTGCCGCTGGCATCACTGCCACTCTACTCGCGAAGAACGCGAAGGCACAAATGGCAGTTTTCACAATAATTGCTTTTTCTCGGAGGGTCAGTTTTAAGTGGTTGGCTCTTTCGGCAACGCTTTGAGCTCTCTCCGGGGCTTTCTGCCACGTTGTGGGTGCTACGCCTTCCCTTGAGAAATAGATACCCAGGACCTTTACTGTAGCGACCACTTCCATGTTACCCATTGCATTCGATGGAAACGAACCGAAAGTCGAAGCCTTGCTTTTCTCCTCGTTGATTCTGGCCCCTGACGCTTCGGCGTAGCGGCTGTAGGTGTGTCGAAACCGCTCAAGGCTGCTTCTGTCCCTAACAAACAAGGAGACATCGTCGGCATAGGCTAATATCTTCAACTCCTCATCTCCAGTCAGTGGTAGTCCCCTGAAGTGCGCATCACATGGTCTCGTAAGCACCTTCGCCAAGTCTGCGGAGGTTCCGTCAGAGATGTGCGACCGGTTGAGAGAGTGAGTAGCCATCTTAAGGCGCGACTTCCTGAGAGAGAAACTTGGAATTGCTTCGGAAAATGGCAGCTATTTCCACTTGATCTTCCGTGGTCGAACCGTCCGGGCGCATAGCCTGTGTTATTCTAGAGCTTCCGTTACCGCAAACCTCGCGCAAGTCAGCCGTCACATCCGTTTCGCCCGACAATCCATGCGTTCCTGACGTCTTACGCGTTCTCTCTTGTAGGAGTCGTTTGTATTCGACTTCCAGGGATGCCAAGTAGTCCCTTGTGCAGAAGGTAAGGGTCTCTGCGCCTTTAACGATTCGCATTCCGCGTAACACTTCGGCCATTTGTGCCATCAGGCAGCGCTTTCTGTTCCTTCCTTCGCTCTGCAGGAACTCCTTCCACTCTTTTTTCAAGCTCTCCAAGACGTCTGGTGTTATAGAAGGGCCTTTCTGCGCCAAATTTTCCAGGAAGGACCTGATATTTTGCAGGCTGATTTCATCCTGTAACAGAGTGGGGACAAGTCACCATGCTGAGTTGTCGTGACGAGGTCCGGCTGTCCCTTTGACTGTCAACACGACCGGGGCATGATCCGTCATTCTTCCTATCCTGGAGGATAGGGTTGCTGTTTCGCATGACGCCATTGAAGGTAGCAGGAAGTCTGGAACATAAATCCTGTCGCTCCTGCTCGCGGTGGTCCTGGATACACGGGTCTGTACAAAAAGATTGTCATGAAGGTGTACCCAAGCATCCGTGAGCCTGAGATGACGCAGGATTCTGACTAAATCCTTAGCATTGAAAGTAGACCTTCCACTTCCCGGGCCTCTGATGTCCCGTGTCGAGTCAACCACGCAGTTAAAATCACCTAACAGAACGGGGGGTAGTGGTTCCTGCAGGTTGTCACGCAGCCCTCTGAAGAAGCATTTCGTGTCCGTTCGCGTGACTGGTGCGTAAATAGACATGAATCGGACCCTCATGCCGTCGATGTAGACGTCGAGAATCAGGGAGCACCCATCCTCCCCAAAGATACAGTGGGCCTTGCGACGGAATCTTCCCGAGATAAAGATGGCGCCAACACCCCATAACCTGGCACTCGTCAGGGTTAAAAAAAGCTTTGGCGCGGCATTCTCTTTTAAAGACAGCGACATTGAGAGGGGACCTGAAGTTGGTCTGCTGAATAAAGAGGATGTCAATCTCAAGTGCTTGAGCCACCGCCAGAAGCTCGCGCTGCTTTATCTTATCACGGAACCAGCGGACGTTCCATGTAGCAACTCGGAACGCCATATCGCTTTGTTTCAAACTGGTGCCTCGGGGAGAGGGGGGTGCGTCGGGAGTTAGGCCCGTATTCACAAATGCTCCTCCACTCGACCCTTCACTCGAAACGCTCCTTAAGTGGCGTTTTCCCATTCACAAACCGCCCTTCACTATAAACGCTTCCTTCACTTGAAAAAATCTTGAGCGTTTCCTCGAGATTGTCAAGGAAGCGATCGAGCTACCTTTAATCGTCCCTCCAGTGAAATATTTGCGCCAGCATCGCGTCCATGGCGGAGCCCGTCTCACTTTGACGGCGTTTCTCGATCAAGTAGGCTGCCACCGCCGCGTTCTTTCGACAATGACGGTGCGTGTTTACTACGGAGCTGTCTTCGAACGGTTCAGCAACGGCTAGTGTGACGCCGGGACAAGCGGGGGTGGTGTCAAAAGGAGCACTCACCAGTGCCGTGATGTGTTGCGTTCCGTGCATGAGCCAGTGGATTACCTGCCTTCGGGTGTGCGTATACTCTTCATGCGAGTGCTCCATGACTTACTGCGGATTACAGTGCTTTGAAGTGTTTTGGTGAAGCTCGCACACCGCATCAGTTCAAGCGTGGTGCGAAAGCTTGACAAGCAAGCGGCATAGCAAACTTTTGATGCGCTGGGTTCACCGTACTTTAGAGTGGCTTCCTCTCCGGTGAACCTTTGCTGCCCTAGCCAAAATTCACGATGAAGCACACCTCCGTTAGACGACCATCTGTACCAATGAGAAGGTAAGTTCTCCTGTGTTTTTTAATTTTTTTTCTGCTTCGGTCAGATTACTATTAAAGACAATTTAAGAAAAGCACAACACAATACACTGGGCGCAATCAGTGTGCTGCTGTAGCTACTACGCGTGAAACATAGCTTCTTTATACAGTGTCTATGCAGCTCACAATACCAATGAACAACCAAGTACACATCCAGATGATCACATCAAGCAGATGATCATGCTCTGTTAAACCTGCATGTACGCAAAAGTGCGTCGAGTGTCGTATGAAAACGCAAACATATGAAATATAAGTACAGCAGATACATAATGAGATTGTTTTTTTTATTTTAACCCCATTCTTACCATCCGAAGAAGAATTGCTGGCTATGGCACTAATTCGTGTAATTAGATAATGAAATTATCTAATTACACGAATTAGTGCCACGAATTAGATGCTTGTCGAGGGCGCACTTGGTCAACGTGGCGTCTGACTACAGAATGAGGAGTTTGGACGGTCACCATTCGGGATCCTGCAGTGGACTGCACACGCCCTGGTGTCCACTTTTCTCCGACACCGTAGTTCCGCACGTACACGTTGCTTTCTATGGGGACCACCCAGTCATCTGATGCCGGCGGCGAGTCTGCAACAGTTGAGGGAAAACACACATCCAATCGTGAACGTAACTGGAACCCTAGCAGCAATTCTGACGGAGATTTTCCCGTCTTCTGTGGTGTTCTCCTGTAGTTGAACAGGAGCCGCACAAGGTTGTCCTCCAAATTACCCTCCCTCATCTTCCGAAGTCCATCCTTTATTGTACGCACTGCTCGTTCTGCCGCTCCATTAGACTGTGGATGAAAAGGCGCCGTTTTCAGATGCATTATGTTGTTCTTTGCCACGAACGTAGCAAAATCCTGGCTAGAAAACTGTGTCCCATTATCCGAAACAATGGTTCGCGGGACGCCGAATCGACTGAACATGGCGCGCAGACAGGTGATTGTGCTTGTTGTGGTGGCATGCTTTACTGGCACGGCTTCTATCCACTTGGTATGGGCATCTACTGCAACTAGAATCATCTTGCCTGCTATGGGTCCGGCAAAATCGACATGTAGCCGCGACCATTTTTCATTGGTTTTCGGCCAGTTTACTGGTGGTGCCGCTGCCGGCATTGGCATGTTTTGGGCACAGTTCGTGCAGCCGGCTGAAAGCGCTTCAATATCGCGGTCTAGTCGGGGCCACCAAAATTTTGACCTTGCCACTGCTTTCATTCCTGACGAGCCTTGGTGGGTCTCGTGCAACAGTTTCAAAAGACGGTCCCGCGCTTTTTCCGGTATCACTACGCGATGCCCCCAATACACTAGACCATGGGCTACGGACAGTTCTAGTTTGCGGTCGAAAAACGGCCGCATCGGCTGTTACATAGCTAGCCGGGCAGCCACGGCAAGCATACGCAGACAACCGCAGACTAGGGCAACGAGTGAACGTAACTGGAACCCTAGCAGCAATTCTGACGGAGATTTTCCCGTCTTCTGTGGTGTTCTCCTGTAGTTGAACAGGAGCCGCACAAGGTTGTCCTCCAAATTACCCTCCCTCATCTTCCGAAGTCCATCCTTTATTGTACGCACTGCTCGTTCTGCCGCTCCATTAGACTGTGGATGAAAGGGCGCCGTTTTCAGATGCATTATGTTGTTCTTTGCCACGAACGTAGCAAAATCCTGGCTAGAAAACTGTGTCCCATTATCCGAAACAATGACATTATCCCATAGCCCATTATCCAAACATTATCCCATAGCCGGGCAGCTATGTAACAGCTGCCCGGCTAGCTGTTACATAGCTAGCCGGGCAGCCACGGCAAGCATACGCAGACAACCGCAGACTAGGGCAACGAGTGAACGTTTATTGTTTCGCGTAAGCTTCTTTTGTAGCTTCATCTACGAAGCAGGGAGAGGGGGAAAAGGGGGGCGGGAATGGCTATCGCTTCAGCCATCGACAGAAACACGAAGGGGGGAAAGGGGGGGACGTAGAAGTAGGAGAGTTCAGTTCGCAACACTTCTCTCTTCTTAAAAATGGAACCGTTGTACTGGCTTGCGTTGTCTGGTAGAACGCCGAAGCACTGGTTCCGCGCTTGGGGTCGCCGCTTGTGTAGGACCGGCCTGTGGCATGGTTGGCACTGGATGGTCGTGGGGGCTTGCGGTAGTGAGCGCTTCTGGAGGCAGCACGGTGGAGCTTGTAGTTGAGGGCCCCGGCGATCGTTTCGGCAGCATGGACATATTAGACTCTGATAAGGATGCAGAGCCCGGCGATGGGGACTGCGATGCTTGTCGAGGGCGCACTTGGTCAACGTGGCGTCTGACTACAGAATGAGGAGTTTGGACGGTCACCATTCGGGATCCTGCAGTGGACTGCACACGCCCTGGTGTCCACTTTTCTCCGACACCGTAGTTCCGCACGTACACGTTGCTTTCTATGGGGACCACCCAGTCATCTGATGCCGGCGGCGAGTCTGCAACAGTTGAGGGAAAACACGCATCCAATCGTGAACGTAACTGGAACCCTAGCAGCAATTCTGACGGAGATTTTCCCGTCTTCTGTGGTGTTCTCCTGTAGTTGAACAGGAGCCGCACAAGGTTGTCCTCCAAATTACCCTCCCTCATCTTCCGAAGTCCATCCTTTATTGTACGCACTGCTCGTTCTGCCGCTCCATTAGACTGTGGATGAAAGGGCGCCGTTTTCAGATGCATTATGTTGTTCTTTGCCACGAACGTAGCAAAATCCTGGCTAGAAAACTGTGTCCCATTATCCGAAACAATGGTTCGCGGGACGCCGAATCGACTGAACATGGCGCGCAGACAGGTGATTGTGCTTGTTGTGGTGGCATGCTTTACTGGCACGGCTTCTATCCACTTGGTATGGGCATCTACTGCAACTAGAATCATCTTGCCTGCTATGGGTCCGGCAAAATCGACATGTAGCCGCGACCATTTTTCATTGGTTTTCGGCCAGTTTACTGGTGGTGCCGCTGCCGGCATTGGCATGTTTTGGGCACAGTTCGTGCAGCCGGCTGAAAGCGCTTCAATATCGCGGTCTAGTCGGGGCCACCAAAATTTTGACCTTGCCACTGCTTTCATTCCTGACGAGCCTTGGTGGGTCTCGTGCAACAGTTTCAAAAGACGGTCCCGCGCTTTTTCCGGTATCACTACGCGATGCCCCCAATACACTAGACCATGGGCTACGGACAGTTCTAGTTTGCGGTCGAAAAACGGCCGCATCGTTTCCTCCAGCTGTTTTGCACTTTTGGGCCAGCCATGTAATATACAATTCTTTACCGCCGTTACTGCGGGGTCTGTGGCCGATAGCTGCTGTAGCTCCCGTGTTGTGATAACGCCATCGTCAAAATTATCCAGAGCGAGGACATATTCCGGTGGCTCACCCACGTCATCAGCCTCCGTAGACCGCAGTGGCAGCCTGCTCAGGGCGTCCGCGTTGAGCAACTGTTTTCCCGGCGTGTATTGCAGCTTGTAGCGGTAGCCACCCAAGTACAGTGCCCAGCGCTGGATACGTGCTGCAGCCAGGGGTGGCGTCGGGCGGTCGGATTGCAACAAGCTCAAGAGGGGCTGGTGGTCCGTCACGAGAGTGAATTGGCGACCTAAAAGGTAATCACGAAACTTAGTGACGCCAAACACTAAAGCCAGGGCCTCTCTTTCCAGCTGAGAGTAATTTTTCTCGGCGGCCGTCAGTGTACGGGACCGGAACCCAATGGGTTTTGGCATGCCGTTACTCGTGTGAAAAAGCGCCGCGCCCACACCGTAAGGGGAAGCATCACATTCGAGCTTCAACTCTTTCAACGGGTCAAATTGAACAAGAACCTGAGCTTGCATTAGGCTGTCTTTTGCTTTCTCAAAGGCAGCTTCTTGTTGCCGCCCCCACTGCCATACTGTGCCCTTCTCCAAAAGTTTGTTGAGCGGAGAAAGTAGAGTGGACATATTTGGAAGAAATTTGGCATAAAACGTCAGCATTCCTAAAAAGGAACGCAGCTCCGCCACGTTCTGTGGGCGAGGTGCCTGAGCGATCGCTTCCAAATTTTTCTCTGTGGGATGAAGACCCTCTCTGTCTATCCGATGGCCGAGATATGTGACAGAAGGCTGTCTAAAGCTGCACTTATCAGACCTTAGCTTAACTCCGTGTTCACGGAACCGTTGCAACACACTCTTCAGGCGTTCACTCCCATCGCCACGAGCCTCCGAAACCAGTACATCATCAAGGTAAGCCTGAACCCCTGGCAAACCTGACAGTATTGCATCCATTTTTCTTTGAAAAATAGCCGGAGCAGAGGATATTCCGAAGGGAAGCCTATTATACGAAAACAAGCCTCTGTGCGTGTTAATGACGCAGAGCTTCCTTGCGGCTTCATCCAAAGGAACTTGATTATAGGCATCTCGCAAATCAAGAATGCTAAAATACTCCCCGCCGTTTAGAGATGCAAACATGTCTTCAATCACTGGGAGAGGGTATTGCTCAACTGTACAGGCTGGATTTAGGGTGGCTTTGAAGTCACCACAAATTCTAACAGTTCCGTCTTTCTTAAGTACCGGCACGATGGGAGTGGCCCAATCGGAATGTTGGACTGGTGAAAGTACACCGATGGCTACCAGCCTGTCCAGTTCTTGCGTCACCCTGTCCCTTAGAGCGTAAGGTATGGATCTTGCCTTACAGAATTTCGGCACCGCTCCCTCTTTCAGCTGCAATGTGGCTGGAGGCCCCTTGATCAGGCCAAGATCCTTGGAGAAGACGTCGTGGTAGTCGTCGACAATGTTGTGAACTGCCCCAGCTGGTTCTGGCGTTGAGTGTAGCAAGTCTTGTGCCGACGGCTGCAAAACTGGAACCCCCGCTCTGTGGAGCAAGGAAATCAGATCCCGGCCACACAGGTTAGGTCCCGAGCAGTTCAGTACAATAAGACGGCAGTAAACTGAGACGGCCCTGTATTGCACACAAAGTTGCAATTCCCCCATCACTGGGAGTGGTCCAACGTAGCATGACAACTTCACCTGAGAAGGTTTAAGCGCTGGCCACTGTTCGCGATGCTTGTCAAACACGTTTTTGGAAATTACGCAGACAGGCGAGCCAGTATCTACTTCCATTGTAAGTTGTACGCCATTCCATGAAAAACTGCGCCTTATCGGCGGCTCGAGGCGGCTTTTTCGTGCAGAAAGTAAGGTCCATATATGTGTCTCGTCCTTATCGTCGTCTTCAGTTACGGCTTCTTCGAGAGTCAAAGCTCTTCCCTCCACTGCATGCGTTGCGACGCGGCTCTTACTGGCGGTTGTGCGGCACATCTTTGCGAGATGCCCATGACGTCCGCAGCGATAACACCTTGCTCTAATCCAACGACAGCTGTTGCCGTCGTGTTTGCTGCTTCCGCATCTATCACAATGCTGTGCCGCGTGCCGAGTCGGAGATGTTTTAACAGTGTTGGCCTCGGACGCGCGTAGCTTAAGCAAGGGCGTAGCTTCTGAGGTCATGCTTTCGGCACCATTTTCAGCTGCTTCGACAGACAGTGCCAATGCTTCGGCTTCTTCTAGCGTTAAATCCTTTTTTGCCAACATCTGTTTCCTCAGTGCCACGGAGCGTACGCCGCAGACAATGCGATCCCGAAGCATGCGGTCAAGAGACGTGCCGAAATTGCAGTTGTCTGCTATTCGGCGAATAGCAACGAGAAATGCGCTAACGCTTTCGCCTGGAAGTTGTGAGCGATTGAAGAACTTGTAGCTTTCCGTTATCTCGTGCTTCTTAGGGTCATAATACTCATTCAAGCTCTGAACGACTTCCTTGTATGTCAGTTCATTTGGTGCACGCGGGGCTACTCTGCCGGCTAGCACCTCGACCGTCTTACTAGACAACGCCGAAACTAGTAGTGCTCGCTTCTTAGCCGGGTCCGTTACACTGTTCGCCTCGAAATACGCTTCTGCTCTGACGAGGTAAGGCTTCCACTTATCTTTCGTTTCGTCGTAATCCGGCAACTGCAGGGAGGCCATCGTGGTCGGTCCTCGTTCGTCTGACGCCAGGACTCGTAGTCCGTCAGGTACCGTGGGTAGCGAAAACCGACTTCGTCGCCACTGTTACATAGCTAGCCGGGCAGCCACGGCAAGCATACGCAGACAACCGCAGACTAGGGCAACGAGTGAACGTTTATTGTTTCGCGTAAGCTTCTTTTGTAGCTTCATCTACGAAGCAGGGAGAGGGGGAAAAGGGGGGCGGGAATGGCTATCGCTTCAGCCATCGACAGAAACACGAAGGGGGGAAAGGGGGGGACGTAGAAGTAGGAGAGTTCAGTTCGCAACATATACCCATATGCCTGGTCAGCTGCCCAAGTGCCTGAGCCAAACATGTGTCAAAATAGTCAAAGCTCAATACTTCAACCATGTCTGTTCTTGAACGCGAGACATACTAATGAATGTGTGCACAGCTAGAATTAAAAAAATGCGGCTTTTGTATCCAAGCTATTACGTTTTTCTAATATTATTTCTTGCCTCTTTTGTGCAGGGGACCAGCTGCCGACAGAAGAACACAGAGAAAAGGCCGCCTAGAATCTGCCGTATTATCAATGCATTGCAGAGTTTGTACGACTGTATACAAAAGCACAAAACAGCAGTGAATGCGTGCAGCTACACTGCATTAGGCGCTCTATGGTGTGTACTTCCTTAATCTTATTTATGATGTCCTCCGAGCTCGTACTTTATCTTTACAGTGTGTAGGTTGCATATGTTTGCTTGATGAACACTTTTCATTTGCATTCTTAAGTTTGCCACGTTGCTCCTTATCAGCCACATGTAATAAACGTCCATTTGCCATTCACAACTTCTGTTTTGTTCATTTATCAATACATAATTATCGTCGGGTTTGTCTTTTCATGATGAGACAGGACTGCAAAAACCACATCTCCGATTCTCAGTGAACTACAAATATTGTATGGACATCTATGGTATGTTTCTCATGGACATTGTAAACGTCTCTTAGATATCCATAGAAATCTAAATTACGAAGATTGGATGTACCCGCAACTATAATATGCTCGTCCGAGTAAGGTTGCAGGTACGTTGCACAATGGGCACTGAATGGACATTTATTAGATATACATAGACATTGCCATTTATTAAATAAAAGCTTTTTTCATGCACTGTTCACACTTACCGCATGTAGTTGGTGTGTTAGACCTGCAGTCCCATGGCAGTCTTGCTCATAGTTGCTCGGCTGTACTTTATAGTGGGTATCGAACACTATAAAGTATAGCCGAGCAGCAATGAGCAAGACTGCCATGAGACTGCAGGTCTAACAAACCAACTTCATGCGGTAAAGCATCAAAGACGTGAAGCTGGCCGGATTGCTGTCAGACATCAAACTTAATTAGTAAGGCCAGCCTCGCGACGTTGATGCTGGGAGCGCAGGCCTCTGGCACACAGAACTATACACGCAGCAAGTCTGAGGATGTGTATAGAAAAAAAAAGTTCTCATTCACATAATTTTAGCAATATTTGGTAAAGAAAGCCCAAACAGCCTGGCATTATCATCAAGCACAAGCTGCCGTCTAACCTGCATGTTTATGCTGGGTCCTTAAGACCTTAGAGATTTAATGCATCAGACAGCACATTGTTTTCAAACACATTTATGGAACATAAAATTAAATCAGTTTTTGAATGTAAGTGAAGGTATGTGAATGAAAAAATATTGTACAAAATTATTCAATGAAGTTATTCTTTAACGCTTTGAAGTGACGTGAATAAAAAATTGCTGACCAAAAATCTTAGACGAAGTTCCCCTTGAAAGTTTCAAAGTTATGAGAATGTACAGAAGTTCAATGAAGTTCACCTTGAACACTTTGAAGTGACGTAAATGAAAGTTCCCCTCGAACGCTTTAAAGTTATGCGAATGAAACATTACTGTACAAAAGTCTACAATGAAGTTCGCCTTGAACGCTTCGAAGAGATATGAATAAAAAATTGCTGACCAAAAATTCTCGACGAAGTTCCCCTTGAAAGTTTCAATGTTATGAAAATGTACAAAAGTTCAATGAAGTTCACTTAAAACGCTCTGAAGTGACAAGAATGAAAAATTGCTCAACGATGTGCCCCTTAAAAGCCTTAAGTTATTTGAATGAAAAATTACAATACAAAGGTCTTCATTAAAGGTCGCCTTGAACGCTTCAAGTAATCTGAATAAAAAATTGCTCCACGAAAATCTGAAGTTCCTTTTGAAGAGAGGGTCCACTTGAAAGATTCATGATGCAAAATGGCTACTGGTCACAACCAGTTGATCATAAATATACAAGAAAAAAGAGAATCAATATTAGCTATCCAGAAACAGTGAAAGCAAATACTATAAAACATTCCAAGCAACAGCATACCAGCAGTACTGATACTCTCTATTACCACGAGAAAAAAATCCTTGGCTTGGATTGCGATGCTCCACTCCTGAACTTAGTAGAAGAATTGAGAAAGATGATGCCTACTTCAGAAACACAGCAAATGCAGATGACTATTGCATACATTAGCAATAACGATGTTACTCGTTTCAGCATATGTAAGTATAGCTACTTCTAGAACCTAAAAAGCACTTTGAAATGCCCTCGGGTCTCATGAGTATCAATACATACAAAGACATTTCAGTAATTTGTGCTTCATTGTAAATGTCAGTTTCAAAACATCCTACTACAAAAGGAAGCGATGTTCTCATGCAACAGTGCAGCAGATAAAAGCTACACTGGACACAAACTTGAGTTTCCAGTGTATGCGTAATTGTCTGCCACATGGTGCCATAAAGCTATGGGATAACATTCAACTTGCTGAAAATTTCTCAGAGGCGACTTAACGTCCAAGTATGATGAGAAACACAATCAATAAATGGATAAACAATTCATCAGAACATGTCACAAGATTTTAGTAAAAAATGAAAACTAAACTTTCGTGACTATTTTGACAATGCCGCTTGTGATTTAATTAGGAAATATAAAGTGCGACATAAATTTTTGTTTAAAAATACATTTACCGCTTATGCAGGGTTGGCTTGGTACTATGTGACACAGAATTGAGATATATATGCAATTTCTTGACATTTATTGCATTATACTTGTTCTTTAAAAATGTGGTCTTTATGCCACACAGCCATGTGCAGTTTATTTATTCAATAGCATAATGAGATGAAGTAATCTAGGAAGCAAAGCTGCCATTATGGCAACAGTAGAGCAGCACACCTACTGTGAAATGTGGTGTCTGGAATTGCATGGAGATCCACTCAAGTGCTTTTGTAGGCAAACTCAAGAGGGATAATATATACTGTGGTCTTTATGTGAGATTCAAAAAAGCTGTATACTAGTTTTACCATAAACAGGTGTCTCCACTGGATGAGCAGAACTACTGATATAGCCTACTAACTTACAAAATGCTGGCATATGACCGTTATCATGCTCACACATCACTGTTTCTGGCTCGTTTTCCAAGCACGAACTAATCCACACAGCTTATACAAAATTTTTTACAGTGTTTTCCATTTACATCACACCGACAGGATACTGAGACCAACGAGCTTCGATTGCGACAGAAAAAAACTGGGCACAGCAGAAATTAGCTGTCACTTCCTTTAGGCTTACTGCAAAATGCATATACCTCTTGCTGCATTCCTATGCCTTGCTGGGGCATGACGCAACCATTCTCGAACGGCTGCTTCTATTGTGAATTCATCTGCAGGGTGAACTTTTTGCACAGCACCTTTGAGAAAGTCAAAGCAATAATTGATTGAGAGAAAAAAGTGACACCAACTTAAAAATTCAATCAAGCCAATAGCCTGATTTGGCCAACAGCCTGATTTCCTCTCAGATGACAATTGTCATACAAGAGTCTGTCCAGGGGGAGGGGCAGCTATATAGAAGTCTGATACTTGAAGCTTTACATTTGTAATAAATTTGTAAGTGAAAGTGACTTATTTAGTATAAGTGCAAGTGACTTATTTAGTAATATTTTGTGCACTGTGATTATATTCCCCATGTTGTTCCTTCATTAACATTAACTCTATTTCCATGTTCAAAATAATGTATATATTTAACTTTTCTAATGGTTGGTATAGATATGCAACCATGTCTGGGCTACCATGAACCCTTGCAATACTACGAGCAGCAGGCTCGTCATACCAAAAGACACCATTCTTTCACCTTTCTTTCATCAGTTTTTAAGAGGGACTAAATACTAACGTGATTCATTAACAGTACTGGGTGGCGACACACCCACTAGGCTTCCATGAATGAAGGAGAGGAAGGTGTCAGGGCATCTGATTCCCCCCCTCTTTATCCACCAGTAACAACACTACAATAACAATAACCTGGCATAGAGTAGCCAATTAACAGCTTTCTGGTTAACCTCCCTGCTGTCTATAAACATAGAAGCAAAAACACGATGCTTCAAACAGTTAAAGGAAAATCTGAATGACAGCCACCTGATGGCTTATTTGAATTGAACAGAGAGACTGCTTTCACCAAGGAAACAAGAGAGGCGCTCAATCAAGTACATGAAAAACACTCACTTATTATGCAAGAAGCGAGACGGAGCTGGCTGAATTGGTGTTTTCCTTTTTTACCAAACCATGAAAACTGTGCTGCGAGATTGTCGCAAAGTAGGTATGACAGAATTCTTTTAGTGCATGCAGCGGCGTTGCTGCCACCTTTGTTCGCGAGCTCTTCCACCTGAAATAGAGGCAAGCCAATACACACTTATCGTAAGCGCGCAATGAAAACTGCACATATGTCATGAATATATATGAAAATACAGGCTTGAATAAAAGAATACATCGATTACTTCAAATTTTCTATAAGTATACGTATCCTAGGAGACAAATTAAAATTCTATTCAGTAGAGGCTGAGGCTTTACACACTGCTCTAGTGTTGAAAAGAAAGAAGACATTAGGTGGCCCTCAGATATCAAAACACACACAACACACAATCTCAATGCACTTACAAGCGTATCTTTCATCTGGCCAGTCAACTTGTCATCGAACAGTTTCTGTGACTCGTACTCTGAGAACGGGCTGGAAACTAAAGGTGCATTTGCTTTAGCAGCATTGGACCGAAACCGACCGATCAGCCCGTGTAGAAGTTCCCCATGCTGCTTTTGAACCATTCGCTGCACTGTCAGCCTCACAAGTACTTCATGCTGGAACTCTGAAATAAAATGGTACAAAAAGCCTGCAAACCCCTGACAACCAATTTTTGTTTGTGACTTTTGTGCTAATTTGTAGCTCTGATAATCCGAAAAGTAAACTTCAAATATTGTAATGCATCATAACTATCCAAGTATAATTATAATCCCTCACGACATCATCAATCCTAACCCCCATCTAAAATTATGAAATAGTGACCTAACAGGAGAGTGTCATGACGCCAGATGTGCTAACGTTGAAGCTTGGGCGAGCTGGTATATTGTGCTAAGAACCGGAACAGTGCTTAAATTTTTTCACATACACAAAAAGAGACGGACGACGTGGATGGCCAGGTGTGGTTGCACTTTGGCGGCCTTGAAAGTGCATATGGTTCTTTGGTGGAAGTCAGGGTGTGACACTGCAGGGAAGTGTTAGCATAGAAATTTCTATAAACATTTAAACGATACAATACACGCACCTAACGAGCACTAACATTTCTATCATAAGTGTGCCCTTTTGAAAAAAAAATTCCGTGCTATGGTACCTAAAAAAGCCATGCACTGGTGCCAACAGCCAGAACCACATTGACAGCAACCACACAACAGAGGGAAGAAAAACCCTGCACACTTGTCTGTGAGACTTAGAATACTCTCCTTAATCGTCATCACAGGGTGCCCTGTCCTCATCATATTAGTGACAATATCCAATGTGCTGCCTATTCAAATGAATAATAATGGTAATGCAAAAACCAAAGTGAAATTTTTCAAGGACAATGTTCACCACATTAATTTGGAATGATGTGCTTATCAGTAATGTCAGTGTAAGCTAGACAATCAATGAACGCAAACATTTTAAGCTTTATATTTCGGTGTCAGGAGTCCTTTACAGAAACTCCATATATGCCTAAACAGTGAGGCATGCATGTGAAGTAAGAATATAGTGAGAAATAAAAACGAAGCAGAAAGGCAGGGCTTGGCTCAGTTCGCTACCCTAAATGGAGGTGAAGGAAAGGGGAAATAACACAAGCTTTACTTTAGTGAATATGGAAAAATTTCTATTTACAACAAAAAACAGCACACAAAGTTTTCTCAAGTACATTAGCCCTAGATTGCAACAGGCAACATGAACATGCATTCGAGGTTGCACTTTAAAGAGACAATATGTATGAAAATACCATTAGTTGATAACAAACGTACCCTCTTGAGTTAGCGCCTTTTTGTTTTTTGCCTGAGCAGGAGGTGAAGCCATGGCTGCAGATGAAACATGAAAATTTCAATGTAGGTTTGGTTAACAAAGTGTCAGTACAGGACTGATAAGTTTAACGGGGCACATAGTAACTGAAAACGCATGGCTAACGAGAAGCTTTCACAGTTTACCGGAGTCACGCTTGCCAGCTTCAGTCTCCTGGCCATCCAGCATCTCTGAAAAGAAAGTGCTGCAACATCACCCAGCTGTGCAGAATATAGGGATGACTAAATATCAACTCATGGGAAACTACGCAATTTATTTAGCTGGGCTCCTAACAGCCCTACAACTCAGCTTAAAAAAAGTTAAGGTTTAAATACAGCTAAGCTTATTTAAATGCTTTAATGGCACCGTTTTTAAGGAAACTTTTTAAATTTCATAGCTTATTCATTATATGCTCTCCACCATAAGGGGAATGTAATGCTTACCACAATCATCTTCTGATTCATCAGAGTCACTTGAAAGATCTGCAAAGTATTGAGTAGTTAGTGAACTTGAGATGAGACCAGAAATGTGAATAATTACCTTCAGTGTTTTCTGCCGGAGTGTTGCAGTCTCTGTCTGCAAATTGAAAACAATGTCAAACAAGAAGCACTTTTAAGGTCGTATTTGCTTACATGTTGAACCAGATGGGCCAGGAAAGCTGCCTGGGGGTTCCAAAGAAGCACTGGAAGTGTGGATTGGCTTTGACATCTTAAAAATAAATATGCATGCAGCACTGAACGAACGTAGCAACAAAGAGAGACCTATAGTATAGTATTGTGAAAGGGTGAGCTGCTACTTACCTCTCCTTTCTGTTGGTTGCCAACCTTTTGCAGCTGGTTTGCTTCATGAAATTCACCCCAAGCATTTGCACAAGTGTTCTCTATTCCTGCAAGCAAAAAGGAATGCTACAAAAGAGAATAACCTCTTGGTATGATAACTTACGTTCATCTACAGACGGCCTAGTTGAACCAGTGGGGCGTGAATGAAAAGTAGACACTTCATCATCGCTGATGTAACGACTTGGCTTTGACACCTTATTAAAAAGACAGAACAACAGACTGTGGGCTTTGTCTCAAAACTGCAAAGAAGGTTTGAGGAGTGGGGAAAAACACAAATGCAATACAGATAGCACGATGGTAAGCCAAAAGGTCAGTCTAACCTTCCGTTTCTGAAGGTGCCCAGATTCAACATCAGAATACTGAGCTTGATCCAGATTTCTACGAGCCTCTTGATACGTGCCTATAATAAGAACCCACACATTCAGAGAAACTTAATGCATTATACCCAAGATAAAGCTATCTATAATAAACGTACTGTAGGTAGCTTTCACCACAATGCTGTATCTTTTCCAGTCTCTGTCGGGGGCTTTTGCTTTTTGAACTGTTGCCATCTTGCAGCCAGGTCCTGGTGGCCAATAGCAATTGCCACCAACGATCCATATGTTGGGCACAACAGCTACTGTTTGCTCTTCAGTAAACTCCACAATGAAAAAGTGCAGCTGTAAAAAATTGTCTGCGACCACTCTCAGACAAAAAATGAACATAAACATTGACTAGTTACTATTATTTCTAAAGATAATGCGATAACTTCCATGTTTTGTTTGTGTGTTCTCAGATTTCAGTGGACATTTAAGACAATTCTCATCTGCCAAACTAACTCAACAAAAAGTAACAAAACCACAAATGTGGTATGAAAATTTTTAGTAGCAGAGGCTACAACATGACATAATGGCAGCATGACCTTTCTTTATTGAAATACTATTAAATACTGCAAGCATTAAAGGGACACTAAAGAAAAAGTAACAATTTACATCAGAGTGAAAGCTCAATGTATGACAACCTCTAAATCGACAATATCAACAGCAGTGCCCTACTTACTGTAAAATTAAGGTTATGCACAAGAATACAAACACCACCGTAGGACATTCTCAAAATGATACAAATGACGTCAGACGAACCACCTAAAATTAATCACTAGTGATTGATCTAGCTGCACTAAACAAACAACCTTCTATGCACCAAGAGACGTAATAAAATGCTGCTTGTTCGTTTTTGTTTGATTCATGAAAAAAAAGAACGCCAGATGTTACTAAGGAGAGTGGCGCGAGTAGTTCGAAAATTCAATTTTTGTGTGGCTAAACTGGACAGGTCATGCCATCTAGCGGGGCGCTGTTAAACCAAGCACATGTGCCGTCTCAAAGCCAATGGCAGTAAATTTATCAATGGCCGCTGTTGCTGCTGTAGATCCCACTGATTTCTTTCTGTCTACTCGTGTCGGCGACTGCGCAGTAAAGCTGGGCGATTGTTGTGCACGGCAACAGAGACGCGAGTCGGTTCTGTTTTTGAGGCGCATAATTTGAAGCGCTCTAACCTGATACGGGCGACTAAAACTGAATTTTGTTTCGAAATAAGCCCTTTTATGGCACAAAAATAGCACTAAAAGGTTTATGGACCGCTATTTCAACAATCAACGTCAACTTAATAGTTGCCTTTAGTGTCCCTTTAATACACTCACTTAAATGGAAACATTAAGAAACATCGCTATGCTGAATGCATTTTTCAGAAGAGATAAAAATATCTTTTCGTCAGAACATTGACACAAATTTAAATTCTTCATTGCTGTAGCCTGCATTCAACAAATTAGCCAGGAGCTAGAACATAAACAGTGTTTATTCTCCCAACATAGGAACGGCGTTCCAGCTAGCTCGCATGAAGTAAAGGTACAACTACAAACTTATCATGGTAAGGAAGGATAACCAGCTTATTTTGAATGTCAGTGATTGACCAGCACTGGACATTTGAAAGCCCGTCAACAACAGCAATACTGAGCCTAGTAGAGTCAAACGGTTGAGTGTACAGTGGTTTCACTTCTAGAAAATGCCTTCCTACAATGCAAGGGCTCTCATCTTGGCTACTGTGTGCTATAGCATCAATAAGGACAATCGCATTTCCAACTTTGCAGCAGTTGTTGGCTGCTCTAGGAGTAACCGTAAATGAACGAAACTTGACTGCCTTATATTGAGGGTTCATACAACCTGCAGGTGTAACAGCTGCATCATGGCTACCAAGCAGCTCATATCCATCAACAGTGCATGATGAGAAAAAGCTCTGTAGGTTGTCACTTTCTTTTAACCTGTTGTACAATTGGTGAAGGGGACAGCCTGACCGGCGAAGAAGCTTTTTGATCATCTGCAAATTGTTTTCGAAAGCAAATGCTGAAAAAGATTCTAAAGTACCATGCACCTTCGTATCCGTAGCAAGATGCAAAATACAGTGAACATTGTACGAGACATTTGACGTGCCATACAATTCCACAAAGCCTCTGACAAAATGCTCCAAAAGAGTTTGTGCATAGTCTGCATGCTCAGGACAGAGAGAAGGTGTGCTAAGGATACTTGATGCTGCGTGCAGTGTCAAGAAATTAGCATAGGCAGCAGCAGAAAGGCTGCCTTCAAGTACCACAGGTCCAGTGTAGTGCAAGAGCTGTCTCAACTCAGTGGCCTTCCACCTGTCTTTTTTATCAAATGACCTTGGTTTACGTGCAAACTCCTAAGGAACGTGTTTTTCAAGAGAACAGCTGCGTTTTGATATTTCTATTCGGTTTAGTGGCCCAATTCTAACACTGAGAGGTCATGAAAACCACAGGTTCACAAGTTTACGCATCACACCAAGATACAACAGATGCATTGGATCAAGTGGTGCACAAGTGATGCAGTCTATTGGAAGCTCAGTCAAGATTGTCACTCCCAGATGGTGATCCATGTCCTCCTGCTGACGAAATGAATCATCAGTTCTAGGTCTACCAACTGTTGCAGAGAAAACTACTTTCTCATGAAAGCTACCCTCTGCTGTGCATTTTGGACAGCCATAGTAACTGCTGTGTCCTTTAATCAGGAATACAAAAGCCCGAGCCGGCGCATCACAGATGATGCTTTTGAGTTTGATTTCTGCTACTTTTCCAGACACCGATATACCAGACTGAAGCAGCTCCTTCAGCTCGGAAACAAATGGCTTCAAGAAGTCATTAGCACAATCTGGCTTTGAAGGACCCACAAATGCGCCTACAAGAAAAGGTTTTTGCAACTCATCAGCCAAGTCTGGACCACGGACACAGCACTGCACTGGCCAAAGCTGCTGCTTCGAACTCTGTTCCAAAGGAAGCCCATCTATATTAAAACAAAGGGGTATTACATCTGGAACACACACTGCGGAGCCCAAAATGTGTTCCAGCCCTTTCCTGAGCCCATAATGACAGTATGTTCCAGGAGACAGTTGTACAATACCTGCTGCAACAGCAGTGTTACGAGGGATTCCCAACAAGCTACGAGCATCTCTTGGTAAGCCACTGAAGCAATAATGTGACCTTAAGAGCCGCAAGAGAGGCATCAATGATCGCTGAGTTATGTTATGTTCCACTGCCCACTTAGCCAGGCTTTTCGCAAAGGTAGGTGAATCACTGCTGACATCACAATCTTTTGTTCCTCGTGATTCCAAAGCATTCGATCCAAGAAAGACATTGAGAAGGTTGCACTCTCCTTGTCCAACGCTATCCTGATGTTCCAGGCCTCCATCGACCCCGTTCACCGAAACTGTGCTGTCGCTATCAAAGTCATCACCACTACCGAGTTTCAATCCCACTTCACTCGATTTGCTTCCCAATGAATACTGCGTAGGCATAGTTACTCGAGTGCTGCGTATTTTGCCACAACTTTCGCCTCGTGCTTGACGCTGGAGATACGGTGCATGTGACGCTACAGAGTCACACTCTGCTGAAGTTTCAAACAGACTGTCGACCTCACAACGGGCTTTTTTTCGAACATGACTATGAGAAATAAATTGTGACATCAGAACACCAGTACGACACTACAAAGTAACAAGCAAAATTAACTTTTGTGATTTAGAGCTTGACACGTGCACTACACACACTTCTTTGTGACTAACACATTAAACACTCAAGATATGATTTTATTCACATCACAGCCCGCGAAGTACGCCAACTATAGCAGCTACTAACGCTACACATGCAATACCGCGACACACAGGTATATTTGGAAACACAAGTATATTTGGACTATGTGTTCAGAGTTCATGAAACACCGAAGGCATAGTCGGCAACAATGCCTGCGTACGACAACACGTTAACTTTCAGCTACGTACGCTACACAAGCAATACCACGGCGCATATTCACAAACATACTTTCCTGTTGATTTTTAGGTGCAACGATGAAGACGGAAAATCTGCTCGGAGTGGGCAAATTAGAAATTCTAGGTGACGAGAAACCATTCGAAACGTGCTGAAACTAGGCCTAGCAGGCACGACCTACTGTGCTCCTGATTTGCCCAGATGGCGGGGTTTCTACAAGAGCACGTGCCTCCACTCTCGTTCAACCGCTCGACGTTGATGGCGCTATCTATATAACCTGTTTTTTTTGTTATTTTGTGGATGGCAGCGGAGTAAGAACGCCTGCATTCTTTTGATTTTTTGATGAACTAATGGAATATACGCGTATGTAACTATAGCTTCGCTTAGATGGCTGGTCGAGTGAGCAGGTTAAGTATTTATTGCATACTGGCTGACAAACGTGGAAACCCGTAGAATTGTGTATGGCAACCTATGTTTCTGAATGACTTTTAGTATATGTATTTTTGAATTGTTTTGCATAAAAATTTTGCATTATGAAATCTTTGTTGGCCGAAATATTACCACAATCACTGAAGTTGAGTGAACAGGTGCTGATTAGAGCCATGCCGCTCGTAGGTTACGGCCCTAGCGGCAGAAGTTACGAACTAGACGGGGCTTTCTAACCTATCACGCGTACACCACACCGCAACAGTAAAAAAAATGAAAGTAACCGCTTGTTTTTTCTCAACTTTTTTGTTTTATTGTAATACTTATTTATTAATATGTAGTGTCCGCCCGCTACAAAGATACACTTGAGTACACTGTAACAAAAAAAAGGTCTCACTATCATCATCATCATCACACTGGCAAAGATGGCAGCCGCATACAAGTGCGTATGCGAATGTGCGGGTTGCTTTCAGACTAAGCTGCGTTTTGTAAATTTTGTAGATTGCGATGTTCAAACGCGGTGCATCAGCGCTGTGCCTTGAGTTTATTCTCTGTTGTTTCTGTCTCCGTGTTGTGTTTTGTCAAAGGTGAGAGTGTCTTTGCTTCCGAGTATCTCATTTCGGCCGTCGCGGTTTGGGAAGTCGACGATTAAATAAATGTTGCACTCTCCGTGCACGTACACGTCTGTTGAGAATTTGGACGCTCATGAAATAGTGGTGCTGCGAAGTTTTGTTACTGAGCCCGTGATCTCCGATGGCCTATGCTCCTGCATTGCTAGCTTTCTAGCGAGGTGTGTGTAAGTACTCCAACGCTGTCACCTGCGCGCATTGCTACCTATTTAGCGAAGTGCGGAAGTACTTCAGCGCTGCCAGGCCGTGTCAGTCGGCAAAACAGACAAATTGTTCGGCAGTGTAATATAGTTAGGTGGGCTAATGCGGTTAGCTGTGGTCATCATTTATGAAATACCGACTGCCGTGAGCAACACGGTGACACGTCAATAGTTCGCAGCAACTTGGTCTGCCAATTACTGCCCCGCGTTCTCAGGGATTACAAAGAGGCCAATTTACACCTACCTATAATGATACAACCTCGTAAATTCAAGCTGTAAATTCAAGCGGCTACGGTACACTGAGGGGAAGAGCAAGGTTTCGTGCTGCGTATTCGGTGCGCCCACTAGATGGGGCGGAGAGAAATGATGGCAAGAAACTGGTTGACCACTTTTTTTTTCAGGGGGGATGGGGGGCGGACATTCTTAAAGATTTCTCCGTGTGTTGCGTATGTCTACGCTGCATGGTCTCCATATGTGGGCAGAATTGAGGTGGTTTCAAACAATATTACCTACCTGCTGCTACAATAGTGTTATTATATAACTAGTAATAATAGGGTGGGCATTTATTGTTATTTTTTTCGTTCCATTTAACTTTTTTCTCTTTGTTTCTATCTCTTTCTTTCCTACCTTTGTCTCACTGTCTCTCCTATTTCTCACTTGCTTCCTTTTATTTCCACGTTTTCCTCTATTGTGTTCTCTTTACTTGGTTCTCTCTTTTTGCAATGATTTTCGTTTTTTATATCTTTTGTCCTGGCTCTCTTTCTTTCACTCTCCCAGTTACTTCTCTCCTCTTACCCATCAGATTTATTACAGGCCACACTGGAGAAATCGGCATATGTGCAGGAAGCATTGGTTTTGGAAGTGAAGCAGAAGATGAAGAGAGATTAAAAAGGACGAAGAGAGTATGTGCCGATTTATGGTGATAATCATTTCAAAAGTTTACATTGGCACTGTTAATTCACTCCAACAATTTTATAATTCAATAGTGCGTGTGATTACATTTAGATATAAATCAATAGTTTACTTGCCAATCTCCCATAGTGGGTGTGAGCCAATCATTAAACAATTCATCATTTCTGTTCGCTCTGTTTGGCACAATGAAAAGCCTAAAGAAGTACCGACACGATTTTGAGGTGCAGCAAAATAGACGTTTTTAGTTTCCTTGACATGTAGTGTTAACGCTTTCCCGAACAGGAGCTGGGAAACACTTATAAAATATGTCACTATGATTTTAAAGTTTTAACCTCCCAGCAGGCCTGTCAGTCAGTCAAGAACTTTCATATACGGTCCTGAGGAGTTTAAGCTTTAGGCCACCAGGGTGTCCACGAGGGACTCCAGATATTTTTTACAGGGGGGCACCACCTTTACTTCTGGAAGGGCACCCTTTTAAAATGGTCAGTTTTTCCTCTCTTGGCTTTGGCGAAAGAAAACATGGGGGGGGGGGGGGCACGGGCCCGGTGTGCCACCCCCTGGCTATGCCTATGCCTCCCAGCATGTGCAAAGAAGCTCCACCACCATCATAGTGTTACGCTGTTTCAAAACAGCTCAGTAGGTTTGCGAAATCTGTTTCCAGCATGCAGTCTAAATTGCAGAAATCATTTTTGGGGTTGCTGGACAACTGTTCACTCATCGTTAACCACGTGTGACTGGCAGCAAAGAACAACAGGTGCATCTTTCACGAGTTGCAGTTTGCCCGTGACGTCACGGGAAGGCTTGACACGTCACTGCAAAGCCTACCTTTTAATACCAAAACCAAAATAAGTTTTAATGTGGTGGTATTAAAGGTATATTCAATGTATTCTCAGGCTCCCCGGCACTCTTTTTAGTGTTCCCGACACCCGTGTTTTCATATAGAGTGTAATGTGTAAACTGTATAGTAGCATTATATTGAATTTATGCATAATGTTTCGAGAATGAACATACCTTTTGGCTCTAACATTTTTTCGCATTAAAGGGCAGCCACAGCCATGCCCTGCACGCTCGTCTACATCCAAGGTGAACACCTCATTCTAGCTTGTATTAAAGCCCTTGAATGAAGAAGCTGGTGCTGCATACATAATTTTAAAAAAATGTTAGTGTGTTTATTGATACTTTGATCAGAGGACATATATGTTTCCTTCATGAGTTTGAATAAACGTTCTGGATTTACTGACTGGAATTCTGGATGTGGTCAACCTTGTATGTTTGTTCAAACGGGGCAGTACAGGGGTTAAAAACATAAATTAAGGCAGCTGTGCGCTAGTGGTGCCAAGAAGCCTGAAGAAAGAGGGGAAGTCTGTCTTGTTTCTCTTGAGCTATCCCTTGCCTCTTCTCTTTTTTAGTTTTTTCTGTCTTTATTGCTCCTGTAATTATCTATTTCCCTTGCCCTTCCTGCTTTTCTTCTTTTTCCATATCTTTCTAATTCTTGCTTGCTACCTCTTTTCTGATTGTACCCCAAGCGACGACCGCAAGGACCTCTAAAGTGCTTCACGACTAAAAGCACCTTCGACGTGCATGATTTCGCGCTATCACGTACAGCAGCACTAACGCCACGCATGCTAATTTTATGGTCACACATGCAAGTCTACGCATATTATGTACGCTTGAACATTACATGTCAATTTATTTCCGAGCACTTTTTAGATTTTACATGCCACAATAAATTTAGCGTTATCTTAAGGAGTTTTATACAAACCCCTTAAGATGACTTTTATAACATCGCAGAACTGCGATGCATTTGATGTTGTGAGTACGTATAGGCGACATCATTTGCAACGTCTAGTTTTTGTCTAAGGGAGAAGTGCATGCGACGTTAATAATACGTCGGCTCTCTGGACTGTAAAGATGGTACATTGTGGGGATGTTGATTAGATGTTATCGATAGACGTAGATGTACGGATCTTATTTCTACGTTGACAGGATATCGGTGGTTCACTGGGTTCTACAGGTAAGCAGTTCTAGGAAAATTAAACTTGTTTTATATGAAGCAGCATCACTACTCTTCCACGGAACTGAGATGGCGTGGTTCTAACTGGTAGACTTGCTATGATGCAGCAATAGCGGATATTTTATTTACAGGGTTCTGACCAGATGTATCCGCGATGACTGCAATACTCTTGAGCATTTTTCACCGCTTTGTGGCACTGGTCTTCAATAAATCAGCAGAATAATATACGCTTCTCTTGACGACACTTTCTCGAAGGTTGAGAGAAACCACAGGATAGTTTTTAAAACAGAACAGCGCCAAAAGTCAGATGCGGCTTCAATTTTATGATTTCCAAAAAAAGTAAAACATCCCCTATAATTTATGTTGTGCCGGGGCTTTGGAATGCAGCACAGACACCACGTTCCTTTTCAACAAGTATTTCGAGTAGTTATATTGCAAATAAAATCCAAAACATTAGTGCGAAGGTCATTCATGCACTAACGATTGTGCTTCTGAGCATGCAGATGAAGGAGACGGGCAAAAAATTTAAGACGTTGTCGCTGTGTGAACTTGGAGACGGAAGCTACACAAATTTAAAGGTTACTTCTATGCAAATCTGTCAAATTAGACGCATCCACAAATGCAGGGCAAATAGAAAAACAATGCAAAACAATAACTTATTCCTTGGAAGTTTAAAATGTTAAAGTTGACACTCACACACACACACCAGTCCCTGTTAACCGACTATATATGTTACTACATGAAGAAAACAACTTTAAAATCTATTTTTCGCCCATAGTGAAAGAAAGGCACACGATCGCTTTTCTTAACTTGCGTAGCAGTCTAATTCGAACGCTCAGCCACGAGTATAATGTACCTAGTTTTCAACGCTACCCTGGTATAACCTTGAATATCAGTTGGAGCAATGTCTTTCAAATTTCCTATTATACGCAGATGAACAACTACGAAAGCGCCACGGTGAAATTCACAGTAAATGAGAAAAATAAACATTGCACAGGCCCCTGAAATTAGGAACTGTGCACGTACTCCCGTAGCGAGAACGAACTTACGTACTAGTAATCCTTATAAATAATGCGGTGGTGAATGCTAAAAGCATGCCAACATACTGTGATATATAGTAAAAAATACTCATTCCACCACGTTATACATTCGGTGGCTACATTAGTGATCAGAAGGCTCTCAGTAAAGCGAAAGTAAACAAAGCAACAAACCATCTATTGCGCTTCCTGTCATCACTCACGTAGTTTGTTAGTCACCCCGGCGAAAGTAGGCTCTCAAACGACACACACGCAAACACTACCGTAAATATAAACTGCAATTAATAGACGCATACAAGACAAAATAAACTAAGCAGGTAGACACGTTCAGCAGCAGACGAAATGCCATCAGCTATTCGTTCAGCTGCCTGGGTTCGACTGTTGCCAGACTTGAAGGAGGGTTTGGCTAACTCTATCAGCACAAGGCTTAGGGAAACAACACGACCACTCTAAATGCACGTATTTTGCTGTAATGTCAATTTAGAAAAAAGAATAACTAGAAAAGGCGTTCTACTAATGTACATAGATAGGCAATTCTTAACCACAATTGCGAATACTCTCGTTATCAGGCGCTTTTCTCAGCACATGTAGTTAAACTCAAGTGAAGGGAGCATTTCCAAGGCCTCCCTTGGCAAAGGAAGTGTGGAGGAGCGTTCATGAAACGCAGCGGCCCCTTGAGTGGAGGAGCACGCTCCACCTTGACTTCGTCAAGTCGAGGGGAGCCCTTGAGCGAAGGAGCGTTTGTGAATACGGGCCTTAAGGTCCTTATACAATGATTATGTCGAGTATTATCATTATTTTGAATTATTATTGGAATTAATAATGGCACATCATTAACTTGTATAACCTTATAGAATTTTTGAGAAGGATTAGTATGACACATAAAACTTGTACAACCTTGAACTACTATATTGACAACCTTAACATCTCCTGTCCTTTTGTTGTACAGTAACCAATCGAAAAGAAAGAATCGGCATGACAAGGCAAAAATGGCTATATACAGTGTGCACCATGGCTGAAGCACCTATAAAACAAAATACAACAAAAATCACAGCATATCAGTGTACCAAGTGGTAGACTTAACCCTTATACAATCAATAAATGCACAGCGTACACACAACAATGCACACCTTTGGTACAGACTCCAACATGCGAGTAAGAAGAAAAATTTAGGACACGAAGCCCTTAAACCTGGACGGTTTCTTAGGCGAACGCTTAGAACACCGAAGCTCATAGCGATCTAAAGTGCTCTCTTGCGGAGCAGCAAGTCCTGTATGTGAAAATGAGTCAACTGGTTCGCTTATGCGCTGCTCAGACACAGCTGAAAGTGTAGAGGAATGACTGGAGTCCGACGACTCGCTTCACTGTCCCTCAGTTGTAGCTGGGGACGGAGAATCCTGACGCCAATCATGGAAACCTGGAGGTTCGGAAGCATGTCCGTTAATCTTAGGAATGATACTGGCATGGAGAGTGGGCTCGTCAGTCAAGTATTGATGCGGAGCCTGAAAAGAGTCCGAGGACTCTGAGGCGTGCTCAGTGCAAGGTAAAACATAATGGTGGCTTGGCACCACAGCCGGACGTGAAACCGGTGCCTGAATACCACTTCCCCCAGAGAAAGATGGTGATGCTGCCGAAATAGGGATAGAAACCAATCGTGGAACTGAGGAAGAGTATAGAGACTGGTATTGAAGAGTGCAAACTTTTGGTGGTTTCTGTTCGGAATGAACGATTACAAGTAAAGAAGCATTCCAAACCGATCCATCACTGAACTTAGGTGTCTGGGATCTCATCCCAGACATAACGGTAAACGGACCTCTATACTAGTGTTTTTTTCTGGAACACCTACTTTGACTCATTGGCCAACCTGAATGACTAAAGATTTGGCTTGTTGCTTCTGATTGACGTAATTCTTCATGTACTCCTGCCTATCAACTCACGTTGTTATATTGTCTGAGAAGAACTGAAAATTAGATGGCGACGGCAGATCAGTTATGTCAACCACTGTGCGAGGTTCACGCTTATGAAGCAACAACGCGGGAGATGATCCCGTAGTTGCCTGAGAATAAAAACGACAAGTACCCAAATACTCTGTATTGCCTTCATTAGAGGACGTTTTTCTATGTGGGCTAGTTGAATGTACACTATCAGGACCCTGTTCAACTGCTGAACCTGCCCATTGGCTTGAGAATAGTAGTTGTAAGAACAGAGGTGTTGAATACCTCGTTCGGAAATAAAAGTTTCAAACTGATGACACTTGTACTGAGGACCGTTGTCTGTTACTAAGCTTGCTCGAAAACTTTCCCAGCAGAAGACGGAAATCAAAAAGGTGATGACTGCATCAGACGTAACGTCTCGAACGAAACAAACCTCGGGCCACTTGGAGTAATTGTCAATTAAAGTGATTGCAAAGCGATATTCTGAGGGAACATTTGAAAGAGGACCAATAATGTCCATGCCTAACTTCTCCCACGGCTTCTCAGGAAAAGAAACTGGTTGCAAGGATGCAAAGACAGGCTTCGCCAATTTGTCGGCAGCCTGACAGATGTAACAGTGCCGAACCACACTGCCCACTGGTTTGTCAAGAAACGGACACTGATACCTGTCATGAAGCAGCTATTTGTACGGATTATGCCTGGATAATTTTCATGGGCTATCTGAAATAATTACCCCCTGCAATTTCTGGAACTGTAACACGTTCCCCGCGGAAAATGAGCCCATCAGCATAAGACAGGTAGTTTTCCACTGCAAAATAAGGTACAAGTACTAGAGTCATATGCTTCTTTGGATGCCAATCCACAGCAAGGGATTGAATAAGCTGCTCCAAAATATTATATTTAGCCGTGACTGCTTGTAACTCGTCCTTATTTAAGCATGCAGCAACCAAAGAAATTATCTATTCTTCCGGGGCCTGTGCTGACGGAAGCTGGACTGGCAGCCAAGATAATGCGCCAGCTACGACGTCATGGACAGCTTTGCAATATTGAAAAAAAAGTAGGGTGCACCTTAACAGCCGAGTGCACCATCGAAAAATTCGCAAGGGGCGTCGCCGCACCGCGCCAGAAGACAATAAAGTAGTTAAAGCCTGGTTATCAGTCCGTAATGTAAAATGCCGACCTCAAAGATACACATAACCTTTTTCTGCCCCAAACAAACAAGCAAAAGCTTCGCGTTCCCCTGCTGAATACCGGCATTCCGCCAGGGACAGTGTTCTAAATACAAAAGCAACAGTTGGCAGCTGATCTCCTCTCTGTTGTTGAAGCACTGCACTGATTCCAACATTGGATGCATCGGTGGTAACCACTACCGGCAGATAATCAAAAATATTTATTACCGGGTGGTAAGCAAGTAATTCTTTAACTTGATTCAAACTGGCATTGGCCTCAGCGGACTATTTAAAACTCTGACCTTGCCGAAGAGCGGCGCAGAGGCTCAGCAACTTCAGCATAATGTGATAGAAACTTTGCCTAATATCCAACTAACCCCAAGAAGAATAGAAGTGTTTTAACATCAGTAAGAACAGGAGCATCAAGAATGGCAGCGACAGACTCAACCGGTGATAAACCGTGAGCACTAATGTAATGTCCTAAGAATTCAGTTTCAGTAGCAGCAAATACATAATTTTTAATAAGCTTCATGCGGGAAGAATCTATTTTAGACAAGCCACTTTTGAAGTGCCCATCATGCTCTTCTTGATTTCAGCCCTAAAATGTTATCGAAGTGACAGACAACACCTGGGCACCCCCTTAATCCATCGCTCAATATTTTTCTTTCAAATAGCTGCGCAGATGCCAGACCGAAGCATACTCCACGAAATCTGTAAAGCCCTTGATGCGTTACAAAAGTATTAAGGTCACGAGTCGCCTCCGCTTACTCAACCTGGTGGTATGCGGATGCAAGAAGCCAGTCGACTCTTGCATCTTGTTGGCAACTTGTTGCCTCAGCAAGAAGGGAAGACGACGCAGTTTTGCCGCTACTGGCTGTACAGCAGGTCGACGGCTGACACGGTGAATGTGATTCCAAACGGTGCCGATGTCCGACGAAAACCAGTGGTGATACTCCGGCGGCGCATTCGCCGGAACCGCCGAGGAATCGACGAGAGGACAAGTGAGGGTCTCACCTCTGATAGTTATTTTCAGAGCTTGGGGAATTTTATCCCAGGAGTAAGGTGCCTTTTTCAGTGACGTAGAAGGAAATCGTGGCGCAGTCGCCGTTGTACGAGACTGTTGCTTTCGAAACAGCAATGATTATTTATGGCTTGCTCTGAGTAATTCTGTAGAACGAGGTGCGAAGGTAGCAACTTGATATGCGAAATGTTCCTTTTAAAATCTTGGACATTGAGTAATGGCACAGCTGCCGCATTGTCGATGAGCATGTTCAAAGTGAATCCATGGGTCCATACAGAAAGACGAAGAAGTCTGATAGAGGTGACCGTTTCGTCCATTTGCAGGATAATAACTGCATTGGTCACTGTCTCTGTGCCTTGATGACCCGTCAACTCCGTAGTAGCATGGCAGACCCACGAGAAGTGTCCACGACGTCCGCAACGCGAACATGTCCGGCTCCTGGCAGGGCAAGCAGCGCAGTTCGCCCAATGCCACGTCTAGCCAGAGCGGTAACAGGCATCTGCGAGAGCCAGGGGCGAAGCTGGAAAGGAGGTCTTCGCAGAAGCAGATGGCGAGGCGGTGAACACAGGACAAGTCACGCCAGCACCATCTTGCGGCGAAGCTCAGGGAAGACGGCCACATTTGGCCTGGCATCTTGAATATTTCAGCAAGCTAAGCCGCCATCTTGAATCAGACGCAACGAAACGGCGTCGCTTTGTGCTCCAGATAACTGTGGCAACGCGCGGTCGACGTGCTCCTCTTCTGTTGCTACATCGAGTGCCTTCTGTAGAAAGAAGCCCTTCTCCATTCGCGTTATCAGCACGCATTAAAAAAAGTTTGAAGGTACAGTGACGCAATGCGAGCGATGATCTTGTCCCAAGCGAGGATATCGGCCACCGCGCCGAATTCACAAAGCTTGGCTACTCGGCGTACTTCTTGAATGAATTCCACTGCCGACTGGTCTGGTCCCTGATGCAGGGTTTTGAAGTGGGCGCGCAGACACGCGACGTCCGGCTGAGGGTGAAAGAGTTCATTAGGCAGCACAAGAGCTGCGTCATACACACTCAGCTTCGTCTCCCGAGTTGGCCAATCAGCTCCCGGCTGCTGCTCATCTTCTGCGGCATGCAGGTAGGTGTTGAGTCCCTCGACGCCTAAGGCATTCTGCAGCAGCGCCTCCTTGTGCTCCGGCGTAGTGTCCCTGGCAGCGGCACCGATGCAGACCTGTAACACAGGATGCCTCTGCCTCCATAGAATAGGCGGTACAGTGGGGCACTGAAAAAACGGAGGCGGAGGAATAGCCAGTTTCATTATTGCTGAGAGAGCGTCGAGAAGAAAATTAGGAAGAGACGCACACGTCCGTAGGCCTCGTGACCAAACTGGCACGAAAAGCTTGCACGGGTGCTCAGTCAATAGCACGAGGAAGAAGGCTGGATGCCCACCTTACAGCATGATGCTCGTGGATTGAAAATCCTCGTCACCAAAATGTAGTATTGTGCGCCAGCCACGACGCAAAGAGAACACAGGGCACGACGCCGAAGTGCCGACCGTAAAGAAGTATGCAGCAGCCGGTAGCCAAGCAGAAACTCCTTCGTATGATACAATGTCGCGCATATATACACAGGGTAGTTCCCCCTAAGGGCCAAAATATTTTGTATTAAACTGAAAATAGCTAACACACCACCACTATCCCGTCCGGTAAAACGTGTGGGTGAATTTTGTGCTCTCTAATTTTCATTTGCAGTAATGAACATGTGCGGGCAACAAACATTGTCAACGTTGCGCGATATGAGATATTTATCTTTTAGTCTGATTCCGCATCCCTAGAACTCTCACTCTGCTCCAGTGGGCCTAAACTTTCGTCATCACAACACGTCATACAAGAAAAAGGAAATAACATTTTAATCAAGAACGGCGAAGTGTCCTTCTTGAGAAGCCACTTTTAAACTAGTGTGCTTGGGTTATTAGGTATCTACTCGTTTAAATATGCTATAAACTACGCTAAACACAAACAAAATGACTCATCGAGGTAATCCATGCGGAGTAGCGCTGGATTCGTTTCGTGTCTGCTTTTTCGACACGACAGAAATATCTTTAGGTAAACAATATTGCTAACGGAAGGCCGTCCCAAATTCAAATACTGTCTTTTTCGCCGCATATTTCCACTGCGAGTAACGCGATCTTTTGTAGAAGATGCGCAAATACTCACCTGCGAGCTGCGACGTTGAAAGAGGCAGTCTTCCAGTCATTCCGGGGCTGAAGAAACGTCGTTTTTCCAGTAGAGCAGCCTATATTACAGATCCCGAGGGGCCACCCGTGTTTTGTAGAGCCAGGAAGTCGTGCAGACAGATAGTAGTCGCCTTCGGAAGCCGTACTCGGTCTCGCAGAGCGCCCACACCTTTCACGTCGCAGAGCTGTGGTTTGAAATTGGTGGCCAGTCCTTCTTGGATGCCGATGCAACATCGTGGCATCAGACCGAGACCGGGTGCTTCAAGTTTGGCGTCGGGAGCTCGCCGTCAGATAACTTCCACTAGGCGTGTTCTTGAAAAGGTGCTGGACTTTAGAGGGAACGGACTGCGTGACGAATGATCCTCGTCGCAGCAGCAAAATGGCGAATGGCGCGCGATGCACGAGATTTGCTTTCTTGTTTGCTCACGTGTGCCTAAGTTTTGGTTCACACCCACTATAAGTGATTGGCCATTAAACCGGCGAGTAATATAATGGGGCTAAAATAACTACAAATTTGACAAAGGCAAATTGAATTAGAATATATCTAGGGACTGTAGAATTTAATATAGATGAGGCCACATGCAATTAAAATAGGCACGGAATTATTACCTTAAATAAATAAATGAATTTGAAAGAACTAGAATTTCATTAAAAGTACGCTAACAAGAAAAATTTTTTGTTTCTCTATGTGATTCGCAAACTACTAAGCAGACGTTCTTGTAGCTTCGGCCTTAGAGAAGAAGCCCCAAGAAAAAGATGTTTTTATATTTAGGATTAATGCTTATTTTCTGAATAAAATGTCCTAATGTTTTTAAGGCTTGTGAAACTGTACAGGTAAGTAAAAAGGTATTGATGTTTTCATGGTCTTGACAGTAAAAGCAAAGGGGAGATAAATAGAAATCAAGCGGCGGAATGCAGCAACGATATTTTGTGAAGCACACTTTCAATTTGCGAGTTGGGCACCATTAATTATACAAGCAAAAGAAAAGTGACGGAACTCTTGAACTGGCTATATCATTTTGATGGAATCCTACGAAATCAGAACTCTGTATCACAAACTGCTGCCAGCCGTCTTCGTCACTTTCTTCTGTTAGCACTCGTTGAATGAGCGCACCTCTTTCAAGTTTTGAAAAGCTGCCTTATCCGTAAAATAATCAGATATATTAAAAATGCACTGATGTTACAGAATCAAAGGATGTAGTGCAATTCGGAACATTTAAATCATTGCCTCGTGGCCTCGAATTGGCATTCGATTTGAGAATAATAAAACTTGAGTATGTTGGCTGTCGCGAGGCGGTCAATAGGTTTTTCACAGCCATTGCGTATGAACAAGACAAGAATTCAGGGCCGCACTTTCATGACCGAACCCCTACAGTGAAGTTTTGCTAGGTTAAAAGGGTCAACTAACCAACCAATCCACTTTGGGGAAACTGTCACATTGGAGAAAGTGCAGGACGTCTTGCAGTACTTGTTTGTTCGAGAGGCATTCTCCACAATCAGCATCGTGGAACACGCGCTGAGTGCAGGCGGATTTGCTTGCACGCGGGACAGCCTGAGGTGTTCACTTTTGCCCGATGAGTACGTGCCCATGGCACAGTGGTCATGATATTCAGCTTCAGCACTTACGGTGTTAAGGACTACCGTCTGAAAGTTTTGATTTATGTTTACGTACTCCACACACGTGTCTGGTTTTAATTGCATTGTCTAGACCAGTGGTTGGCAACCAGCGGAACAGTATTATTCGAGCCAAAGCACGACGTCTGATACCTCCCACCTTCCCGTATTACTCCAAGCGGACGTTTCGACATTTTGGCTTTTCATGAATATTTTGTTTAATTGCGAATTTGCGATATTCGTGTCGAACGTAAACATAAGTTGTAATGAATTTCAGAAAACTGTTGTTCATGCCCAATTTTTTTTCTTTGCTTGCAAAGCCTTCCCCCAACTTTTCGTCCCATCCCCACCTGTTACAGGTTCACGCAACTTCGCTCTTTACTTGAAAAGGTATCTGGCCTCTGAGTCTAGATGATGTTTCCGAGCCGAGGGTCCTACTTCTAAAGTGGTGTAAAGCTTGTAACATTCTCATTATACACTTAATCCGCGTTTGTAAACAGTGGTATGTGCCGTCTACACACTGAAGTGCTGCAGAAGCGTCACGCCGTTGTGCTGCCTTCACACTAAGGCACGTCCTTGCAGCGTCCCGCCGCTGCAAGCACCTCAATGTGAAAGTAGCACAGCGCCGCGACAGCGCTAGAAGCTCTTCAGTATGTCGACAGCACCTACCACTGTTGACAAACATCGAATAGGACCTGCGATGCCTTGTATGTTCACGAAGAATATAGTTCTGCGTTTGTTAGTATACCGCGAACTCTCTTGACATCATCGAATTGCGTACTGTCGGCATAGCTTATTTTTGAAGGCATACTGTTAATATACCACCCGCACCGACTGACATTCGTGTTTGTCTTCCAAGCACTTTCGACTGAATAATCCCGTTTCGACAATATTCACAAAACGTCTTCTAAAAATTGAAATTGACGCTTGTGGTTCACGCTGATTTGGATGCATGAGATATCGGAGCACATTTTTACTTAGTATAAGGACCAATATATTCTCCGGATAATTCATGAAAATTAAATGATGGAGTTCACTGCAGTGGGATCGTCATGGCACCTCTTGGAGAGGATCTCAACCACGCGCTTGTTTGTCTCCTACACTGCCTCGCTGACGCGCCAGGGACATTTGCACGCAACTGAGTGAAAAATTGTGGTCGCCACCAAATTTTTTTTTGTTCGGTTAAAAATGCACGTGGTCTGAGGCAGCTAGAGAAGGCAGGCGACGACGTTCAGAGGGACTCCCGCGGAGTGTGTGGCCTGGGTGGCGTTTAGTAGCACGAGATCCCCCTTGGTGGGTGTGCGCCAGAATAACAAGGATCATCATCATCATCATCATCATCATCATCATCACCACCACCATCATCATCAGTAGCCTGAGTGGCGTTTGAGTATAGCCTGTGTGGCATGTGATTTATTGCGTGAGCGTAAATTATTCTTTTGTTACAAAATCTCCGGTGCTTCAAAGACGCCGCAAAAATAACATTTTAGAAGTGGGATCGCCATCCAATCGCACAGAAAATGGGAGTTTTGTCAATTTACGTAACTGGGTAACGTAACCCTAACCCTGAGATGCAGCGCACTGACGGAAGAGACAACTTGCAGTGGAGGAGGTACGGACTTTGGCAATGTAAACACCATTACGACTCGCAAGTCACTCAAAGCTATCCAAGAAAAAGACGGTCTACTATTGACCCTTCTGGAACTACTGATTTCGGCTGGCTCAGCACAGCCTCAACCAGTGCCAACGTTCCATGTGATCACTGACTTTAGCCGCAACATCGGCTCCTTTTACGGCTCCGAAGAGGCTTCTTTAGCGTGCCAGTGGATTGAAAACATTAATCGAACGTCAAAACGTCAAGCGTGGTCAGCTGCCTACACACTGGAAACGGCCAATTCACGACTGATTGGAGCTGCCCTTGACTGGTACCGTTCGAGAAGCTCCAAAATCACATCGTCGGAGGGTTTCGGGGTACGTTTCCGTCGTACCTCTGTCCCCCATGGCTCCAGAGTTTACGCGACAGGCCACAATCTACACTCAACCGGAAGCACCGCGGCGGAAGCAGGGGACTCCCAGTGTCTACAGGAACCAGAAGTCGCGCCAGTAGCAGCCCGCAAAAACACGAAGACCCACTTTTCAAACAAGCCCCGTCGTACGCCGAGAACTCCGGAGATCGTAAAACACCGACAACGAATGAGGACGAAGATGTGAAGCCCAAGATGTCTGCCGGAGCAACAGGAAAGCCAAAGGACAAGAGCGACGTCGAAGCTGAGGGCAAAGAAAAACCAAAATACAAGGACGAAGCCGAAAATTGTGACAAAAAAAGCAAAACTTGCAACACACTTCTGCGAGAAAAGACAGCTTGGCAAAGAGAGTGAAGGAAACCGCAAAAACACCAAAAACGAAGGAACGCAAAGAACCGCAGCTCAAGACGTGTGCCGGAGGCGAAAGAAAGCCGGAAGACAAAGACACAGCCGAAGCTGAAAACAGAGAGAAGCAGAATAACTCTCAACATGGTGCTGCGAGAAAAGACAGCGAAGCGGAGAGAGTGAATGAAAAACCTGGAAGGGCGAAAGAAACATTAGCAAAATGTGGCGAATACAGAAACAAAAACGAAGACGACGAATAGGCAGCCTTGGAAAAAAAAAAGGCCACTCATCAATATAAGCAGCAGGAGGGCGAGGTTGCATAAGACAAAAATCCAGAAGACCAGCCAAGACGAGACGACGAAACGGAAGGCAAGGAAGCGGAAAAGCTGGGAAAATTTGCCTGAGAGCAGACGCAATTTGATGTTGAATTCCGTTGTGTTCTTTTTCATTTTCTGAACCTTATTGTCTTATCTGTTTGCATTGTTTTTGTTTCACTTCTTGTGTTTTCTTTGAAAACTATTGTGCCTTTTTTGATACATGTATGAATGTGTCACACATGCTATCGTCTGCTTGAGACTGAAGTGTCAATAAATAAATGAATAAAATAAATAAATACAAAAGAACGAAAAGCCCCAGACTAACCCGAACGAAGAGAGTGAACCGAAGCAGCTGATGCCAACAAAACTAGACGACACCAAAAACACTGGAGATGCCGGAGGAAATCCGAAGAAAACCACCACAGACGAACCAACGAAAGTCGAAGCCCGAGCCTGACCAAGCGTCGAAGCCACAGTTTAGACTATAGGACACTGACATCATGCGCGGTGTTGCTTTCCTCAAAGTCAAGCCAGTCAATATGGCCTGAAGCTACGACGTTGCCTTGAAAATTTCACGCAACGAATGGGCGAACTTCTGCGTGCCGTGAAGAACTTTACGCGTGAGTGTTTTCGTGTTGTTTTCATGTTGTTTTTGTTGTTTCTTTATTTTCTTTTCTTCGTGTGTCATTTACTATTTCATGTAAGAGGATAGCCGTACATTTGTATGTTGATTTAGTCGAGAGCAATTTCGGCACAGCCTTAACGAGGACGTTAAGCGTTGCAGGATGACCGAATGTTAGAAATGCACTTAGCCTGAGACAGCTCGAGAAGGAGGACAACGACGTTCAGAGAGACCCACGTGGAGTTTGTGGCCTCGGTGGCGTTTAGTAGCCTGAGTGGCGTTTGAGTAAAGCCTGTGTGGCATGTCTTTTATTATGGGAGAGTAATTTATTCTTTTATTACAAGGTCTCCGGTGCTTCAAGGACGCCGCAAAGATAACAGTTCTATGCCATGATGTATATGCTACGCGTGATAATAGTGATCATACAAGTAGTGCCCTGAGTTTTGCGAGAAATGCGTGCTGCAACGTAACGCCCTGTTGGTGTCTTTATGGGAGCCCTTCAACACAGGCACTTTAGCGACATGCGGGCACGCACGTACTGGTGCACCACCATTACTATTTTGGTTGTCTAACCTAACCGCAAACCTTTTACATTCCGCAGTCAGTGTTCAGGTGTTTGTGAAGTAGGTCAAAAGCCTTGCTTCTGGCAGAACTAGGAGAGTATTTTTGATGGAATAAAACATGTACGCCCAAACGGTTCAGAACGAGGCTGTGTGCTTTTTTTTATTTCAGTCAACATACGCATTTAAGCCGCTAGTTATCTGACAACGAGGGGCCCTAAGGTTGTACTCCATGATTCTAAAATGTACTGCACAAGACGTATTTCCCCACAACGGCCAAGTGCCACCCATTTTATCCTTATTTAATTATCTTACCGGGAGGCCTTCATGAAGGCCTAATGGGCCACCCTTAAACCGAGATCATATAGGTTTGTTCCTCCCTGAGCTATTTTTATCTCCTGCCATAGTCTAGCCCTGGCCTATATTTCACACATCCCCCACAATATTCGTTTAAACATTGCTTGATTCACCAAATGTACCGATTTGTGGTGTGCTTCCTGTGAATGCGGATTATACCTTTCCAAAAATTGTGTTCCACGATACTTTTCTGATTTGCATGAAATCACCATCTGTTAGAACGTATGCATCGTAATGTGAAAAAAGATGGCGTTGGAATATTTCTCCCTGAAATCGAGTAGTCTTTATGCATTCACGGTTAACTTATTTGATGAATATTTCTAGCAAACTCTGAATATTCATCCGGTTAACCTCACTGACTTTCACCTAACGTTTCTCTCTCTGTCTCTTATCCAGGCTATTTTCCTGGCGTAGGACTTTCTGCAACTCAATTATGTTGGAGGTTTCCAACACAAAATAATTCGCTGTGTTCTCTCCCTCAATTTCTACTTCTATTTCTACTTCTATTCTATTTCTAAAATGTATCTCTTAGAATTCATGTTCAGGTCATAAGATATATTTTTTTAAAATTTAACGCAACAATCTGTTTATTCTATTGTGCCTTCGGACAGCACAGTGTCCGTAAATGGTTATTCCGTAACGCAGTATATTTAACCTAAAGCGTGTGCTATCATCTTACGTACTGAAAACAGCATGTTGTATGTTATGGTATATAATAGACAAGACACAGCGCGAAGTCTTTTGCAAACATAGGCAAGATGACTTTTCCAGGAAAGGTTGCTGTCAATGTATAAGCCAAGGTATTTCACAACAGATGAATACTGTAATGGCCTACAAGAGCAGGATGAACAGTCAGAACAATCCAAAATGAAAGGATAGTCAAGGGTTACTTTCGTCAATTGATTACGGAGGTAGATTAGATTAGTTTTAGACACATTTATATTATTAAGGTTATCTCGAAACCAATTCATGGCTTTAGTGGCAGCTGACTGAAGAAGAGTAATCACCTCATAAAAGAATTGATCCCTGTGAAACGCCCGTTTTGATGATTTGGAACGCGCTGTGAGATTGTTCAACGGATTCAAGTTGACGCCTGCCTCGGAGGAAATTTGCCAACAAAGACCAGAAAGCACCCCTAAACCCTAACTGAAAACGTTTATCCAATAACAAGGTATGATGGACACTATCGCAAGTCTTGCTGCAGTCAAGAAGGAGCGCACAGGCCACTTTTTTGTTAGCGAACGCCTCGTTCAACTGATCAGAGAAGTCTTACAATAGCGTCTCAGTGCGTTTCCCCTGTCGAAAACCATACTGGCAAGGCGATAAAATGTTGTGACTATCGAGAAATCTTGTCATCGTTAACAAATGTTTTTCTAGTATTTCTGCTATTGAAGGCAGAAGTGATATCGGACGATAATTTTGAATTTTATCACGCGCACCGCTTTTGTGTAAAGGTATAACTATTGATGTTTTCAAGTTTATGGGAATTTTTCCACTAGAAAGAATGCGATTTAGTAGTACTAGCAGAACTTCGTATGGAAATTATTATTATTAATAATAATAATAATAATAATAATATTATTATTATTATTATTATTATTATTATTATTACTATTATTATTATTATTATTATTATTATTATTATTATTATTATTATTATTATTATTATTATTATTATTATTATTATTATTATTATTATTATTATTATTATTATTATTATTATTATTATTATTATTATTATTATTATTGCAGTCTGTATGATCAGTCCGACTCTTGCCTTATCCCTCTTAGAGTGTAGGTGCCAATGATCTAAAGCGCATCATCGTCATCATCCATCCACCGTACTGAGTACGAGGCAGAACTGAGGTACAGGCAAGCAAACAAGCATTGCTGCACAATTCGTCGTAGATGGATGAGGTACTTGGCCAGAAGGGGCGGCCGCCAACGGTGTCCTGGTCCCTTCAATAAGCATGATCTAAATCGGCGAGCTTAAACATTTCAGCATTCATCTCGTGTAGCGATGTCTCGGGTACCATTCGTGATGCCCTTGTAAAGCTGAGAGTACACACACGCGCAAAACATGCCTGTATACATTGTGGGCATCGCCCTGGGTTTTGGGTGCTCGAGCGCACGAGCTGACGCGCGCACGAGGAACGGGCACCTTGGCAGTCGAGCTTGGGCCCGCAGTCAGTGAAGGTCATGTTGCTTGCGCTGCCTGTCTGCTTTCTGAGAGCTTCAGCGGACGCTTAGCCCTGAGCCTACATTTGGCGCCCGGCCGGCAGGTAGTTCTCGGAGAGCGACGCCTTGGTTATCTTCTCGTAGGTATGGTGTTTGTCATCTCGAGTCTTCTTAGTTTCTTTTTCTTAACGCTTGTGGTGCGTTTCACGGTCTTGTTTGCAGCCTAGTCTTGCGCAAGTACGTTCGTTTACCATAGACACCCGCTCGACTCGCCGAGCAGCCTTGATGACGGACGCGGACGAGCCTGGAGTCAACGTTGAAGCAGGCGCAGATTACAGGCGAAAACCGGTGGTCAGAAGCAGTCGTCACAAGGCGAGTCTGCTCCACAGTCTAGCGATATACCCGTGCTTCCTCTCGGTCCCGAGACATCGCGGTTTGGTTCGCGGGCTTTGCTCCCGGGCGTACGCAGCCCCCGGTCTTGCCAAAGTTGGACAATCCAAAATTTGCCGGGTACTCACAAGGTCATTGGTTATTGATATTCTTGACGACCTTTCCATTTACAGGGCTGTTGAAGGCATTTCGGAGCTTCATTTGCTCTAAAGGGTTCTTGCCTTTGCCCTGACAGGTGCCGTGGAATGATGGTGACGTCTCCAGCCCCCGTTATAGTCCTATGACCAGTTGGTCGCAGCCTTACGGACAGAGTTACTGCTGGTAAACTACGACTACAGTATTCGGTGTGATGTGGACACCCGAACGCAACATCTCGATGAGGGTCTGTGAGACCACGTTCAGGCCATGCAGGAGCTCTTTCCTCTGGCTGATCGCAATGCTCCTGAGACCGTTAAGGTCTCACACGTTCTGCGGCACTGCCATCTCTGTTTTTGGCCATAAATTTCTTGCCATTCGTTTTCCTCCCTTTACAAACTTGCAGATTCTGGTCGACCGATGGCGGAGACGCTCTTTTGGGAGCAGCACTATGCGCCTACTTCACCGGCTGACGTCGCCCTCGAGCCAGCCTGTGCCTGGAGGGAGCGAAACGTGGGGACAGTGCCATTGCACTGTCCCTAGCCACGATCTTTCGTGGTGGGCCTGGGCAGAGACCTCAGCGCTCTTGGCCCTACTAGTGGAAACTCTCCGTGTTGGCAAGGGTCTTGGACTACCCGAGCTCTCCTGATCGACGATACCCTGCCACCAAACCGGTCCACTGCCTCATACCAGCAACAAAATCCTCTGAACACCGGAGGTCCCTCTCGTGCCGCTTATTGGCCACAGTCATCGAGAGGTTATTGGGAAGACACGAACCAGGCTGGCTCATGCTACCGTTGTGGTCAGCGTGGACACTATCGGAATGAGTGTCCTATCCCGCATTAGACCCGGCGCGTTTCTAACCAGGGAAACGACCACAGCCCGTTGTGGTAAACAGCTCCCCACATCGCCCAGGGCCACAACTGCCGAGAGTGAGCAAATTGATCATTTATTCATTTGCCGCGTTGAACGTGCTGGCTTTTGTAAAGTACCTTCCATCAGGGTACATGCTTTGCGCACGGAAATACCCGAGCTCTTGGACACTGGTAGCAGCGTCTCTTTCATTGGCGTTGACATTTTTAGTCTGTGCCCGATACGCAACGTAAAGTTTGCTGAATGCAAGACGCGCTTGAGAACTGCTAACAGAGCAATAATAACGGCGCGTGCTTCAGTGCGTCTCAATCTCTTCTTTTCAAGCAAGACCTGCGGACAGCGTTCTGTTTACTACCCGGGACTGGCAGTAACCGTGCTACTCGGCCGGGACTTTATTTCACGTGAAAATGCCATTTTGGACTTCGTGAATGCGGCTTTCGCAGTGCCTGCTCAGGGGAAGTGCATCATTTTGTCCCAGCGTCATTTTCTCTTCAACACGCACATACCTCGATCGCGTTCATCGACAAAACTACATTGCCATATAAGATACTAAAAGCAGTCAAAAAAGTCAAGTTCAGGATACCCAAAAACGACAGCTCGTGCGTCCAGTGGAGCTTTTCGCAGCCATGTTCACGGAGCAACCTGGCCACACTCCTGTTCTGCGTCATCGCATCGACACAGGCGACAGTCACCCTTGAAGTTGCAACCCCAGGCCATGAGCCTCCACAAGGGGGCACTGCTGGATGTCGCCCTACAGTATATGATTTACACCAGTGTGGGGAGACTATCACAGAGCCCTTTGGCATCTCCTCTTGTTCTAGCGCAGAAAAAAGTTGGCACCACACGCCCATGCGTAGACTATCATCGCTTAAACGATTCTACTGTTCGGGACGCCCTTATTTTCTCCTCAATTGAGTCAATATTGTCAATCCTTGGCAGTGCACGAGTACTTACCGCAATCGACTGTTCTCGCGGTTTCCTTCAAATCAGAATGGAACCCGCAGACATCCCTACGACTACATTTACTTGCTATAAAGGGATCTTTGAGTTTGTCCACATGCCAGTTGGCTTAAAGATTTCCGCTAGTTCCTTTCAACGCCTCATTGATATTGTTCTCAACGACACGCAGTACCAGTTCCTAATGGTGTATATAAACGACGTTGTCATCTTTTCACGAAATTTTGAACATTTAGCTCATTTCTCTATCGTTCTTCAAAAGATGCAACAAGCAGGACTTACAGTGAACCCTAAAATAGTTCAGTGAGCCTTCTCCAAGGTTGACTTGCTTGATTTTATTGTTTGCAAGGGTCACCTTTGTCCAAATGATGCGAAGCTTCGTGCCATCACCAAATACACGTGCCCTCACGACGTTAAAAGCCTGCAGCATTTCCTTGGCATGATTGGGTTTTATCGCACTTGCATACCGCACTGCGCAGAGGTCACTGTTCCACTGAATCAACTCGTTCGAAAACGTGTCAAGTGCACCTGCGGGGAACCTCAGTCAAACTTCTTTAGAGCTCTTACTCGTGCAATTGCGGATACCGCATCTCTGGAGCTCCCCGAGCCAAACAAGCCTTTTGTACTGCAAACAAACGCCAGCTACTACGCTCTCGGCGCTGTATTGTTACGAGAATTTCATGGTGTCTTATGGCCAGTCACGTTCGCAAGTCACGCTTAAACCCTAACTAAAAGGAACTATACTGCCACAGAAAGGGAGTGTTTGGCGATTGTGTTCCCACTTAAGAAATTCGACATGCATTTGGATGGGGCCTCTTTTACAGTACAAACAGACCACATGGTACTCACTTGGTTACAGCGCTTACTAAATCCAGCGGGCCGCCTGGCTCGTTTGATACAGAAACATCATTACACTGTTGAGCATCGTTGCAGTGCGCAAAACGAAGTTGCTGATGCCCTCTCTCGCACGCCTTTGCCCGAGCCTTCCCCACAGGCAAACCACATCCCGCAGCCCTCGCTACAGGAGAACCCCTACCTTGTTGCTGCTGTGGAGCCAGCTCCTCACTTGGGCACTATGATCACCAGAAAGGTCTCCTTCAAGAACAGCACAATGATAACATGTGTCGGCGGATCCTCAACCACTTAACCACCACCTTAATTTGCAACCAATTGGTGAGTTCGATTCTTATGTCCTTGCTGACGACGGCCTCCTGCTACACTACATTTCACAAGCCGACGAGGATAATGGTAGCTCTGCCTTCCGTGTCTTCGTCCCAAGGTGACTCAGGCGGGACTTCATTCGATACTTCCATGATTCACCTTTAGCAGGTCACAGGTCTGGCAGCAAGACCTACGATAAGTTATCTCAGACTGCTACATCGCCACCTATGTGGAAGGACGTCACGCGTTACGTACGATGTTGCCCAGTCTGCCAGTGGCTGAAACCACGTGATGGCCTCCCACCTGGCCTAATGCAGCCAGTACTTAGCCAAAGCCTATGGCAGGTCGTCGCATGTGTTGTAATGGACACATTTTTCCGTACACCTTGGGGCAACTGCTTTACCTGTTAGTAATTACCGATCACTTTAGCAAATGGGTCGAGCTTTACCCCTTGCGCGTCCTAACCTCGCGAGCGTTTTGGCGCTGCCTTATCGATGCGTTTACGCGGTTCGGTTTTCTACCACAATTAATCACGGACTACGCCTTGTACTTTACCAGTCGTACATTTGTCAAAACATGTCCCGCGTTGGGCATCAGATTCAAAAATACCTCCCCATATCACCCACAAGCTAACATCACTGAACGCGTTAATCGAAACTTGAAGGCGATCCTCAGGGCGAACATTGCGCACCATACGCAATGGGATGTCAATCTTCCAGAAATGGCATTTTCTACGCGCACCGAGGTTAATAGATCTACAGGTTATACACCCGCATTTCTTAACTTCATTAGGGAGCTTTCGTTTCCATTAAGCCACACCCTCGTACCATTCTAGCCATCTTATCGCGACACCCGGACATTTACCAAAACTCAGAAAAAGTGTCTTTCCACTTTCGTCATAGTTGCTTGCGAGCACTTGTATCTTGCAAGGCTCGAGCACTCGCGTCACAAAACGCCACCATTGTCACGTTCAATACGAGGACGGTGATTTAGTATTGCGCCATGCACATTACCTGAGTAACCCGTCTAACCCCCATATTCACAAACGCTCCTCGACTCGACTTTCACCCTTCACTTGACAGAGTTGAGCAGTGCGCCGCTGCTCGTTCGAAAGTGACGCTGCGCTACTCAAGAATCACAGCAGATTATTTCTGATATGCAGTCATTTTCCCTGCCTAGAGACGGCGCTCCCATCAGCCTTCTCAAGTGAAGGCGAAGCGTTGAGTGGAGGGAGGTTCTAGAATACGGGGGTAAGGCTTTTTCCGCATCCTTAGCCGCCAAGTTGGAGGGTACACTTCATGTTTCACAAAAGCTTGGCAGCTTATCATACCGATTGAAGCACACCACAACCGGAAAGCTCATGGGACCTATACGTGTCTCTGCGCATAAAGCTTATTATTGCGATAGCAGTTATATGAACAATCTCGGCTAGATTTTCCCACCGGCGTCGGCGTCACCGTCACGCACCGTATATGTATACGTATCAATATATATATATATATATAAATGCATAAAAAAAAAAACCAGGAAAATACTTTTACGCGCAAAATTGAACTTGGGACCTCTACGCCGGAAAAGCGAGGCGTTAACCACTCAGCTAACCCCGCGCACATCCTCAACTGTTAAAACAGCAAGCTATTAATATCCACCACTTAGCGCTGCTCACGAGAATCTCGGAGGGAATGGTGTTTTCAGCATTACCAGCAAGATGGCGCAATGAGCGCGCGGCTTCACATAAAGCGGCGACGCCCGCTCTAATCTCCTACGCGTACTTTGCGCGGCTTAGAGAAGTGGAGTGACGCTTCCTCGCATGCCTTAATCTGGAACGATTCTGCTGTAGTAACCGGGCGCAAAAAGGTCACTACGTTTCCGAAAAGCGTGCGCTTTTCAGACACAACGAAGTAACCAATGAGACTCTTATTTACGTGCACCCGTGCCTGTTAGTATGTTTCGTGCGTCATTTGTGCGTGAAAAACGCGGGGCACATTTCGATCTGCTTTCCATTTTGCGCGTGACCTTTCAATTTGTTGCTGTCATGTTCATTGCTTTGTCTTTGCGGCAAAGCTGTGACTTCTACGTTTAACCTCTCACTACTTGCTGGCACAATCTGCATTAGAAGTTGCAAGATCGCAAGCTCATCTTAGCGTCAAAGCATTGCATGCCAGCTTCTTCAAGTAATGTACCACGCGCTTCCCAGATGCATCGTAACCGGCGTCAGCGACCTTCACTGACGCCCTCTCGGTGGTCCCGCTCGCGATCAGCCCCCTAGGACCGGTCTTTCACTGTTCGAGGCCCTTCTGGTCACCCACAACCACCAAGTCATGACAACACGGTAGCCACATGGATCGCCTTAAGTTCTACGAACTGCCTCGTGGGCTGGTCATCACGCCTCCCGTGGGAACTGCAGCCTCACCCTCTTCTTGGCGACCCACCCCTCGAGGCTCCGGAGCCGTTCCGCGGACTCCTCCTTTCTGACCGCCGCCCAACCGAGCCTCCACAACATTACACGGCCGAAGAATCACGGATCCTATGTCCCATCTGCCGCGTTCCGGAAATCTCTCGCCGCGCCCACCAAGATGGCTCCCTCCACCGCAGCCGTCTCCTTGCTGTCGCTATTCGAGACGCCATCCCACAACCACCAGCTCCAACTACGGTAGAGGCCACCTTCGCTCTTCTTCGATCGGCCCGCCAAGACCTCTTGGAACAGGGTGCCTTGTCCATGCCAGTCGACGATTTCCTCAACTTTGAGCCGCTGCTCGTCGAGTGGGAAAGAGTATAGTGTGGGTATCGCCCTGGGTATTCGGTTTCGAGTGCATAGGGAACGGCCGCTTGCGCAGTCGAGCTTGGGCCTGCGGTCAGTAAAGGAAACGCTGCCTCTGTCTGCTTTCTGAGAGCTTCAGGCGAACTTTAGCCCTGAGCCTACAGCATACACAGACGCACGCAGAGGCACACACATACATGTACAGTATATATGGTGTTTTTTAGAGAGAGGGAATAAATGTTTATTGGCAGCAATCGCGTTGCTCACTGAAGGTCAGTGGCCTCTTTATTCCATATAGCCACATGTTTCCGTAATTCCTCATGTCCGTTGAACAAGGCTGCATCTACTTTTCAAGTCTGGGTCCTGTAGCTTGGCCTGCCACTTCTCTTCGGGTAGTGTGCCAGTGCTAGAGTTTTGTATGCGGCCCCGTACCATATTGCACTAAGTGTTTTGGACGTTAGAGTTCTTGAAGAACACAAGTGCTCAGTCGGAAAGGTGACCTGAAGTACTGTATGTCTAGCGCAAATGTTTGTTCGCCATTTCATGAGGGTGATACTATCGTTATGCATGGGTGACGTCGCGGATAAGTTCTCCTACCTACTGTGCATGCAGTTCTTCAAACTATGGTTGTATTTTTGGGTACATCTTTCTTCGTACTTAGTGCGTCCTATTTGAAGGCCAGGTGATTGTGACGTCGGGTAAAAGCATCCGCTGTCGCATTTCACACCTTGCCTGAAAATTCCTCTGTTTTAAAGACGTTCGGCAAGCTGCTTGAGTATGGTTTAGTGTTATTCTCTTCTTGGCACAGATTAAGATGGCCAGGGCTGTTGGCTCTGCTGTATGGGTTTCTGTAGTTAATGTGCTAACCTCCATTGTCTATTTGCGTTTGCTGCCGACTGTAAGTGCAACGTTTTCAGTGATTCTTCAATAATTCGCTGCAAATGTGTATGTTGTGCCCAAATTTCAGCCGTAGATTTGTAGATGTTTCTCTGTTCTAGATTTCTTTTTTCTTCTGAGATGGTTTGTAGGATGCATATTTCGAATGATGCGGGCTTTTGAAAATTGCTTATGAATGTTCGCTGAGGCCATCCTTTTTGTCGCATTTTCGCATTGCTTCTAGGTAGCCTAATTTTCTAAATGCCATACGTTGTGTTTCGTGAGAGAGGAATGTTTTCGGGAGATAATCTTCCTTGTTTTCGTCGTGGTTGTGCACTACCTTGTTATTCATGTGGTTTTACCGGCGCTTGTTCCGAGTGTATTTCGCTACTGTCGCTTCTATTTTTGCTGGTGTGAACGGGCTATCGATTTAAACATTTTCTTTGCCTGCATAATGGTTAAAATGTAATCAACAAGTTTTGTTCACTGCACGCTTTGATGTAGTTTTGTCTGGGACAACGTATTTCTGCTTCGACGAAGAGTTCGTGTGTGAAAACGAGAAAGAAAGAGAGAGAGAGAGAGAGATTTAACTTTATTAGTTTGAAACGGAAGAGGGTTAGTAGCTAGAATCAGGAAACAATAGAACACAATTTTTTGTAATGTCATTGATACAAATGCTCAGAAAAAGTCTTTTAGTCATCCCATTCGCTAGCCTGGGGCTAAACTTCACCATAGAAAATATACTTTCCTTCGGTGCTTCCGATCTGAGCTTCAGCCTCCAGAACGTGTTTGATGCAGTTTGCAAGTACCTTAATGAAACTAAAAGAATTAAGCTTTTAAGTGCGTTATTATTATTCCTGCACAAATATTCCAACATAAACAGAAGCTTTGTTTAACCACGCCAATTCATATTCAAGGTAATGAATGCATTGTCTGATCGGAACGATTGACAAGCCGTTATTGCACTCCTTTCATTGTACGTAGGGTGTGTTTTCTTTTTCTTTTTTTCTGTCTGGTGGGTGGTTTCGATATTGAATATAAAAAAAGTCTCCCTGAATTATGTCAACAATTCTTGACCGATCCCCCTGAGTGAGTACGAGCCATGGCTGTGGAATCATCATCATCATCATCATCATCATCATCAGATTGGTTTAGGAGCTAGCCGGACGTGGTCCAGGAGTGCTAGTTGCACCTCGAAGTCCGAGCTAGCGAAGAGTGCCTCCCACTGCTACAAAGAATTTTTCATTCTATACATACGCTGTAACCTATTCAGTTCCTTTAGCCGTTTAACGCAACTCCACGAGATATGGTAAAGGGTCAGTGGCGAGTCTCGACACCACAGACAATCGTGCCCATATAAAGTTGGATTAATTTTGTGCAGTCATAATAAATTTGAATAAATTCCCGTTTGAATTTTACGGAGGTCTATGGCGTCTTACCCTTTAAAAGATTTGTGGGGGCGCCATATTTCTGCCACGTCCATCGCTGGTGAGCAAAGAAGCTCTCGCGGAGCCATTCGAGCTGGGTCAGTTCAAAGTCATCGTGAGTAGTGCTGGGTGGTGGTAACAGCGAGAAAAGCTGCTGCTCTGCTCGGTGCGTGAGCGCTCAAGCTAGAGCGTCCGCCCTCTCGTTACCTTCTAGGCCTGCATGTCCCGGGCACCAGACCAACCTATAAGTGTTTCTCAATTTGCCGCCTAAAAGTTAGGAAATGTTTGATGGGAGGCGGCTTTTCGTGAATAGCCGGCACGCCTCTTGCGAATCTGAGAGTATGGTGATGTACGTCAGGCCGTCGTTGCGCTCTCGACTTTTATTCGCCAATGCGATGGCGAAACACTCGGCCTTGGTGATCAATGTTGCGTACAGTGATGCGCTGAACACCATGCTTCTCGCATCGTTGCCTACAATTGTGATGATGCAGCGCTTCCAGTTATACCTGGAAGTGTCAACGTATAGCACGTTCTCATTGCATCTGACCACGGTGTAAGATACCAACACTTTAGGTGGGGACACTTCGCAGCTTTCTTATGGGGCGTGATCGACCAGATAAAGTAACAGAGACGCGCGTCCATCAGACCGCTGCCAGCAGCGCACCTATCGGCAAGCGAGCACAACATAAATATAGAAAAAACAATCACGCACCATTGTCATACCAACCGGTGAGGCTGGTGGCAACGCCTGCGTTCCGAAAGCGTTTCGTTTTTCACTCGCTAAAAACAAGTCATTTGGCCGCTTCAGTCACTAGCATCCCTTTGGCACGTTTCATAAAATATGAAGTGGCGTTTCATCATTCCCTTTTGCGAAAATAACTTATGATGGGGTGAGTACCCATGAATGAAGTTTTCTGAAAGAACACGCCCACACAGTGAGTGAATATTGGAAGAATATGCTTCGTTAGTAATTGCCGGTAAGGTTACCTTGCGTGCCAAGTAAATGTAATATTATCCAATGTTCCCTCTGAAAACGAGTGCTTCAAAACATGCACTCAAGCGGTTTCCAGGAAAAACCATTCACTCAGCGCAAAGAATGCAGTCTGTCTCAAACACTTCACAAATGAGAGGATTCGTCGCGAATGTGAACGAATTCATTTTTTGCCGCACGACCATTTGTTTTACGTTTATGCAACACAATGACACGTACAATAAATACAGTTTTTTTCTGTTACAGGCATCGTGAGCTTTTTTTACTGTGTTACGTTGTGCATTGACTGCTTTTTTGTGAGCAAGTTTCCAGTGGCATTCCTAAAAAGGCCCGCTGATTGTTCAATGCGAAAAAAATACTGCAATCCTTTTTCTGTGCGCGGTAAGAAGAGATGGTGAAATAAGCGAGAAAATAAGTGCACGGTCCCCCCCCCCCCCCCACACACACACACCTAAACTTGTCTCTCAGCGAGTAATCACACAGTTGTGAACTTTTCGCCGCACTTTTATCATTGGAGCCACGAAAATAGAATTTGGCGCAACAACGGGTGGTATTTGTGTAATGTTGGCCAACAAATTGGTCAAGTTGTCTAAGTGGTTGCTTCTCATTTTACGAGCAGTCAAGTGGTCGTATTCAAGTTCTGCTTTGATCGTCATGAAAAGCCCCACGCCGTTCGCGCGCTTCGCAAATCCAGCTTGTTGATACGAGTACCCCACCTACCATCAACGAGTGCGCGAAAACTAGTGCATTTAAATAAATAACTGCTTTATACAAAAGCTTGGAAAGAATGTCAGTTATGTGCGTATCTGTTACGCCCCAAGCGGTATTAGCTGCTCAGGACGTGCGAGAACCACTTCAAATATCGGCATGTGTTCCATAGAAAGGCATGTTAACTGTGCTGTCACCGTGTCTCAAGCCCTCGTCATGCTTGCAGACAACAATAACCAATTTTCACTTTTTTGCACGAACAACGCTCCTGTGCCATTTAAATCCAATTTCCCGCGAAGGAGCGGTTGTTATAGCAACGCCTCTTTCTGTATTCAAGTTGCGTCTACTCGTCAATGGGCACGCTGCCGGCAGCGGTCCGACGAATGCGCCTCGCCGTTACTTTACCTGCACCTGCTCAATCATGTCTCGCGAGTGTCCCCACCTTAAGTGTTTGTATCTTACATTGTTCCACTGACCAATTTTCTGATCCATTTTACGCGCTCCGCTCGCCTATGGTAACGCCTCTCCTTGGTCATGTTGCTAGAGATAGGGGTGATCTAAATATGCCGTCAGACTGGGTCTGGTACGTCTACCAGCTTCTCGTCCAAGTTTAGGGGTTGTGGTGGTATAACCACCTTTATCAATATCTCTCTTTCTATACTTCGTCTGGCTGAGGATGTTGCGCTTAGAGACCAATGTTGGTGCTGTCAGTTCGGTGTAAGTGTTATGCACGCCGATCTCGAGAAGCCTGTGTGTCGGAATGCTTATCAGTAAGCCTATTGCTGCTTTGTAAGTCCCTTTGATAATAGAATCTACTTGCTCTTTCTCGCTCCTGTTCAGCGTGTGGAAAGGCAAGCTATATGTCAGTTTGCTCATTACAAGCGCCTGCACTAAACGCACAGTATCACTTTCCTTCACGCCTTTTTTGTGGAAGGTGATCATCTGAGTCATCCTAGCCACTTGTTTGGTTGCCGATTTAAGAATACCGATAATGTGATTTGCCATACCATTGCTTTGAACCCAGAAACCCGGGATCCGGGCGATGGTGACTTCTTTAATTTTCTGCTTTTCAATTTCGATTTCTATTCTTCTGTTACTTTTGTAGCGTTTGCTGTGTATTCTGATCAGCTCTGATTTTTTCCGGTGCGCAGCTGATACCACTGGTTCTGGTCTCAGCTTTTCTGTCTGTTCTTTCCTGGCCAGGGACCCCCGTGGGGCCCACAGAGTAATGTCGTCAACGTAGAGGGTATAACCTAGTTATGGTACACAGTCCAAGGCCCGAGTGAGTCGACGCATGGCGATATAAAACAACAGAGGAGATAAGATTGCTTTTTGAGGCGTTCGCTTGTTTCGCATTCGGAATGGTTCAGACCAAACGCTTCACATACCGATTGTCACCTTTCGCTCGGTGAGAAAATCCTTTATATAGTTATATATGCTTTCCCAGCAACCAATCATATTTAGATCTGGGTGCATAGCTTCATGAGAGATTATTGTCAGCTCCCTTCAAGTCTAGAGCAAGCAGCAAATGCTCTCCACCCTTGTGAACGCCCTTGAGGACCTCTTCTTGTATCAGGGGGAAAGCGTCCTGTGTCGAGAGGACACTGCGGAAGTCCAGCCTGGTGGCCGGAAATAGCCCCCCTGTCCTCTATAAACTTCTGAAGTATGGTGTGAATGATCCGTTCGAAACGCTTCCATATGCATGACGTGAGTGATATAGGTCTAAGCGCCTGCAGCGAGGGCTTTTTTTCGGGTTTTGGAATGGTTATAATTTTGGCGGTTTTCCATTTTGCAGGGACCTTCCGTTTGAGCCAGTTGTGCTCATTTGATTGTTTTGTCAGGCCTTCGATGGCTTTCTCGCAAAGGTTCTTTATCATCGCATTTGTAATTTGGTCTTCACCGGGTGCCGTGTTCCTCTTGGCTGCCTGGACTGCTGCAAAAGCCTCCTCCTTTGTTTTCGGCTCCTATAGTTTTCACTTTTAGCTTCGCTGTAACTCAAGTAATTAGCCGAATTACTTGGGGGACTATCGCCCATATATCTCTCTTTGAGGGCTTTCACGAGGTAGGCGTCCGTGCCCGAAAATGTTTCTGCGATTTTCTGCAGTGTTCTTCTTGTTGTGGATTTGGACTTGTCTGGATCAAGAATATTCCTTTGTATGGACCAAGTTCTCGCGGTTCTCAGTGTGTTCTGAAGCGAACTGCAGTACCTGGCCCATCTCTCGGCAGCAGATTTGCTTGCATAGTCATTTGATTCCTCTGCAAGAGCGGCGATGCTGTGCATTAGTGTCCTATTCAGTCATGGACGCTTTCGTAGGCTGCGCCTGCGTTCCCATAGGTGTAGCAGACGGCTGTCAGCTGCTGGCGTCTCTACGGTTCTGGCTATTTTCTTCGTAGTACTTGCGTGTACCGATTTTTGTGTACTCCGACCAGTCCCCTATTGAGTCTGGTATAAAGTCGGCTGGAGGATCTCGTTTCCTAAACTTAGTCAAATCTGTGATCACCGCGTCACCTATCAACCTGCGCAGTTTGGGAGTCGATATAAAGACGCTTATGATGTAATGATAGCTTTCCAGATTTTCTTCCAGGTTTGTCCCGGATGCGTCTTTAAGGTTGAAGGTGAAAGTGAGGTCTGGGAACGTGTTTCTACATACGCTGTTGCGCACTCTTGTGGGCGCGATCGCGCCAGTTATTCAACTCGGGCCCAGCCTAGACGCAGCATGTTCGAGACGTGTTCCCTTCGGTGAGTCCTTTGGGTAACACCATGTGGTGCTTGGTGCATTAAAATCACCCAAAACATGACATGGCAAACACACCAACGGGTGCGTGCAGTATTGTACAACAATCCCTGTGCACAGTCAGCATGACAGCTGTGTGACAGTCACTTATGTGTGCTATATGCCTGCGGCATGTTTTGTGTTGAAGGCAGGCAGGTGCACATGAAGAATGAAAAGTTGGCCGCAGTCGGAACACTGAAGTAGTGGCTGCGGAGACATGCTGGATAGCATTGTTTGAGACATCGAAATTACCTGGAAGCGGCAAACAAATGAGATGAAGGCCACGTCGTCAGCGGTCCCACTCTGCGATATCGTCGAAGGGAGAAGTTAAACGAATGGGCATCTCAAAACAGTTATAAATTAAATACAAATAAAACAAAAGCTATGTTATTTCGCAGTAAAAATAAAAAAATATATTTATAAAACTTTAACAGTAAACTCCTCACCTATCGCCCTCGTATCAAGTTTCAAAACATTAGGCGTCATTTTTCAGAAAACATTATGCTGGGATGCACATGTCGATTACCTCGTAACAAAGCTCTCTCAAGTGACTAGTTTTGTTTACCGCAATCATCACATACTGCCACAGAACATTATGATGCTTAATTTCAACAGTTTGTTTCAATCCAGACTGAACTATTGTCATTTAGTTTGGGGCACCACTACACAAGGAAATCTACACAGAATACACGTTCTACAAAAATAGTTCTCACGCACCATTGAAAATGTCCTAAGACATTTCCACACAAGTGAATATTTCTTGAAATATAGGATACTTCCAGCCACAACACTATAGGATTACCGTTTCTGTAAGGCGTATTAACAAGAGTTAAAAACGAGATCAGATTTTTATAAGCGCCTTTCCAGGTTACAAGAAAACATTCCTGTATATGAAACACGTAAAAAGGAGTACTGGAAAATACCGACAATGCAAACAGTATATTGCCACGTTCCATTTCCCAAGTTTTGTTATCGTCCCAAAACACTACAGAATTCTCAGCGCAAACCGCGCCTGCAGTTTTCGAGAAGCTTCCGGATTGTAGTAGATCATTCCGGTAAGATCACGCTTACTCTGCGAACTGTACAGATTATTCTGGAACCTACGCCACCGCCAGCGATAACGCTAGAACATTCGACGGCAAGAGTATGAATGCCGACGCGCTTCGCCGCTTGTTAGTAGTTGATCGACGGCCGACGCTCCGTTCGCCGCTATGCCCCATAGTGCACAAGAGGGGTGTCTAAACGAGCACTGTATGTAAAAAATGATGTAAAGAGTTTTTTTAGTTTAAAGTTAATAAACTTCTCTTTGTATCAGTTCAAGACTGCTACTGTGATCGGACTTTCCGTTTACCGGGCACAGGTTCGCCCAAATAAACAGTTAATTTCTAACGCAAAGTCTCCTGTCTTCGGCCACGTCACAACCCCGTGACATCTGGTGGAGGTGCTGCTTCGTTCATGTACCGGATGCCCCCGTCATGCCGTAAACCCAGCCCACGTCGCGGAGAAGTACTGACGCCAACCAGGAGCAGCGAACAAGCCGCCAACAGCAAGGGCTACCACCGGAGTACGGGCTTTTACAAGACAAGGCGCGGAAGACCAAGACCACGACCGCGACTGCAGCGACAATGACAACCGCAGCGTCCCAGCCCACGATGGTTATGCATCAACCCAGAGAACCACCACTTTTCCATGGGTCATCGTTCGAAGACCCGGAGTCCTGACTAGAAACATACGACCGTGTGGCCGCCCTCAACCACTGGGGCCATGACGAAAAGCTCTGTCGTGTGCTCTTCTATTTGGAAGACACCGCAAGGACCTGGCTCGAAAATCGGGAGTCCACGCTCCGAACGTGGGATGTTTTCTGCGGCGCATTCCTGCAAACGTTCGCGAGCGTCGCTCGCAAAGAGAGGACCGCTGCTTTATTAGAGACCCGGGTTCAGCTACCAAATGAAAATGTCGCCATTTTCACAGAAGAAATGACCCGACTATTCCGTCACGCTGACCCAGACATACCTGAGGAGAAAAAGTTCGTTTTCTCATGCGAGGGGTCAAACAGGAGCTCTTCACCGCCACCACCCCAACCGACGTCATCCCGTTCGCCAGCGGCCCAGCGCAGTGCACCGAGGAAGACTGACGTCTGTGGCACCCCTGACCACCGCCCGCTCTGCTACCCCTGCGGCGAGGCCGGACACACATACCACCGTTGCCAGTACCGACAGATGGGACTGCGTGGCTTCGCCGTCAATGCACCGCTTCCACAGCCAGGAGAACGACCACACGACATCGCCTACTACTTGACAGGAACTCAGTGGACACCACGAATCCCTTCGCGTTCGCCGTCGCCCAGCCGCCGCACGTCACCGCACCACCGGCAGTACTCTGGCCCAACGCGGGGCCGGTCTCTTAGCCCGTATCCGGGAAACTAAGGGCAGCAACCGATGGAGGTGCGGTTGCTGTGCGACGAACTACCGAAGATCCCCCGACGACGACGACGCCGCGACGGAGCTTTCCAAACACAACGCCAACCAGGCAAAGCCCTGACGGCGAAACCTCACTTACCGAAGGTGACCTGACGACGCAACATGGAAGCAGTGGAACAAACCGACGCCGCCGTGACCCGACGCCACGCCCTAACTGTAATGCGAGACGGTGAACTAGCGACCTCGACGTTTTTATCGACGGCCACAGTGTGACCGCTCTCGTCGATACTGAAGCCGACTACTCCGTCATCAATGGGTCGTTCACCGCAAAGTTAAAGTTAGGACAGCTTGGGAAGGCCCTGAAATCCGCACAGCCAGGGGTCATCTCGTAACACCTGCAGGAATCTGCACATCGAGAGTCACCATTAACGGCCGTATTTATCCTACAGGCTTCGTAGTCCTACAGCGTTGCTCGAGAGGTGTCATCCTTGGCATGGACTTCTTATTTCTCCATGGTGCTGTCATCAACTTAAAAACAAAGTCGATAACGTTATCCACAAAAGAAGCCCTACCGCCGCACACGCCGTCAAAAAACCATGCCTTGAATGTGCTGGAAGAACAAGTCACCATTTCGCCTCGCTCAAGCGTCATTATTTTAGTCGGCGCTCCTAAATCACCTGACTTGGAAGGCGTCGTTGAAGGCAGTCAACACCTGTTGGTCACCCGAAATATTTGCGTCGCAAGAGGAATCTTAGAGCTGCGGGGAGGCAAAGCAACAGTTATGCTCACGAATTTCAGCAATGAGTACAAACATGTGAACAAAGGAACAACGGTCGCATACATCAAAGAAATTGTCGAAGCTACCAGTGCTTTCACCCTCGCCAATTCTGCGGAACCTGCTCAGAGGAACCAAGCCCCTCCCATAGCTTTCGACGTCAATCGCAGACTTCCGAATTATAAGCAAGAACAGCTCAAGGCCCTGCTCCTGCAATACGAAGATTGCTTTTCGTCGTCATCAAAAATTCGGCAGACCCCAATCACGAAACATCGCATCATAACCGAAGAAAATGCCAGACCACTCCGTCAGAGTCCGTACAGGGTTTCGACGCGAGAACGTGAAGCCATGAAGAGACAAGTTGATGAAATGCTGCGGGATGACATTATCCAGCCGTCCAACAGTCCATGGGCATCCCCCGTAGTGTTAGTGAAGAAAAAGGATGGGACCCTACGTTTCTGCGTCGATTATCGCCGCCTGAACAAAATCCCAAGAAAGGACGTGTATCCTCTCTCACGAACAGACGACGCACTTGATCGGCTCCATAACGCCAAGTACTTTTCGTCAATGGACCTCAAGACTGGCTATTGGCAAATCGAAGTCGACAAAAGAGACCGAGAGAAGACGGCGTTTATAACACCGGACGGCCTCTTCGAGTTTAAGGTGATGCCCTTCGGTCTTTGCTCAGCGCCTGCAACTTTTCAACGTGTTATGGATACAGTACTGGGAGGATTGAAGTGGCAGACTTTCCTTGTGTACTTGGACGACGTCGTCGTGTTTTCCTCGAATTTCGACGAGCATCTTTGGGGCCTTGAAGCTCTACTTCAAGCCATCAAGACGTCCGGAAACACACTCAAGCCAGAAAAGTGCATATTTGCGTACGAGGAGCTCTTGTTTCTGGGGCACGTTATTAGCAAGTCTGGAGTTCATCCCGATCCAAGGAAAACAGCCGCCATCGCAGACTTCCCGCCGCCCGCTGACATGAAGGCAGTGCGCCGATTTTTGGGCCTGTGCGCCTATTATAGGTGGTTCGTGAAAAACTTCGCCCACATCGCTGATCCTCTCACTAACCTTACCAAGGCCGACGTGGAGTTCAAGTGGGAAACGCCACAGGAACACGCTTTTCAGGAGCTTAAACATCGCCTCCAGACGCCTCCGTTACTTGCCCATTTCGACGAATTCGCAGAGACAGAAATACATACGGACGTAAGCAGCGTAGGTCTTGGCGCCGTTCTTGTGCAGAGGGCTGACGGACTTGAAAGGGTTATTAGTTACGCCAGCCGATAGCTATCCAAAGCAGAAGCCAATTATTCCACAAAAGAAAAGGAGTGCCTCGCCATCATCTGGGCTACGTCGAAATTTCGACCCTACCTCTACGGCAGGCCCTTCAAAGTTGTAAGCGACCACAATGCCTTGTGTTGGCTGGCCACCTTGAAGGACCCTTCAGATCGCCTCGCACAATAGAGCCTGAGACTTCAAGAATATGACATTACTGTCATTTACAAGTCCGACAAGAAACACTCAGACGCCAACTGTCTCTCTCGTGCGCCTGTCGACCAACCAGCACCCGACAACCCGGATGACGACTACTTCTTGGGAACGATAACTACCAACGACTTCGCTGAACGACAGCGGGCTGACCCGGAACTTAAGGCCCTAAAAGAATACCTCGAAAGCAGGACCGCCGAAGTCCCGAAGGTATTCAAGCGCGCACTTGCGTCGTTCTTCCTGCGAAACGGTCTTCTACAAAAGAAAATCTTTTCACCGCTTCGAGCTAAGTACCTCCTTGTGGTGCCTTCAGCTTTGCGATCAAAACTCCTGCAGGCCCTGCACGACGATCCGGCGGCAGGGCACCTCGGTGTTTCTCGCACGCTCGCGAGGATACAAGAAAGGTACCACTGGCCACGTCTTACCACCGACGTCACTGGTTTGTGAGGACATGCCGGGACTGTGAGTGACGCAAGGCACCACCAACAAGGCCAGCGGAACTTTTCAGCCAATTGAACTACCTCGCCAACCTTTCCAGCAGATTGGTATGGACCTACTGGGGCCGTTCCTGACGTCGGCTTTCGGAAACAAGTGGATCGTGGTAGCTACCGACTACCTCACCCGCTACGCCGAGACAAAGGCCCTTCCCAAAGGCAGTGCATCCGAGGTAGCTAAGTTCTTCGTCGAAAATATCGTCCTACGTCACGGCGCCCCGGTGGTCCTTTTGTCAAACAGAGGAACGGCATATACTGCCGACTTAACTCAAGCGATCTTGGCATACAGCCAGACAAACTACCGCCGGACGACAGCGTACCACCCACAGACCAACGGCCTCACCGAACGACTTAACAAGACGATTGCCGACATGCTGGCAATGTACGTTGATGTCGAACACAAGACGTGGGACGCCATTCTTCCGTACGTGACCTTCGCATACAACACGGCGGTGCAGGAGACGACGCAGATATCTCCATACAAATTGGTCTACGGAAGGATACCAAGAGAATTATTATTGTATCGTAATTTATTCATTGTACTTTCTTGCATTATTGTTGTACCTTCATCTTTCGTTAGAGCATCGGGACGATGCCTTTTTCAGAGGGGGGCAATGCCACGTTCTATTTCCCAAGTTTTGTTATCGTCCCAAAACACTACACGATTCTCAGCGCAAACCGCGCCTGCAGTTTTCGAGAACCTTCCGGACTGTAGTAGATCATTTCGATAAGATCACGCCTACTCTGCGAACTGTACAGATTATTCTGGAACCTACGCCACCGCCAGCGATAACGCTAGAACATTCGAAGGCAAGAGTATAAATGCCGACGCGCTTCGCCGCTTGTCAGTAGTTGATCGACGGCTGACGCTCCGTTCGCCGCTATAAGTTCAAGACTGCTACTGTAATCGGACTTTCCGTTTACCGGGCACAGGTTCGCCCAAATAAACAGTCAATTTCTAACGCAAAGTCTCCTGTCTTCGGCGACGTCACGATCCCGTGACAATATGGAAAACAAACACTTGGAAACAACTTACCAAGATTATTAAAAAGAATAATTCGCGAAGGGTTACAATTAGAGAACATGTCTTTTAAAGTCATACACAGTTATTTTGGACTCAAGACAAATAATTCTTGAAAAGCATTCTTTAGATGCCTCTCATTTCTAAATCTCGTGCGCACGAATAATTAAGGTCACGTAGGAAGAACGTTAATCTAATGCGGTATTTTTCTTCTTCTTTCTCTTTGTCTCTGCAAAGGAGTGCAATTTTGTAAACTTAAACATTATTGTTTTTTCCTATATATGTCTTGTATTATATAATGCTGATTTGTGTTCGTTTCTTGTTGTTGCATCACTGCTGTTCAGCGCCAATGAGGGGGCCAACGGCCTCGTCAAGCTGTCCAAACGAAAGCTTTTTCCACCCGCCCCGTCGTATCATTCATTGTAATGATGTGAAAAATAAAGTCATAGTCATTGTCATTGTTAATAATCAGGACGTATAGAAAACACATATACGAGTATGGCACCCAGGCTGAAACCTCAGCGAGTAATATTGGTGTCATACGGGCATTTTGAATTGTGATCAGTGCTGATCCGTATAACCACGATTCGGATTAGGTGCTGCTACACGGTCACTTTTAATCGGAATCAACTCTATCGCAATCCACGCAACGCGATCTGTAAGAGAGATCGCGATTATGTGTCGTCTGCACCCTCTGGCCGATTTTGTTGAAAGCAAAAGAAGCAAGAAAATCAAGCAAAATTCTGTAAACAAATTTGAAAGGCTAGATATTTCTTTATAAAAAAATTTTAAACTGTTTCAACTGAAAAAAATTATATTGAATATTTCAAGATTCGTATTGACCGTATATTGTTACGGGAGAAGCAGACGATAAGCAGACGACAACTTCAACTCTCGCACTGTCTGAGCAGTTGCAGCACCTGATTATGTGTTTTGCCAGCTTTTCGACTACGTTGCAGCGTACGCGCCCTTCGCTGTCGAAGTAAGATTTTACAGTAATTGACCGCTGGCAGGAGCTCCTCGGAGACTCAGAAACTCTGGTGCGTACAATGGATTTCCGCTTCACTGTGAGTGGATGTTTACGAGCAGGTGCCATCAGAGATAAAAGTGAAGAATAACATTATCGCACAGCAATACACATAAGTGAAATGAAAACTCTACCCATTGATGGATTTATGTAATTACTTTTGCGGTAACGCGCAAAGTTTTTTACATTCGATTGGCTGTTGCACGAATAACGTATTACTGATAAATGGCTGTATTGAAACATCGTACGCTACGTTTTGTCAATGATATATTTTGCAGCAGTGAGCACGCAATCGCCACCTGGTGCATTTCGTCTGACCCAAGCTTGAATCGGATTAACTTGGGCCGTGTAGCAGCGGCCATAAAGTTGATCACCTTCAAGAAAACCGATCCGGATCGTTCTGATAGCAATTAAAAGGGCCCGTGTGACACCAATATAAGTCAAGTGGGGCGAACACCGATGCTAGACAATACTAGAAAATTCAAAACTGGCGTAATTGGTCAAGCTTCTTTAAAAATTCCTCATAAACCTGTTTGTAAAAAAGCTTCACAGTGCTGGAATCACTCGGAAGTTGCTTGTTTTGATTGGTGAATAATAATGACGTCTTCAAGGAACTTTTAGGTATTAAGAGGCATATTTAGGAGAACCGCAGGGATTTCTATTAGGGGTTCTCTTCTTTCCGATATACGTATATACAATGCTTCATTTGTTGAATACTCTGACTGGGGCTTCGTTAAAAGTTCATATATTCATGAATCGACAGCTCTAAAGCCAAGCCATTTTAGAGTTCGTGAAGTACAGTCAAATGCTCGTACGCTTCAAGTCTTGTCGTATATATATATATATATATATATATATATATATATATATATATATATATATATATATATTTATATATATATATATATATATATATATGGGGGGGGGCTACAAGGTCTTCTCCACATTTAGTATACAAAAGAGAAATTCGGCATATTCAACGTTCCTTGGGAATCAATGTAATGCGAAGCATGCGGAGGGAAGGTGATTATCGTGTTGTAATTTTTTTGATTAGGCGAGACGCTACCAAAAGCGTTAAATATTTGCACAAATGTTGTACGCATAGACATGTGTTAAAACGTCTCATGTTTGCTGCTGCGTAACGATTCCAACAGCAGCATGGGCATTAGCAACACCAAAAGTGGTAAGCTGATAAGTACCACTTGTGCCAGCGAGGATGGTGGCACTAGACACTGCAAGATAAATGAGCTTCAGTGGATGGCACTTCACTACGATTGCCGTTAACCTGACGTGATAGAGTACGCATGCACCGTTTCGAAGATTGGGTAGCCAGCACTGCAACAATTGACATTTCACTAACATGATAGTCTACTTCAAAAGCAGTTTTAAGACGTTGCGTGGCTCTGTGGTAGTATACCTGAGTTCCACGCAGACTTCTGGGGTTTCGTTTCTGCTGAGACCACGATATTACTCCTATGCATTGGTGGGACCATTGCTGCCAATGCCAGCACCGTTCGTCCTACTCGGCATCTATCCGTCCACTCGTCCGTGCCTCTGTCCATCTGTCCATCCATGTGCTCGTCCATCCATCTGTCCACTCCTCCGTCCATCCATTCGTTCGTCTATGCATCTCCGCATAATCGACCTGACCGTTCATCTGTGCGTCCGTCTGTCCATCTCTGTCCATTCATTAGAGTAGTCGGTTACTTCAACGTTGACAATATGAACATTAGAACCTTTAGCACCGCCCACTCATCGTCATTCACTTCGTGAAGATGGATTTATTTTTCCCTACGCTTGAGACTATCGCATCCAGTGTAGCTTATTTCTAAACGCCCTTGAATGAAAATTACCAATGTCTGTTTGCACCGTTCCTTAGTTGATATAAGCTGTCATATTCAATGCATTGTGTTCAATTACCTACATCTTCATCATCAGCCACACTACACCCACTGCAGGACAAAGGCCTTTCCCATGATCCGCCAATCAACCCGGTCTTGTGCTTTCTGCTGCCACGTTATACCTGCGAACTTCCCACTCTCATCAGCTCACTTAATTTTGTCTCCCCTTCGTGTGTTTTCCTTCACAGGCAATCCAGTCACCCTTAATGGCCAGCGGTAATCCTGTCTACGTGCTACGTGCCCGGCCTATATCCCTTTCTTTTCTTAATTTGAACTATGATATCCCTAACCCCGGTTAGTGGCTTGACCCACTCTGCTATCTTCTTGTCTCTCAAGGTTACACCTAAGGTTTTTTTTTTCCATCGCTCACTGGGTCGTCTTCAATTTAAGCTGAACCCTTTTTGTAAGCCTCCAGGTTTATCCTCCATAGGTAAGTACTGGCAAGATGCAGCTGTTATATATCTTCCTCTTGAGGGTTAGTGGCAGATTACCATTCATTATTTGAAAATTCTCGCTGAATATGATCCATCCTATTCTAATTTTTCTAGTTACTTCACTATCATGGTTAGGCTCCGCGGTTACTGCCTTACTAAATAGGCATATTTCTTTACAACTTCCAGCGTCTCTCCACCTATCTCGAAGTGCTGTTTTATTTATTTATTTATTTAGGTATATATTTAGTTATTATTTATTTCTGCCAGCTTGCTTTGCAAGCCGTAAGCAGGAGTGGGCTGTACAAAAAGTTGAAAGAAACAAAAGTGAAGAACTGTGAATACACATCATGGGAAAAAGAAAAAGAAGTTAAGACATCAGTCTTGAACAGTATTTGCAGCATATGAAGTACTGAAAACAGTATATTATAAAAAAACACAGAAAGTCTTGCAGGGTTAAAAATCCGGCAAGCAAATACATGGATTAAAAACAACAAAACAAAAGAAACAAACCGTACCAAAATAAATAATGACACAGGAATGAAAAAAAACGTCACAAGAGTGCGCAAAACAGCAATTTCGTACTGAGTGCTCAGCTCAGCAACAAAAAGAATACGTTTATGTTGAAACAGCTTTTGTCTTGGATTAGCAAGAGCATGGACAAACGACGATATGGTTGGGCTCTGCAGTGCATATTCAGGCAATGCATTCCACTCATGAATGGAACGAAGAAAAAAAAGGCTGTTTGAAGAGGTTAGTTCGGCAGGAATTTTCAGTTAGTTTGAGCGAATGGGACGAGCGAGTAGGGTGCCGGACGCACGTTTTGATGTACAAACCCTTGTCTATTTTCACGTGTTCGTGGTGAATTAGGTATAACATTTTGAGTCTTTCTGGATGGCGTCGTATCTCTAGAGGTTGAAAGTTCGCGTCCTGTAGTAAAGTACTTACGTATGTTTGACGATTATAGGAATTGAAAATGAATCTGACTGATGTTCGTTGTACGCTCTCGATTTCACTTGTGATTGACTGAGTGTAGGTACCCCAGACAGGAGTAGCATATTGATTTGATTTCAGGGGTTTAACGTCCCAAAACCGCGATATGATTATGACAGACGCCGTAGTGGAGGGCTCCGGAACTTTCAACTACCTGGGTTTCTTTAACGTGTACCCAAATCTGAGCAGCGAGCCTACAACGTTTCCGCCTCCATCGGAAATGCAGCCACCGCAGCCCAGGTTTGTTCCCGCGACCTGCAGGTCAACAGCCGAGTACCTTAGCCACTAGACCACCGCGGTGGGGCAGGAGCAGAATATTCTAACAGTGGCCTAATGTATGTCTTGTATGCCAATAATTTTATTTTACTAGTGCATTTAGACAAGGTTCTCCTCAAATATCCAAGCTGTTACATGGGTTTATCTTCAATTTGAGCTATGCGACTATTCCACCTAAGGTCCAACGTGATCACTTGGCCAAGATATTAATATTCAGTAACAAACGATGAGTTATGACCACTGGTTTTGTATACAAAAAGTAATAGATTTTTTGGCGCGTTATGACCATCGAAACTGTTTTTTTAGGTTAAGGTTCATCTGCCATTCTAAGCACCGTGTAGCTATTATAGATAAAGTTGAATTCAGCAGAACCTGATCTACCTCGCTGCGATTTTTTTAGTTAAGTATGCAGTTGTCTGAAAACAGCCGAATTTTAACTTGAATGTTTTTTCTTATGTCAATAATAAGCGGTAGAAAAAATAGAGGACCAAGAACTGATCCTCGTGGTACACCAGGCTGCACAGCCGATGAGACAGATCTAGCGCCTTCAACAACCGTCTTTCGCCTACCAGATACGCCTCTATCCATCGAAAAAGGCAGTCATTTTTTTAGTAGGTTTTAGTTTTGATAACAACTTTTCATGGGATACGCGGTCGAAGGCATTTTCAAAATTTAAGAACAGTATGTCAATCTGACGTTGGTTGTCCAGTTTTGCAGCAATTTCGTGATGCCAAGACAGTTAAACATTGCTTTAGTTCTGTGCATGTTAATTTTCAGACCAACTTTTCTGCTTTCCGTGTCCACTTCAGTAATCACGAGCTGTAATTCATCCCCTCAGTGACTCATCAAAGCAAAGTCATCAGCGAACCACAGGTTACAAAATTTACTCTCTATTACCTTTTATCCCTAACTCTTTCCAATCTAGGACCCTGAAACCCTCCAGTAAGCATTCGGGGATTAGCAATAGAGAGATCATGTCTCCCTGCCTTACACCCTGCCTCATTGGGATTCTGTCGCTTTCTTACTGGAGAACAATGATAGCTGTGGATCCACTGTAGATTTATTCCAGTAGGTTTATGTAGGGTTCGTCGATGCCCTGATTTTGTAGTGCCTCCATTACTACTGATGTCTCGACTAAGTCAAATGCCTTGCCGTAAACTATGAAGGCTGTGTATTGAGGTTCGTTGAATTCCGCGCATTTCTCTATTACCTGATTATAGTACAAATATGGCTTATTTTGGAGTAACCTTACGAAATCCTGCTTGCTCATTTGGTTTATTGGGCTAAAGTGTCACTTTAATTCTATTAGCTATTAGGTTTGTGAATAGTTTGTAGAGAACGGACAGTAAGCTGATAGGCCTGTAATTTTTCAAGTCCTTGAAGTCTCCTTTCTAGTAGATCAATATGATGCTGGCATTATCACAGCATTCTGCATGGTAGCCTCGCCGTCAAGAGACATTTCATATATAAGGTGGCCAGTTTTTCTAACACCATTTCTCCACCATCTTGCAGCAGGTCTATTGTTACCCTATCCTCACCAGCAGATTTGCCTCTTTGCTTTCCATCCAGGGCTTTTTTTTTACTTCATTTGTCATTACTGATAGTATGCCGAATTCCTTCAGACTATTATTGCTTCTTACAATATCATCCTGGTTGTTTCGGCTTCTGTACAGATCTCTGTATAACTCCTCATCCACCTCAACTGTCCTGTACATGTTGGTTATGACATTGACTTATTTGTCCCTTAATGCGTACATGAAATTTTTGCGAAACCTTTCGCAGCTTTTAGCCTTCTACCGCTTTTTACTTCCTGCTCAATTCTCTCCATGTTATACCTTCTGATGTCGGCTCCCTTACGCCTATTGATTAACTTCAAAAGCTCCACTAGCTCTGTTTTGTCAGTTGTATTTGAGGCTTTCATGGTTTTTTGTGTCTTCATGTGATTGTTTGTCTACTGAAGTAGTTTGCCTGCCTAAATACAGTTGATTTTAAACCCAACGTGATGGCTGTATTGTAGAAGTACATATGTTATATAAAAACTGAATAGCCAGCGCTGCATCTCCAAATGATAGTTCACAAACATTGTAGTCTGTTTGAAAAGTAATTCCGAGACCTGGTGTGGCTCTGTAGTACAATACTTGATTGTCAACCAGAATGCTGGCAAACAAATTTTACCCCGCTCTTTCTTAAACTCCTCATCGCAAGGTGTCGTAGATTTTCGACGTGTGTACTTAACTAGTTCGTTTCCTTCAAATGACCCGTAAGTGCAACTCATAAAATTCTCATAGCCTTTTTGTTTCTGAATCCATGTTCTAAAATTCCCGCATTGGCCATTTTATTCAACAACAAAAGCATGTAATGGTTCAAATATTAATATAGTAACTACTTCGCATAGTCGATGCACTTTACCATTTCACTGATAATGCAACAAACATCACACCTGCGCAAATATTCCAGGTCGACGAAAAGTAGTATACGTTATCGCGGCGTTTCTAAAATGAAGTTTGTGGGATTGTATTTGTGTGCTAAATACAATTTCATTTAAAAATATCCTCTCGCCGTTGCAAAATAAATAGCTTTCGGGTACAAGTAACTACACAAACACATTCTAGTTTATATTTACTTTACGACATTGTTAAACCAAGAAACGTCATTATAACTAAATGAAAGATTAAAGCCCATTTATTGCAAAACCCCATTCATGCATGTTTTATCAAATCTGTCATGAACATACATTTCATGGAAGCAGGAGGGGTATACAGCTCACAAAAGAGGAGAAAAAAATCACGAAAAGTTTTGATTCGCGGTTGGTGTTGATTTTGATTGTCTTTACGTGGTACAGTTGCCTGGACGGATGTGCGTCACGGCAGAACTGGAAAAACGTGTAATAACTCAGTACTGTTATTGCCGCGTGTTTTATTTACAAGTAAAGTTGAACCACTTCGGTACCAGGATATAGCGAATAACGTGTTCATCTTTCACTGCAGCCCCTTCGATAATCGAGAAGGCGCTCACCTGTAGCCCATCCACTATCATAAGGTTTCAGTCATAGCCCTTGTCACTCGCCCCGCCGCGGTGGTCTAGTGGCTAAGGTACTCGGCTGCTGACCCGCAGGTCACGGGTTCGAATCCCGGCTGCGGCGGCTGCATTTCCGATGGAGGCGGAAATGGTGTACGCCCGTGTACTCAGATTTGGGCGCACGTTAAAGAACCCCAGGTGGTCGAAATTTCCGGAGCCCTCCACTACGGCGTCTCTCATAATCATCAGTGGTTTTGGGACGTTAAACCCCACATATCAATCAAGCCCTTGTCACTCACGCTAGAATCATCTTTGATTACTTTTGCAATAATCAAGCCACTCTCGCTAGCACACTTCATTTTTGCTGCTTTTCTCGACAGTTGTATTTCATGCAGCGTTTTCGCAGCAAAATGTCGATTTTTGTGGTTTTTAGTGGTAACAAAACAAAAGTTCACCGAAAACCAGAATCGCCTCTTGGTGTAAATACCAGGAGCAACAAATGAAGTGGGAAATACCAAGACAAGAAAGAAAAGACAGGGAGAGGAAGGATGCTGACAACCTTCCTGTCTTGGTTTCTCCCACTTCAATTGGTGCTGCTGGTATTCCCACCAAGACTATGAAACTAAGTTGACCAAAAATTCACCCAAGTGAACTACAGAAATGCCTCAATTATAACAAACCACTGAAATTATGAATTTTTTGACGCGTAAATATTGCCCCACCGCAGTGGTCTAGTGCTAAGGGACTAGGCTGCTGGGCCGCATATCGCGGGATCGAGTCCCGGCTGCGGCGACTGCGTTTCTGATGAAGGTGAATATTCAGATTTGCGTGCACGTTAAAGAACCCCAGGTTGTGTTGCCCTCCACTATGGCATCTGTCATAATCATATGTTTATTGCCGGTCGTTAAACTCCATATATATATATATATATATATATATATATATTCTTTATTCAATGATTACCCCGCGTAGCCCGAAGGCACTGCAGCAGGGGGGTTACAATGTCGAGAAAAACATCTTCATTAATACAGCACACTTGTTCATTTGATAAGTGATTCCATTCTCTAATGGAACGAACAAAAAACGAATTAGCATACAAATTAGATCTGGTACGGTACTCTAAAATCTTGAAACAATGATCATTTCGCGCAGAGATATAATGAGGACTGTGAAGGTACTTTTCTTTTCGAATGCCGGTTTTATCATGAAATATTTGGTACAGGAGCTTTAGCCGCAGTTTCTTTCGACGCGATGAGAGTGATTCCCACCCTAGTTCATTTTTCATATTGGTGAAACTGTCATTTCTTGAGTACCGGCTTAGGACAAACCTTGTAGCTCTATTTTGTATTTTTTCAAGTTTGTAACCTAAAGTACTTTGCCAGGGGTCCCACACGGCACAGGCGTATTCAAGCATAGGGCGAATGTATGTTGAATGCGCCGTTGATTTCAAACATGCCGGCGCTTGTGTCAGGCTGCGCTGTATAAAATTTAGTGACTTGGCGGCCTTCGCAACAACTGAATCAACGTGTGCATTCCATGAACAGTCGGCTGTAAAAGTTACATCTAAATATTTATAACGCAGATTTTGTGTTACTATACTATTACAGATTACATACTCTCAAGCTAACTTGGTTTTTTTATGCGTGAAAGTAACATGAATGCAGTTATTGGCATTTAATGTCATTTTCCACCTTGAACACCATTCTTAGATGCGCGATAAGTCGCTTTGGAGCAGGGCGACATCACTCTCATTTCTAATTTTTCTGTACAAGACACAGTCATCTTCAAAACACCGTATATTAGAATCAATTCCTGAGCAAATGTCATTTATACATATTAAAAATAAAAGTGGCCCTAGGACTGAGCCCTGTGGCACCCCTGAAGTGATGTTTACAAAACTTGATTTTTTGCCATTTGATACTATACAGACTGTTGGCGGCCTGAAAGGTAATTATCTATCAACACCAGAAATTCGCGGTCAATGTTTAGCGCAGCAAGCTTACTTAAAAGAAAAGAGTGCGACACAGTGTCGAAAGCTTTTTGGAAGTCCAGGAAAAGGCAATCGATTTGTCCGCAATTGTCTATTTCAGATACTAAATCATGGTTAAATTCAATTAATTGTGTTGTACAAGATAAGCCCTTAAGAAAATCTTGTTCTTGAGTCGCCAGCAAGTTGTTTGTTGATAAATGTGCTATTATTTCTTTATAAAGAATATGCTCTAATAACTTGCAGGGTATGGACGTAAGTGAAATAGGTCTATAGTTGGTTACGTGTTTCTTGGACCCACATTTATGAATAGGAACTGTATGTGCAATTTTCCAGTCGTCTGGGAGGGCACCGGAGGACATAGACTTTGTGTAAATTACGTGCAGGTAAAAATAAATGGACTCAGCACACTGCTTTAAAACTCGAGGTGAAATTCCGTCCGGTCCAATTGTCTTATTATCAGTAAGTTTGTTTAGTAATGCCCTAATTCCATTCACACTTAACTCTACTGATTGCATTTTCGGCACGGAACTTGTGCATTGCGAAGCACTAGAGCTATATTTTGGCAAGTATACGGAAAGGAAGTAGTTGTTTAAACAGGTAGCTTTCTCAGTGTCGTCTAATAACTCCTCATTATTGAAGACAATTTTGGTGATTCTCGAGGGGTCTGCTCCATAGCCTTTCAAGTATTGCCAGAACGCCTTTGAATAAGTTTTTAATTTGTTTCCAAGTTTTTCAAGATAGTGCCGCTTAGCCGCCTTTATATTGAGCCTAAACTCTCGAGTCACATCATTCAAGCTTTCAAAGTGCCAATGGCATTTATTCCTTTTATATTTTAAATATATGCACCTTCTTTTTCTTACTATTCTTAAGATACGAGCAGTCATCCAAGGTTTGTTTCGCTTTCTAAGTCTACCGTTTTTGATACTGGGTATGTAGGTTTCAGTAAGCTCTTTGATTTTTTGTTTAAACTTAACCTATAATTCTTGTACGTCACAGTCATCTGAGAGACATTCAAAAAGAGGCAGATGATCGAGAAGCTTCCTTGATAAGCTAGCGTAATCACCTTTGTCATAGAGGTACACCGTTCTCCTCTCCTGTTTCGTTTGTTTTTCATTTTTCGTTTGGGCAATGGCGACGACAGCATGGTGGTCACTTATTCCTGGTACGACATTTACTGAATTCACCATATTTGGCGAGTCGCAAAAAACAAGGTCTAATGTACTATTGCCTCGTGTTGGAGCATCAACACATTGGATTAACCCGCAAGAATCTACAACGTGCTTCATCTCAAGGTTTAAGGTTCCCCCCGCTGTCATCTCACAAGTTCCGTCACGCCAAGATAAATCAGGCAAGTTAAAGTCTCCCGCCAAAATGAACATGTGACAAGAAGCTTCCAAAACAATTTCATGCAGAAGCTTTAACGCGATTACGGACGTGTTTGGAGACCGATAGAAAGTACCTGCTACAAACGAAGAATTGTCTCGCATAGTAATTTTGCACCACACAGATTCTACTTCTTGATGACCTATATCTAATTCAGATGAATTTAAAGAGCGACGAACTAAACAAAAAACGCCCCCACCCGTGCGGGATCTATCTTTTCGATAAGCAGCAAAGTCGCTGGGAAACACCTCGCTATCTCTAATAGAAGGGTCCAGCCACAATACAGTTGCGAATACTAGATCAGCTTTTACAGAATCGATAAGAGCCGCGAGTTCATCAGCTTTATTGACAACGCTTCTGCAGTTCACTGTCAGTGTTATCAGATGTTGTATTTGACGCCCCCCTTTTTTCTGGCAAGGGTCATTTTTTACAATTTGAACGACTTCTTCCTTTTCTTTGTCCCACTTATATGTTTTACCATCCACAATTAACTTATCAAAGCTCAACCTAGCTCGATATTTTTCGTTCATGTTGTTGGTTTTAACATATTCCCAAAGTCTTTTCCGAATATGTCTTGTTTCAGGTGCATAATCTTGCTCGACACGGTACGTTGTTCCCTTGAATTTCTTAGCTTCGGAAAGAACACGGGACTTTTCTTTGTAGAAAGCAAAGTTGACGATGATAGGCCTGTTTTTTGATACATTATAACGACCTATACGATGCACTCTTTCCGCTGACTGCAATTCTAACTTTAAGTTTTCTTTCCAGATATTTTTGAGCAGTAGTTAAGACTGTTCCCACGTTTCTGATTCAGAATAGCTGACCCCAAAAAAGACCAGGTTGTTTCTCCGGCTTCTATTTTCCGAGTCGACGCCCTTGTCATGCAGCTGCTTAACTTCTTTTGCTATTGTCCTAATGGTGTTTTGTTGGTCGCTTAATTGTTCTTTGAGCGTAGTAATTTGACCTTCAGTGGCACGTAATTTACCGTTCATTTCAGCCATCATTTCTTCGTGTTTTGCCAATCTGGTGTCGATAGCCTCTAACTTACTCAAAATTGTAGCCTGACCGGTTTGGAAGGTTTTAAGCAGTCCGAACTCTTGGGCATTTAGCGGACCGGGATTCAACTCAACATCACCGGAAAGTATTAACAATAATGCAAGGTACAGAACCTTATGCGTGAAAAAACGAAAGCGGTTGCTACGATACATCATCGGCTTTTGCGTTCGGCGAACAGATACATCACTTGTGGGACATGGAGCCGGCAATGCACACAATAATCTACAATACGTAATTGGGCAATTATCACTAACCTGCAGCAACAGAAGAAACGTAAGCTGCATGTCGGCGAGTGTGCCGGCTCCAAATCCCACGTAGCCAACGTGCCGCTCGAATAAATATGGTTCATCCGTGTCACGTGGTTGTCGTCCGCCCATGGCGATGTGATGGCTGTCCTCGTTGATAGGCGCATTCCTATGTGGCTTGGCGCTGATGATCGTCGGAAGTGTCCCTGTTCCACCGGCCGCTGGTGCTATCCATGGTGCTCCTGTCGAAGAAGGCACGTCGCGAGCGTGTGCGATCGCTAGCCCTCCGTCCAAACTGCAACTGTACGTAGATGCAACAGCGCCAGCAACCTGCAGCAACAGAAGAAACGTTAGCTGCACGTCAGCGAGTGTGCCGGCTCCAAATCCCACGTAGCCAACGTGCCGCTCGATTAAATACGGTTCATCCGTGTCACGTGGTTGTCGTCGGCCCATGGCGATGCTGTCCTCGTTGATAGGCGCATTCCTATGTGGCTTGGCGCTGATGATCGTCGGAAGTGTCCCTGTTCCACCGGCCGCTGGCGCTATCTATGGTGATCCTGTCGAAGAAGGCACGTCGCGAGCGTGTACGATCGCTAGCCCTCCGTCAAAACTGCAACTGTACGTAGATGCAACAGCGCCAGCAACCTGCAGCAACAGAAGAAACGTTATCTGCACGTCGGCGAGTGTGCCGGCTCCAAATCCCACGTAGCCAACGTGCCGCTCGAATAAATATGGTTCATCCGTGTCACGTGGTTGTCATCGGCCCATGGCGATGTGATGGCTGTCCTCGTTGATAGTCGCATTCCTATGTGGCTTGGCGCTAATGATCGTCGGAAGTGTCCCTGTTCTACCGCCGCTGGCGCTATCCATGGTGATCCTGTCGAAGAAGGCACGTCGCGAGCTTGTGCGATCGCTAGCCCTCCGTCCAAACTGCAACTGTACGTAGATGCAACAGCGCCAGCAACCTGCAGCAACAGAAGAAACGTTAGCTGCATGTCGGCGAGTGTGCCGGCTCCAAATCCCACGTAGACAACGTGCCGCTCGATTAAATACGGTTCATCCATGTCACGTGGTTGTCGTCGGCCAATGGTGATGTGATGGCGGTCCTCGTTAATAGTCGCATTCCTATGTGGCTTGGCGCTGATGATCGTCGGAAGTGTCCCTGTTCCACCGGCCGCTGGCGCTATCCATGGTGATCCTGTCGAAGAAGGCACGTCGCGAGCGTGTGCAATCGCTAGCCCTCCGTCCAAACTGCAACTGTACGTAGATGCAACAGCGCCAGCAACCTGCAGCAACAGAAGAAACGTTAGCTGCATGTCGGCGAGTGTGCCGGTTCCAAATCCCACGTAGCCAACGTGCCGCTCGATTAAATACGGTTCATCCGTGTCACGTGGTTGTCATCGGCCCATGGCGATGTGATGGCTGTCCTCGTTAATAGTCGCATTCCTATGTGGCTTGGCGCTGATCATCGTCGGAAGTGTCCCTGTTCCACCGGCCGCTGGCGCTATCCATGGTGATCCTGTCGAAGAAGGCACGTCGCGAGCGTGTGCGATCGCTTGCCCTCCATCCAAACTGCAACTGTACGTAGATGCAACAGCGCCAGCAACCTGCAGCAACAGAAGAAACGTTAGCTGCATGTCGGCGAGTGTGCCGGTTCCAAATCCCACGAAGCCAACGTGCCGCTCGATTAAATACGGTTCATCCGTGTCACGTGGTTGTCATCGGCCCATGGCGATGTGATGGCTGTCCTCGTTGATAGGCGCATTCCTATGTGGCTTGGCGCTGATGATCGTCGGAAGTGTCCCTGTTCCACCGGCCGCTGGCGCTATCCATGGTGATCCTGTCGAAGAAGGCACGTCGCGAGCGTGTGCGATCGCTAGCCTTCCGTCCAAACTGCAACTGTACGTAGATGCAACAGCGCCAGCAACCTGCAGCAACAGAAGAAACGTTAGCTGCATGTCGGCGAGTGTGCCGGCTCCAAATCCCACGTAGACAACGTGCCGCTCGAATAAACACGGTTCATCCGTGTCACGTGGTTGTCGTCGGCCCATGGCGATGTGATGGCTGTCCTCGTTGATAGTCGCATTCCTATGTGGCTTGGCGCTGATGATCGTCGGAAGTGTCCCTGTTTCACCAGCCGCTGGCGCTATCTATAGTGATCCTGTCGAAAAAGGCACGTCGCGAGCGTGTGCGATCGCTAGCCCTCCGTCCAAACTGCAACTGTACGTAGATGCAACAGCGCCAGCAACCTGCAGCAACAGAAGAAATGTTAGCTGCATGTCGGCGAGTGTGCCGGCTCCAAATCCCACGTAGCCAACGTGCCGCTCGATTAAATACGGTTCATCCGTGTCACGTGGTTGTCGTCGGCCCATGGCGATGTGATGGCTGTCCTCGTTGATAGTCGCATTCCTATGTGGCTTGGCGCTGATGATCGTCGGAAGTGTCCCTGTTCCACCGGCCGCTGGCGCTATCCATGTTGATCCTGTCGAAGAAGGCACGTCGCGAGCGTGTGCGATCGCTAGCCCTCCGTCCAAACTGCAACTGTACGCAGATGCAACAGCGCCAGCAACCTGCAGCAACAGAAGAAACGTTAGCTGCATGTCGGCGAGTGTGCCGGTTCCAAATCCCACGTAGCCAACGTGCCGCTCGATTAAATACGGTTCATCCGTGTCACGTGGTTGTCATCGGCCCATGGCGATGTGATGGCTGTCCTCGTTGATAGTCGCATTCCTATGTGGCTTGGCGCTGATCATCGTCGGATGTGTCCCTGTTCCACCGGCAGCTGGCGCTATTCATGGTGATCCTGTCGAAGAAGGCACGTCGCGAGCGTGTGCGATCGCTAGCCCTCCGTCCAAACTGCAACTGTACGTAGATGCAACAGCACCAGCAACCTGCAGCAACAGAAGAAACGTTAGCTGCACGTCGGCGAGTGTGCCCGCTCCAAATCCCACGTAGCCAACGTGCCGCTCGATTAAATACAGTTCATCCGTGTCACGTGGTTGTCGACGGCCCATGGCGATGTGATGGCTGTCCTCGTTGATAGTCGCATTCCTATGTGGCTTGGCGCTGATGATCGTCGGAAGTGTCCCTGTTCCACCGGCCGCTGGCGCTATCCATGATGATCCTGTCGAAGAAGGCACGTCGCGAGCGTGTGCGATCGCTAGCCCTCCGTCCAAACTGCAACTGTACGTAGATGCAACAGCGCCAGCAACCTGCAGCAACAGAAGAAACGTTAGCTGCACGTCGGCGAGTGTGCCGGCTCCAAATCCCACGTAGCCAACGTGCCGCTCGATTAAATACGGTTCATCCGTGTCACGTGGTTGTCATTGGCCCATGGCGATGGGATGGCTGTCCTCGTTGATAGGCGCATTCCTATGTGGCTTGGCGCTGATGATCGTTGGAAGTGTCCCTGTTCCATGGGCCGCTGGTGCTATCCATGGTGATCCTGTCGAAGAAGGCACGTCGCGAGCGTGTGCAATCGCTAGCCCTCCGTCCAAACTGCAACTGTACGCAGATGCAACAGCGCCAGCAACCTGCAGCAACAGAAGAAACGTTAGCTGCATGTCGGCGAGTGTGCCGGTTCCAAATCCCACGTAGCCAACGTGCCGCTCGATTAAATACGGTTCATCCGTGTCACGTGGTTGTCGTCGGCCCATGGCGATGTGATGGCTGTCCTCGTTGATACGCGCATTCCTATGTGGCTTGGCGCTGATGATCGTCGGAAGTGTCCCTGTTCCACCGGCCGCTGGCGCTATCCATGGTGATCCTGTCGAAGAAGGCACGTCGCGAGCGTGTGCGATCGCTAGCCCTCCGTCCAAACTGCAACTATACGTAGATGCAACAGCGCCAGCAACCTGCAGCAACAAAAGAAACGTTAGCTGCATGTCGGCGAGTGTGCCGGCTCCAAATGCCACGTAGCCAACGTGCCGCTCGATTAAATACGGTTCATCCGTGTCACGTGGTTGTCGTCGGCCCATGGCGATGTGATGGCTGTCCTCGTTGATAGTCGCATTCCTATGTGGCTTGGCGCTGATCATCGTCGGATGTGTCCCTGTTCCACCGGCAGCTGGCGCTATTCATGGTGATCCTGTCGAAGAAGGCACGTCGCGAGCGTGTGCGATCGCTAGCCCTCCGTCCAAACTGCAACTGTACGTAGATGCAACAGCACCAGCAACCTGCAGCAACAGAAGAAACGTTAGCTGCACGTCGGCGAGTGTGCCCGCTCCAAATCCCACGTAGCCAACGTGCCGCTCGATTAAATACAGTTCATCCGTGTCACGTGGTTGTCGACGGCCCATGGCGATGTGATGGCTGTCCTCGTTGATAGTCGCATTCCTATGTGGCTTGGCGCTGATGATCGTCGGAAGTGTCCCTGTTCCACCGGCCGCTGGCGCTATCCATGATGATCCTGTCGAAGAAGGCACGTCGCGAGCGTGTGCGATCGCTAGCCCTCCGTCCAAACTGCAACTGTACGTAGATGCAACAGCGCCAGCAACCTGCAGCAACAGAAGAAACGTTAGCTGCATGTCGGCGAGTGTGCCGGCTCCAAATCCCACGTAGCCAACGTGCCGCTCGATTAAATATGGTTCATCCGTGTCACGTGGTTGTCGTCGGCCCATGGCGATGTGATGGCTGTCCTCGTTGATAGTCGCATTCCTATGTGGCTTGGCGCTGATGATCGTCGGAAGTGTCCCTGTTCCATGGGCCGCTGGTGCTATCCATGGTGATCCTGTCGAAGAAGGCACGTCGCGAGCGTGTGCAATCGCTAGCCCTCCGTCCAAACTGCAACTGTACGCAGATGCAACAGCGCCAGCAACCTGCAGCAACAGAAGAAACGTTAGCTGCATGTCGGCGAGTGTGCCGGTTCCAAATCCCACGTAGCCAACGTGCCGCTCGATTAAATACGGTTCATCCGTGTCACGTGGTTGTCGTCGGCCCATGGCGATGTGATGGCTGTCCTCGTTGATACGCGCATTCCTATGTGGCTTGGCGCTGATGATCGTCGGAAGTGTCCCTGTTCCACCGGCCGCTGGCGCTATCCATGGTGATCCTGTCGAAGAAGGCACGTCGCGAGCGTGTGCGATCGCTAGCCCTCCGTCCAAACTGCAACTATACGTAGATGCAACAGCGCCAGCAACCTGCAACAACAAAAGAAACGTTAGCTGCATGTCGGCGAGTGTGCCGGCTCCAAATGCCACGTAGCCAATGTGCCGCTCGATTAAATACGGTTCATCCGTGTCACGTGGTTGTCGTCGGCCCATGGCGATGTGATGGCTGTCCTCGTTGATAGTCGCATTCCTATGTGGCTTGGCGCTGATCATCGTCGGATGTGTCCCTGTTCCACCGGCAGCTGGCGCTATTCATGGTGATCCTGTCGAAGAAGGCACGTCGCGAGCGTGTGCGATCGCTAGCCCTCCGTCCAAACTGCAACTGTACGTAGATGCAACAGCACCAGCAACCTGCAGCAACAGAAGAAACGTTAGCTGCACGTCGGCGAGTGTGCCCGCTCCAAATCACACGTAGCCAACGTGCCGCTCGATTAAATACAGTTCATCCGTGTCACGTGGTTGTCGACGGCCCATGGCGATGTGATGGCTGTCCTCGTTGATAGTCGCATTCCTATGTGGCTTGGCGCTGATGATCGTCGGAAGTGTCCCTGTTCCACCGGCCGCTGGCGCTATCCATGATGATCCTGTCGAAGAAGGCACGTCGCGAGCGTGTGCGATCGCTAGCCCTCCGTCCAAACTGCAACTGTACGTAGATGCAACAGCGCCAGCAACCTGCAGCAACAGAAGAAACGTTAGCTGCATGTCGGCGAGTGTGCCGGCTCCAAATCCCACGTAGCCAACGTGCCGCTCGATTAAATATGGTTCATCCGTGTCACGTGGTTGTCGTCGGCCCATGGCGATGTGATGGCTGTCCTCGTTGATAGTCGCATTCCTATGTGGCTTGGCGCTGATGATCGTCGGAAGTGTCCCTGTTCCACCGGCCGCTGGCGCTATCCGTGGTGATCCGTCGAAGAAGGCACGTCGCGAGCGTGTGCGATCGCTAGCCCTCCGTCCAAACTGCAACTGTACGTAGATGCAACAGCGCCAGCAACCTGCAGCAACAGAAGAAACGTTAGCTGCATGTCGGCGAGTGTGCCGCCTCCAAATCCCACGTAGCCAACGTGCCGCTCGATTAAATACGGTTCATCCGTGTCACGTGGTTGTCGTCGGCCCATGGCGATGTGATGGCTGTCCTCGTTGATAGTCGCATTCCTATGTGGCTTGGCGCTGATGATCGTCGGAAGTGTCCCTGTTCCACCGGCCGCTGACGCTAAACATGGTGATCCTGTCGAAGAAGGCACGTCGCGAGCGTGTGCGATCGCTAGCCCTTGTTACAAAGCAGTAACGAAGTCCTTGGGCCGGATGGCCCCAAGCATGCCTTCCCGTCATCTCGGACATTCTGTGTGGGGGCGGGTCGTCACCTGCACCGGCTCTGTTTGTCTCGGCTGTGCGCTTTGCCTGCGGGGCAGTGGCTACGGGCGGGCCCCTCTGGAATGTGCGGAAGGCCGGTTGTGTGCTACAGGAGGGACTGCCGTGAATTTCTCCTGCGTGGTCGCTTCCGAGTCCCCGCGCGTGTGCCACGTGCATCTGCCACGTGTGTGAAGGGACACTTGTGTTGTGCTCTCCATGAGTAATTGGTTCCCCGAAGAGACATTCCGCCTATATATCTAGGGAACTGCATGGCGAGGGGGGGAGCAGCCCGCTAGAAGAAAACAGGAGTGTGTCGCGAGAAGAGTCATCGTTCGGACGTTACTGTCCAACATGTTGCAAATAAACGTCTTGTTAAGTTTTCCTTGACGCCTGTCCCTCTGCCTCAGCTCTCGAGAGTCCACGTGGCCTGCGGAATGACGACCACCACCCAGCTCCATGCTACCTACTGGGTCCGCTGCGTTCACCGACGCGGCTCGTAACAACTGGATGGCAGCGACGGGATTCTGCTCACGCTAAGTCGTAACAAGCTCGGGCCAGCATCGGAATCGTCTCCGCTGAGATCATGGCTGCAGGGTGTGGTGAGTGCTTGACTTTTCTTCTCTGAGATTTTACCAGGCTTTATCTAGAGTTTTGTAGGAAAGGTGGTAAACTTGGATAACTACTCTACGTTGACCTGTGCATGGGAACGTAGCGTTTTAGTAGTAGTGAAGTTAGCAGCACTTGTAGCAACCATGAATCTGAAGGCACTGAAAAAACCGCTTTTGCTAGAGTTAGCTAAAAGTTTGGGTTTGGATGTTCGTGAGCAAATGAGAAAGCCAGAGATTATCGAGGCTATTGAGAACCTTAACGCAGACGACGACGAGCTCTCAGAGTGTCTAGAGCTGATAGACGAACATGAAAGGCGCAAAGCTGAAGAGAGAATTGAGAGGCTCATACGCGAAGCAGCAGAAAGGGATCTTGAGATGAAGCGCCTTGAAATCGAGCTGCTCAAGGCTCGAGGTAGTAGTGAAGGTAGCGAAGCGTCTAGCGGAGTAGAAAGGAAGTCGTTCAGTATGAAAGACCTAATGCAACCTTACCGCTCCGGAGAGGACATGGGTCTGTTCTTGGTAAATTTCGAGCACACATGCGAGAAGGCGCGTGTTACCAAAACGATGTGGCCGCACTGCTTGCTTACCCTACTACCCTGTGAGGCTGCCGAGGTAATTGCCCGCTTGACAAAAGAGGAAGCAGATGATTACGACCAAGTTAAGTCGAGCCTGCTAAAGAATTATAGATTGTCAGCAGAAGCATTCAGGCAGAAGTTCCGGAGTGCCGTAAAGCAGAAAGACGAGTCGTATGCTGATTTCGCATACAAGTTAATGTCTAATATGAGGGAGTGGCTCAAAGAGGCTAAGGCGTTCGAGCATAAAGAGAAAATCGTGGAGTCTTTCGGACTCGAGCAGTTTTACCGTCGTTTGCCCCAAGACGTTAGGCTCTGGGTGCAAGACAGGGAGGAGGTAACCACTGTGTCGAGGGCCGTGGAGCTAGCGGAGGATTTTGCTTCGCGCCGCGCGCTTGATAGAAGAGAAATTCCCCAGTGGGAGGGCCAAATCAAAAAGGCAACTGGGTGGAGGGGACATTCAGTTCAAGATAATCGAGAGCGCAACACTGGTCCCGAAAAGCAACGGAAGGTAAGTAATGAGACCACGGTTGAGGAAAAGCACCAAAACAGTGCGTTTGAAAAGAGGCGACCACTTTTGTGCTATAAATGCCACAAGCCAGGTCACATTGCGGCCGTCTGCAAGAGTCTAAAAGTTGTTTGCTTTTCAGTCGACAGCGAGGGTGAAAACATGCGACTGCTGGAGCCATATATCAGAGAGCTGATAGTAAATGGAAAAGAGTGTCGCGTGCTGCGGGATTCGGCAGCGACAATGGACGTGGTCCATCCCTCGTATGTTAAAGCTGAACATTTCACAGGAGAGTGCGCTTGGATTAAACAAGCAGCGGAGCCATCAAGCGTATGCCTTCCGATTGCTAAGGTATGCATCGAGGGCCCCTTTGGCGCATTGCACACAGAGGCTGCAGTATCTGCTTATTTGCCAAAGCAGTATGCATACTTGTTTTCAAACAGATCCGATTGGTTACTAGGACAGAAGAACCTAGCGTACGGGGATGGGGTTGTGTGCGCGCTCGCTCGCTCAAAGGCGCGAGAACTCGTAACTAGAGCCGCACCGCTCGATGTTATCTCGAGAATCACCGAGAAAGCCGGAGATGAAGAGCCCACGAACACGGTAGACACGATCACAACAAGCACTGATCAAGTGAGCGATGAAGGCGCGGATGAAAACGAGGAAGACCCTCTTGAATCTGGAAGTGTGTGTGAGGAAATGACTACTCCTGCATCTAGTAGCCTGCAGACTTTGCTGAGAGTGGATCGATCGTCCCTTATAGAGCAGCAAAGAGCAGACCCCACTCTTCAAAATATAAGGAGTCAGACTAATGAGGGTATTTCAAAGAAAAACGTGATGCATCAGAACAGGGCCGCGATACTTTATCGTAAGTATCTAGATCGCAGACGGGTGCAGTTTGATCAGTTAGTGGTACCGGAACATTACCGCCGTGATCTTTTACACTTAGCTCACGGTAGCTCATGGTCGGGTCACTTGGGGGTCAAAAAAAATGAAGGATCGCCTGCTGCAGGAATACTATTGGCCGGGTTGTTTCCGGGAAAGAGAGAATTTTGTCACAACCTGCGACACCTGTCAGCGTGTAGGAAAACCAGGGGATAAGGTTCGTGCCCCAATGAAGCTCGTGCCAGTGATCACTGAGCCCTTTCGACGACTCGTGATCGACACAGTAGGGCCTCTTCCAACAACAACATCCGGTTACCGTCATGTCTTAACAGTAATTTGTCCCGCGACCAAGTTTCCTGAGGCAGTGCCTTTAAAGGAACTGAGCTCGGTAGAAGTGGTAAACGCGCTGTTGTCTATTTTCGCACGCGTTGGTTTTCCCGCTGAAATACAGTCCGATCAAGCGACCGTTTTTACGAGTGCACTGACTACAACTTTCTTAGAGAAATGTGGAATCCGATTAATCCACAGCTCGGTGTATCACCCCCAGTCAAACCCAGTAGAAAAGTTACACTCGGTAATGAAACGCGTCCTTCGAGCACTCTGTTTCGAGCGCAAAGTCGACTGGGATGTGTGCTTGCCAGCAACCATGTTTGCGCTCAGGACTGCACCTCATGAAGCCACTGGATTTACCCCGGCAGAATTGGTCTACGGTCGCTCTCTGCGATCCCCACTCCGTATTCTTCGGGAGTCATGGGAAGGGCGAGCGGAGGACCCTACGGTGGTTGAATATGTGCTAACTCTGCTAGAAAGGTTGCATAGAGCACAGGAGCTGGCAGGGGATGAGATGAGCAAGGCACAGGCTCGGGCCAAACGCTACTACGACAGGTCGGCAAGATCACGCCGGTTTGAAGCTGGAGATCAAGTAATGCGGCTGAAACCTTCACCAATGAATAAGCTAGATGTCCAATGGGAAGGTCCGGCGGAAGTCGTTCAAAGGCTGTCCGACACAAACTATCTGGTAAGGATGCCAGGTAGACGTAAGACGCAGCAGATCTACCACAGCAATCTGCTCAAACCGTATCGAGAGAGAGAGGTTGTCGTAAACATGGCGGTAAACGTGTCCGAAGAGCCACCACTAGATTTCCCCTTTTCGGGAGCGGAAATAAAGGAGGATAACGCTGGTCAAACGCTCAAGGCCATGGTTGAGGTAGCTGAGCTCACAGATAACGAGAAGCGTGACCTAGAAAGCCTCCTGATAGAATATGAGGACATGTTCTCGGAGAAACCGGGCCGAACAAATTTGGTAGTGCATGACATAGAGCTTACGGCCACTCAGCCCGTGCGGTCAAAGGCGTATAGAGTGCCGCCGCGTCAGCGTGCCATTATTGAGACCGAGATTAAAAGAATGATCGAGCTCGATGTGATTGAAGCTTGTGAAAGCGATTAAACATCTCCGCTTATATTAGTGGAGGTTCCTGGGAAAGATCTGTGACCATGCGTTGATTACCGGAGGTTAAATCACATAACGAAGGATCAGACCTACCCCATACCAAATATAGAGGAAAGAATTGAGGCAGTAAGCAGTGCTAAGTACATCTCTACCTTCGACCTCGTTCGGGGTTATTGGCAGGTGCCTTTGACCGAAAGGGCCAGCAGATATGCGGCGTTTATTTCTCCCATAGGAACATACCGCCCTAAGGTGTTGAGCTTCGGCTTAAAGAATGCCCCCTACTGTTTCTCGGCTCTCTTGGACAAGGTATTGCGGGGTTTAGAGGGGTTTGCCCTGCCTTATCTGGATGATGTAGCAGTATTTTCAGGGTCATGGTCCCAACATCTCACCCACTTGCGAGCAGTGCTTCAACGTTTCCGCGAAGCAGGTCTGACCGTGAAGGCTCGGAAGTGCCAACTTGGCCGAGCAGAGGTTACTTACCTGGGTCACATAGTGGGGCAAGGCCACTGCAGACCTTCCGATGTAAAGTAGCGGCAGTTAATAATTTTCCGCAGCCCCGGACAAAGACAGATGTGCGGTCGTTCCTAGGATTGGCAGGGTACTACCAGCATTACATTCCCCGTTATTCAGAGCTGGCCAGCCCGCTTACTGACGCTCTTAGAAAAACCAAACCTCAAATTCTGGAGTGGGATGAGAAGAAAGCGAGGGCATTCTTAGCGCTGAAAAATGCGCTCATAAGCCAACCTGTACTTCAAGCCCCCGACTACGCTAGACCCTTCGTGGTTCAGTGCGATGCAAGTGACCGCGGCATGGGCGTAGTATTGTGTCAGAGAAACAACGCAGGAGAGGAACATGCCGTGCTATATGCAAGCCGCAAACTAACTGTAAGAGAGGAAGCCTATAGCGCTTCAGAGAAAGAATACGCCTGTGTTGTATGGGCGGTTCAGAAGCTCACATGCTATCTCGCGGGATCAGAGTTTATTATCGAGACGGACCACTGTCCCCTCACGTGGTTGCAAACGATGTCGCCTAAGAACGGCCGGCTACTTCGCTGGAGCTTGCTATTGCAACAATACTCTTTCGAAATTCGTTACAAGAGAGGCAAATTGAATGGCAACGCTGACGGCTTAAGTCGTTGTTTCTAGGGATCTTGATGGCGCCAGGTAATCTGGCTTGGGTATTTAGGTTCCATTTTTTTGTGTGTGCGACAGGTTTACAATTGCTTTTTTTGTATTTGTGCTTTATCACGACACGTGTTTGTGAATTTGAGCAGCCTATTTCAGGTTGGGTTGTTAGAATTGCTGCTGCTATTGTAATGAAGAACAGGTCGTTTTGGATGAATTAAAAGCCTGGTGGGTCTCAGGAAGAGAGTATGGGCGCTTGCCTGCTTGGCAGTTGTGTTTCTCGCGGGGTGGACACATGTGCTGTCTTTCGAGAAGGAATGTTGGCCAGCAGAGCGGGAGCCTTTCTCCAATTTTGGACGACGCTACCAGAGGCTGCAGATCACCAGGGTGCCAGGGGATTGCTGCAGAGCCGCATCGAGGTGTCCACGGCTTCAGCACACCAGCATTGTCTTCATCGACATCTCCCCACAAAGGTGAATGACCTTCGTACGTCGAGGTCTCGGCCGGCCGCCGGGGAAGCTGTTACAAAGCAGTAACGAAGTCCTTGGGCCGGATGGCCCCAAGCGTGCCTTCCCGTCATCTCGGACATTCTGTGTGGGGGCGGGTCGTCACCTGCACCGGCTCTGTTTGGCCCCAAGCGTGCCTTCCCGTCATCTCGGACATTCTGTGTGGGGGCGGGTCGTCACCTGCACCGGCTCTGTTTGTCTCGGCTGTGCGCTTTGCCTGCGGGGCAGTGGCTACGGGCGGGCCCCTCTGGAATGTGCGGAAGGCCGGTTGTGTGCTACAGGAGGGACTGCCGTGAATTTCTTCTGCGTGGTCGCTTCCGAGTCCCCGCGCGTGTGCCACGTGCATCTGCCACGTGTGTTAAGGGACATTTGTGTTGTGCTCTCCATGAGTAATTGGTTCCCCGAAGAGACATTCCGCCTATATATCTACGGAACTGCACGGCGAGGGGGGGGGAGCAGCCCGCCAGAAGAAAACAGGAGTGTGTCGCGAGAAGAGTCGTCGTTCGGACGTTACTGTCCAACATGTTGCAAATAAACATCTTGTTAAGTTTTCCTTGACGCCTGTCCCTCTGCCTCAGCTCTCGAGAGTTCTGAACGTCCACGTGGCCTGCGAAATGACGACCACCACCCAGCTCCATGCTAACTACTGGGTCCGCTGCGTCCACCGACGAGGCTCGTAACACCCTTCATCCAAACTGCAACTGTACGTAGATGCAACAGCGCCAGCAACCTGCAGCAACAGAAGAAACGTTAGCTGCATGTCGGCGAGTGTGCTGGCTCCAAATATTTATATATATATATATATATATATATATATATATATATATATATATATATATATATATATATATATATATATATATATATATATATATATATATATATATATATCATACCTCGCAGTCTACGCTCTGACGTATGCGAATTCTTTCATTCTGATCCGGAATGTCAATGTGCTCACTCTGGGGTATCGAAGAATTACCACAGTATTCGCCAACGGTACTTTTGGCACGGCATGTACCACTACGTGCCGACATTAGTTCGCTTTTGCATAGATTGTCAGCGCCGCAAAGCTTCAACGCACTCGTCACCGGTAGGTCTGCAACCTCTACCTTGCCCTGCCAGGCCCTTTGGGCGCTTTGGCATCGATTTGTGTGGGCCACTTCCACTAACGTTGACTGGTAACCGCTGGGCCATTGTCGCTGTGGACCACTTCACGCGATTCGCCGAAACGGCCGCTCTTCCCGCGGCTACAGCGAGCGATGTGGCCTCCTTTCTGCTCCAACGATTCATTCTGCGACACGGTCCACCCCAGGAACTGCTCAGTGACCTAGGCCGTGTCTTCCTCTCTGAAGTCGTTGAAGCCATTCTCAAAGAGTGAAATTTGTTCACCGCAAAACTGCTGCTTACCACCCGCAGACGAATGGGCTCTCCGAACGCTTCAACGGTACGCTCGGCGACATGCTCTCCAAGTACGTCGCCGCCGATCACACAAATTGGGATTCCATTCTACCCTTCGTCACCTACGCATATAATACCGCCCCTCAGAGCACTGCTGGCTTTTCACCTTTCTTTTTATTATATGGAAGGCACCCGTCACACACCATCGACACGATACTTCCGTACAGGCCAGATCCGTCTGAGTGGGCACCTATTTCTGCTACAGCCAAGCTTGCTGAAGAGTGTCGAGAGCTTGCAAAGACTTTTACTGCGCATGATCAAGAGTGGCAAAAAGGTATTAGTGCTGACACCAGCACTACTGTGCCCACGTTCTTCCCTGGAGCGCTCGTGTGGTTCTCGATCCCTAGTACTGAAACTGGCCTATCTTCAAAACTATTGCCCAAGTACAAAGGCCCCTATCGTGTCGTCAAATGCACTTCCCTGGTCAACTACTTGATTGAACCCATCGAACCATCTTCGGACATGCTCCGTCGAGGACGCGACATTGTTAACGAAGAGCGCCTCAAGGGCTACCGTGACCCGCTCATTGTAACCAGCTGTTAGGTCGCCAGGCGGCTATCTTTTCATACCCGGGGTAGTTGTGGTAAAGCCTTTGAACAGTGGGTCGTCCTCTTCAGCGCCTTCTAGTGGGTCGCCCTTTTCATAAGAAGAAGAGCAGCTCGTGCAGAGAGTCGGCCCTCGCAGTGGCTGTCGCTGTCGTGAATCATCGTAGAGTGTCCGCCAATAAACGTCTAAACAATATATATATATATATATATATATATATATATATATATATATATATATATATATATATATATATATATATATATATATATATATATATATATATATATATTATATATATAATGAAGAAGGTCAGCGCTGTTCTGAAAGGTAGAGGGGACCACTCTCAGACAGAAAGACGGTGACATTCGTGCTTCGTGCATCGCGGCGCTTGTACCTGCTCGGCTGTTGCCCCCCGACCTTCTGCGACGAACCATACGGCTCAATAAAGACGCGCTGCGCCTAAACGCCTTATTTTATTGGTGGAGGTGCTGGGTACGCTACCGTCCTCCTAGAACTTCGCAACTGTACGTTGCCCCCAGTTGATTTCATAGCGCCGGACGATGACGAGCGGCCTGGTCCTAAGGCAACAAGCCCTCCAACTGTTCTTTTCTCCGGCCCTCTTCGGCGGCGTGACCCTCCTCTCTTCAGTGGCACTGAGGACAAAGACGCGGATGACTGGCTTGACTAGTATGACCTAGCAAGCAAACACAACAAATGGGATGATGCGTACTAGCTTACCAACGTCATCATCTACTTGACTGACGTCGCCAAACTGTGGTTCCGTAACCACAGCACTGACCTTCCTACCTGGTCAGCCTTCAAAACGGCCTTCGTTCAACTTTTCGGTTGTCCGGAACTTCCAAAATTGCGTGCTGAACAGCACCTGCGAGGTCGAGCACCACAAGACGGTGAGAGCTTCACCAGTTACATCGAGGATGTGGTCGCTCTTTGCAGGCGCATCGACTCCTCAGTGACGGAGGCGGAGATGATCAAGCATATTCTGAAAGATGTGTCTGACGATGCCTTCCAGATGCTCATTGCTAAAAATTCGCCAACGGTAGCCGACGTCATACAGCTGTGCCAAAGCTATGACAAACTCCGGAAGCAACAGGAATCTACTCGTCGTGCCACTGCATCAGGTGAAACCATTGCCACTCTCACGTCTCCTGGCCTTGCGCAGGGCCATGCCTCTTTGAGACATTAAGCAGTTTGTGCGTGAAGAAGTTGCGCCAGCTCTTCCTTTTGCCTTGCGTCACTGATCCCGCCCCAGATTCGCTACCGACGTCAATACAACTTGTTGTTCAGGAGCAAGTCGCCGAGGGGCTTCCCGCAGCCACTGCACCACCATTGACTGCTCCGCTTGCGTATGCTGAAGCATTGGTAACCCCTCAACGATTTCCCGCTGCCAGCTCCTACGCCCCTATGTGCCCATTTGTGCCATCACCTCAGCTTGTGCATCAGGCTTATCGACCACCCTCCAGACCAGCACCCCATTCCCAGAATTCATGGTGCACTTAAGAAAATCACACCATATGCTACGCGTTCGGTTTCCCGAGCCACGTAGCATGGTTTTGCCGGCAACGTGGGTTTATGCAGCATGATGACATGAGGTCATACGGTTACGATTTTCCGCCGCGACCTCAGCATGATGACATGAGGCTACATGGTTATAATTTTGCGCCCCGACCTGAACCTGCTTCATCGGGACCGTACAACGCTCCTGATTCTTCGACTTGACGGCAATTCGACGAACGCCGGTCACCGTCACCGCGATGCCGTTCTGTTTCTCCCATGAGGCGACGTCTCTTGCCTGACCCAGAGGAAAACTAGGAACCGCAGTTCCGGAGGCAAGAACTGTGCAGCTTTCGAACTTTTCAAGGCCTTGTTTTTCACATTGTAATATTATTGCTGTTTCTGTTGATGGTTTACCTGGTTCAGCGCTTGTGCGTTTCAGCCGCAGTTTATGTCATGCGTGAGAAGCTTTGCCGACAACTACAAAAAGTAACGACGCCTCCTCACGACTTGGTTTTCAGCACTGCTAATGAGCAACACATTCGGCCTTTCGCTGCGTGCGGTGCACGGGTTGTCATCGAAGAGGTTTTTTATACGGTCGAATTTGTCGTGCTTGTACAATGTTCCCACGATATCATTCTGGGGTGGGACTTCCTACGTACTCACAATGCTGTAATAGATTGTGCTCACTCTGAGGTCCAGTTTTCGCCACTGTATGACTTTGTTTTAGTCGACTAGCCGTGTCTACCTGCAAAAGTGTTTGTCGCGGCCGACACCACGCTACTCTCTTTCTCATCTGCTTTAGTCCCTCTTTCCTGCGACGCCTATGTTGGCTCATCTGTTCATTTTACACCAGTTGAAACCGCTTTTCGCCGCAAGTGCTGCTTGCTACCCTTCGCCGTCCTCTTGATTCAAGACTCTCCTGATGCAATTTACATTTCGAACCTGTTTTCCTGCCCGTCCATCCTACTGAAAGTAGAGTGTCTTGGCAGCATTGATGACCTCGACTTCTTTTTCTCAAATATCATCTCTGAGGAGCAGACCTCTCTCCAGATTAACGGCATCGATTGTCCCGTTCCAGCTTCGTTACCATCACTCACCGATGCACTTTCCCGGTGCATTGACAATCAACTGACGTCCCAGCAGTGCTCTGATTTCCCCGCCTTACTTGAACGTTTTCGTACCAGCTTTGATTACCAACAACCATCCTTGGGCCGTACTTCAACTTTAGCCCATCACAACGACACCGGCTCCCACGCCACTTTACGTCAGCGCCCATATCGTGTGTCAGCAGCTGAGTGTCAGATCATCGCTGTACAAGTTGATGATATGCTTCAGCGTGGCGTTATTGAGCTCTCTAACAGCCCGTGGGCGTCGCCTGTAGTTCTGGTTAAGAATAAAGATGGCTCAATACGCTTTTGCATTGACTACCGACAGCTGAACAGCATAACACGCAAAGATGTCTACCCGTTACCTAGCATAGACGATACCCTCGACTGCCTCCAAGGAGCCGAGTTCTTCTTTTCATTAGATCTGCGCTCCGGTTACTCGCAGGTACCAATGGCTTGACCACCCCAAAACAGCTTTTGTTACTCGCGACGGCTTGTATAAATTCAGTGTCATGCCATTCGGGATGTGCAATGCGCCTGCGACGTTCGAGCGCATGATCAATAACATCCTCCACGACCTGAAATGGCAAAATAGCAGAGCATATCTGTGCTACCTGGATGACATTACTGTATATATATATATATATATATATATATATATATATATATATATATATATATATATATATATATATATATATATATATATATATATATATATATATATATATATATATATGTGTGTGTGTGTGTGTGTGTGTGTGTGTGTGTGTGGTGTGTGTGGAGATTTCTTTTCGGTCCAAAGACCATGAAACGTTGTCGCAAGTGTACAAGTGATAGTTTGGTTAATTACTACGTAATGATGTTCTAGAGGCAAGTGGAGTTAAAATAGACCAACGCAAGACGAAGCAAGGTCATTCAAGACAATGCATAGAACAGAAATAGAATTGGTAGATGTTGAACACCATGGGGTCGCGTAATACACAAGCCCGAGCAGTCGCGAACATCACACGTGGCTAATGCTGGATACAATTCCTCCATTGTTCTGGCACAATGAAGGGAACGGGCTGGCAGACGTAAGAGGAAGACGAGCCCACATCACTGACCTCCTTTCCTACCCTTTCCGATTTCTCTCTGCTGCTGCTTGTTCTAATAGCAGGTCGGCATATGCAAGCAGCCACGGCCGCTGGCGTCAGTGGTATAGTGGTTACCATAGCTGCCTTCCAAGCAATTAACCCGGGTTCTATATATGGCCAACGCATCATTTTTTATGTTAAAACGTCTCTTCATCTACTTTTAAAACGAATTTGTCTGTATCAGTGTGGCAGCCAACCATAGTGTCTCGTAGACTGAGTTTATTGACCGCAGCTTTTTTTTTTTCAACTAGCGTCGGTGGTATAGCGACAGATTCCACTTCCGGCCGGCATAGTGAACAGACAAAGAATATTGTGCTCCTCGAATGGGATGGTTCTAGCTGCTGATCTAGGTCGTGGCTTTAGGTTCAATCATATGATGACGGCACAAGGGTATCAGGTTATTTTCCCCAAGTAACCTAAAGGTTTGATCGTAACCACTATTGTGTCTGACGCGAATCGAGGCCGTACTGAGTCAAGCACTTCCGCAATTCTTTAGAGCATTTAATGTTAATGCCAGAAACGATGGCTCTTGGAGCATATCAAATGAATCACGTATATGTTAATACCTTCGAGGACAAGATTTCTAAAAAGAAGATATGGTGAACTGTCACCTTCTGGGTGAAGGATAACCGGTGTGTTGTGCTAGATATCTGCAGTCAAGACGTCAGAATCAAGCTGTTCTGGCTTTTTCACACCAAACAAGACGATGACGTAAGAAGCACCCTGGTGCCTTACGGTACCGTAAGCGAAGTGTCATGGTAAAAATGGTGTGTGCAAGGCTGTACTGACAACGGGTCTCACACGCGTCACATGTCCCTTCACTTGAAAGCAGGATATTCTGTGGAAGACCTGCCACACAAAGTGCGCGTTTTGTGGGACCCCGCACTGGTGCACGTTCCTGGCTGACCACCGCTCTGCCTCCGGTGCCACGGCACTGGACACAAGGCCCAAGTATCACTCTGTAGGCTTCTTTGTCTCTTTCATCACGACGAGATCCAGTGCGTGTGGAACTACAACATCGTTACAGGGCCAGGAACAAACATGACCGTGAACGAGCACCTCGTGGACCAGGCTGACGTGGAGGCGACCATGTCGGGAAGGTGGGGGGGGGGGGGGGGCTACTCAGAGAAACCTGGCAGCGAGAAACAGACGGATCCTTTCTGCTTACCTCATCCCTCTTTCTCTCTCTCTACACCTTTATTCCTATTCTTTTAATCCATCCTCACCCCCATCCCTTGTCAGCTACTGTTGAGGCGTCGCTCGCTGAAGCAGACAGTTACGGGGCTCACTTTTCTCTTCCTTTCTCTCTTAGAACCACTTGTGCGTGCAACAAACGTTGAACGTGATAACGACAAAGTGGCCAAAGCCGCCTCTGACATAAAGGAAACTGTTAAGGGTGACAAGGACACCAACAAGATAAGCAGAGCCACGAACTACACAAATAACAGAGAGGATGGCCACCAGAAGAGCAACGACATAGAATGCGACCAGAAGGCGCTCGGTAAGAGACCGCGTGAAATAACTGAGGAAGGAGGCACACCAGACGAAGTCTGTGCAGATGAGCCATTCCCGAAAGCGCTGATCTTCAGGAGACCTTCTATGAAATTCAAACCTAAGGTGCCCCTAGAAAGGATGTTGGCATCGCCAGCACATCTTCTTGAGAGAGGGTTGCTGACTGCACATTTCGCGACAGAGCAAAGAAATGACGGGTAGCACTGAACTCTCCAAATGTGTACTCCCAGAAAAGACGCCTGGGCTTCACCTGAAAAAACGAGACCACCTGACTTGGAGACTCGTTGGCCGTAAGTCTGCTCCCTGACCTGTTCGAATGTTCTGGTGGTGTGGGGTATAACCCCTTTCTCTCGTATCTAAGAAATTCTGCTATAAATCTGAAACTAGGCGTCTAATTATTCGCAAATTGACGACACAACCTCTATTTATTTAGATACTCCAATAAAGTTTTTAGATATTGTCGAAAAAATAATATACGTTTTGTAACTGAACTCTTCAAGCTCGTCTATATATCATCTACAGTTAAGTGGTCACACTTGTTTTTATAAACTCATCTAAAAAACTAGGCTATGGGTTGGCTTCTGTTGAATAATAAACATTTATTTTTTTTAAACCGATGTTTGCAGAATGCTTATAGACGAAATTATGTAGGTTTGTATAAATGCACTTTAGTTCACTTTTTTCTATTAAATATTCCTAGACAAAGATTTATAGATACCAAAATAAACTATTTCTATAACCCGGTATATAGATTCTCTAGAGACTAAAGACCTGGCACTTTTTGTAGACTGTGGAGTGGTCTACATTTTTTGTCTCCAGTCTACATTTTTCTCTCCAAGTCTAAGCAGACTTGGAGAGAGGCAGTGAGAAAAATATTATTCGATGGTGAAGTCCCTGATGGATGGAAACTTAGCAGAATGAGCATGATTTAAAAAGGAAAGGGGGATAAAGCTGACATAAACAACTATCGACCTATAACAGTGACATCAGTGGTCTACAGGCTGGCGATGCAAATTAAAAAGGAAAGACTGCAGGCATGGATAGAGGATGAGGGGGTGCTGGGGTAAGTGCAGAATAAGTTTCGGAAACACAAGAGGTTGGAAGACAGTCTGTTCTTACTGACGCAGTGCATCGAAATAGCAGAAAAAGAACACACGCCCCTGTGGCTAGCATTTTTGGCTATCAAGGAAGCATACGATAGCATGGTTAAAGAGGACTTGGGCGGAATACTGGACACACAAAGTGTGAAGATGGAGTCACTAATCTTTTAAAGGATATCTGTAAAGGTACCAAGGTAGTTATAAAGTGGGAAAAACAGGTATTCAAGCTCACAGAGGTAAAACGGGGGCTTAGGCAGGGGTGTCCTCTGTCACCATTGTTATTCATAATGTACCTACAACGATTAGAGGCAAAATTAGAGGGAAGTGGACTTGGCTTCAACCTCTCTTTCGTCAAACAAGGAAAACTCATTGAACAGGCACTACCAGCTTTGATGTAGTAGATGATATAGTGCTCATAGCGGACAACAAGGAAGATTTACAGAGATTGATGGACATCTGCGGTAATGAGGGAGATAGGTTAGATTTAAGATTCAGCAAGAAAAAATTAGCACCCGTGATTTTTAATGATAACGAAGGTAGTGAGCTTAGAATACAGGAGGTCATGCTAGAGATAAGAGATAATTACAATATCTGGGCGTGTTGATAAGCAATAGAACCGAGTACCTAAGGGAACACGAAATATACGTGACGACTAAAGGTAAATATTAGGAATGCAGCAGTGATGAAAAATAGGGAACTGCAGAATTACAATAGGTGTGATGTTGTGACAGGAATATGGAAAGAGGTCATGGTTCATAGTATGACGTTCGGCAATTCGGTCGGGTGCATGAGATCAGAAGTTCAAGCAAGATTAGAAATTAAGCAACGAGGAATAGGTATGCTTGCCTTAGGAGCTCCCGGGAATACACCAAATAAGGGAGTACAAGGTGATAAGGGATGGACATCATTTGAGGGAAGGGAAGCTAGCAGCAAGATGAAATTTGAGAAGCGGTTGAGAGAAATGGGGGAGGAGCGTTGGGCTAGGAAGGTATTCAGTTACTTGTACATGAAGAATGTCGATACAAAATAGAGGAAGCGAACCAGAAAATTCATCGGTAAATATTTAGAAAACAGCAGGGGGCCAAACCAAAATGAATTATCGATTAAGAAAAAAACGAAGGAAGATGAAACCGATATGTGAAGAATCGGCATGATTAGAAGGTCCGCACTGGAGATCTATCGAACGTTTAAGCAGAAAATTGTCAAGGAAAGGATCTATGATAATACTCGGGGTAATTCTCTACTGTTTGAGGTCAGGACGGGAGTATTGCGAACCATGACATATCGGGCCAAATACGAAGGGGTAGACACGGTATGCAGTGCATGTGGAGAGGAAGAAGAAACTGCGGAACACTTGATAATGTTCTGTAAAGGTCTTCACCCTATAGTTCAGGATGATGGCGCAGAGTTTTTCAAAGCACTGGGGTTTAGGGACAGGGAGGGCAAAATAGACTGAGCGGGTAGAATTAACTAGAAGGAGGTTATCTGATTGGTGGCTTAAGTCAATGCACGAGTGAAAACTAAAGCCTTCGCTGCAAAGTACGAGTCTTCAACCTCACTATTTAAAGGAAAAAAAATAAATCTAGTTTTTGATTCTCTTAAGTATTATGGCTTCGGGGTGTTAGCCACCGCTCGATCTAAAATATACAGCCATATCCATTCATCCATGCAGCAACAACCGGTTTGGGTTTTAGCTCTCAGCCCAAACCTTAAACACCACGATGGTTCCAGTCTCTTCAAATCCATGGTGACATTAAAAATGGCCTAGTTGCCCCCTTGTTTCCCTGAAAAGCCTTGAGTGGAGTCGAGTTCACAATGGCCTTTCCTTTCTCGTGCGTTTTCTTAGCGCCGACCCGGTCTTGGAAGCCCTGGTTCACGTTTTGCTTAAAGGAAATCAACCCGTCTCCACGGTACATACTAGCTTGAAATGCGTCGAAACATTTTCGTCCAGTTCACAAAGGCCGAAAGACTTCAGTAATGATGTCGGTCATAACAGTCTCTAAGCGCTACGAGCCCCAGGCCGACAAAAAACGAGGCTGAGTTAAATACTACAAAACAATTGACAATACGTCAATTTCCTGCAAAACTGAGCACACCAGCCTAAACGGTGACGCAACCACAAAAACATTCGCTACAGAGCTAGTGCATGAGAGCCTTGTCGTCTACTTTTATAAAGTTGATCTGTACGTTAGCTCATTATAAGTATGCTTACTGAAAGCTAACTTCTGCTGCATTTCCACTATGGAAGGAGTACAAGGCGACAAGTTTATATGTTGAAAAGCAGACCCATTGTTACGGTGACTAGACATCATTGATTCCGCACTAAATACGGTCAAAGAAAACGCCCCACCAACTCACGGCTTGCATAATACACGCACAGAATCGCGGTGTGTATTGAGGCTGCTTTCAGCTGTAATGAAAGCAAACGACAACCGCGCCCCAGAACAGTGTAAAGAACAGCACGGAGAGCAGACACCAGCAGAAAGCACACTTTTGTATAAACAATTGCCCACCCCCTCTGTTCTAGATAATCGTCGCTCGTGGAATCTTACGGGCATGATGCACAGTCCCGTGATTCGGTAATCTTCTTGCACTCTTTTTGATGCTCGGGTAGCGATGATGACGATAAATAGCCTCACCTGATCACTTTCAACGTAAAGTCACTTTAGGCGAATGCGTGAGTAACTTTGTGAGTTCTTTTAAACTTTTTTGCCTCAAAGGCACCAGGTAGACGATCGTCTCCTCTGCAGAAAAAAAAAACTAAAAATTTCCTCTCATTTTAACGAAGATCGGGCCCATCTGAATAAGGTTCGCAAACACGTGAACAAAGCTCCTCGAATCGCCATGCTAGCTCACCAATCAAAAGCAAAAACTCATTGCCCTCTCCTGCGAGGAACCAAGTCATCCGCCAGGACGACGTTCGTTATCAGTAACTGTCGGTACAACAAATGGCGACCCAAGAATCGCGCACCCAACCTCGGCAACGATCTCGTAAGTGGAAAGAGAAAAAACGAAACACAAAAGAGAGACACGTGCCGTTGGCGGGCTCTTTGGCGGCGCGGGTGAGGACGCCGGAGTCGAGAAAGCACCGCCAGCGGTAGAACGCACGCCGCTTCTTTTGCGCGACCGCCGGAGCAGCGGATCGGGCAGCGACTGAGGCGTGGCCAATCGCGACCCGTCAAATTTCCCGCCTGGCTGCTCGGCGCCATTTATCTGCCTCGTGAACGTCGGCTGGGGCGCGCGGTTTCCAGCCCATCCCACGCCACATTGTGGCGGTAGCCTCTTCCGTGACGGGAACTCATTCATGCTCACGCTGCATTGCACGGCAAACAGAGAGGCGATTGTCCCGCGGCAAGTGTCGCGAAATCGCCGTACTTATGTGAAGAACGGCTGTGACAGTAACTTGGCCACGTAGTTGGAGCACTTCGGTTGCTGCCGGAATTACAGAATTTTAAGATTCTATCAGCTGCAGCAGTACCGAAAGAGAGGTGGTAGAAGCTTTCTCTATCGGGCATCAAGGTTCGAAATGTATCAGCAAACCATGCATCTCTTTACTGGATAAAGTGACATTTTTGGCTAACAATTTCACCAGTGTATCGTTAGTATCCTACCGAAGATTTTGAGCGTGCACAGGTCAGAACTGTTGGTGCTTTCGTCATGATGGGGCTGTGCATGTTCTCATGGTGTGGTTGAGCACATACACGCATGAAAGGAATGAAATTATTTTTTTTTTCGCGCCCGTCCCGTCGACAGTGTTTCTTCTCCTTATCCGCTTCGCGCCTAGATGTTTGTATAAATTCCGCACATTGCATTCGATTAGTGCGCCCTCTTTCGCGTTTACTTTGTGCCTACATCAAGGTGACCTCGCGGAGTGCCACAATTTGTCCGCCATGTTACCATTCGAAGAGTGGTGCCGATGTGTATGCTTGTTCAAACTCGTCAATAAGAGCCCCACCCACTATAAATCCTGATAAAGAGTCACGTTGCCCCCTATATTCATGTTCAGTGAAGATACGAGATAGTACATGGAATTCCCACGACGTGTGGCAGATCGGATCGGAGGGACGGCGTCTCAATGACCGTCTACGAGAGCATGCCAATTATGTCAAGAACAGGCAGGCTAGCAGTTCATCTATTCACTGGGCAGACTGTATACGCGCTCGCTGTTGCTGAAACAAGTCGAAGTGTTACACAAGGACAACAGGGCACGTGAAATATACGAAGCGTTTCCGACGCTGTGCAACGGCGCGGGTGGTGTCAGTACCCCTTCTCTCACCCTAACAGACAAGGAATACGGACATCTGAGTCAACAATCAGAAGCACCTTGTTGTCTTGTCATCATCACACCCAAGTGCGTAAGTCTTATTTTCTCTTTTTTCCCTTTTTTCCTCGCCCTATTTATACCTTAACGCCCATTAAGTCCACTGTTCGCAGTCAGCGTTCATCCTCGTTCTCGCATCCTGCGTTTTGTATTTTCTCGTGCGTTCATTGAAATCCTTTCTTGTTTTTAATATATATATATATATTAGGTTCGAAGTTCCAATCCACAATACCATTATGAGACGCCATAGTAAAACGCTACGGAAATTTCGCCTTCCTTGGGTTCTTTACCGTGCGCCGACATCGCACAGTACACGTGCCTATACCATGTATCCTCTATCGAAATGCGAGCGCCGTGGCTGGAATCGAACCAGTGACCTTCGGGTCAGGAGCCGAGCAACCTAGTCACTGATCCACCAAAGAGTACCTTACCTACCAACGAGCTCGCCTCAACATTCTCTCAACTCGCCGTATGTTAGAGACGAACAATCCGCCAATACTCAGGCGCCAGTGATCACAGGCATGTGGACTGTTAATTCATGAGAGAAATCGCTCGTTTGCATTTTCCACATTGCAGCTGCCTATGTTGCCTCGTGTGCCTTAAACATAGCGATTTAGTCGGTGTCCTGAGAGGTCGAAAAATACATTGTAGGGTGTTCCGATGCGCCCGCTTTAGAGTTCGTTTTGCAGAATTACCCCGCGAGAGCAAAAGAAGCAGCGCGACACGCGAAAGAAACGCCTCCGAGTTTCGGATAAAAAGAGTGGGCGTCAGATAGTGTCAAATAATGGAAGTATACAGCCATGTCCTGCGATTGTGGTATTTGGTTTGGATTTTTGCCTGTGACTCCGTTATAAAAAAAAAGACCCCATTTTCCCCTAGATACACTCACCCCTCTCCTCACCAAAATTTATTGTCCTTTTTTAGTTGTACGATTACTGTCATGGTTAATATATCTTGTTTTTTTTTAGATGTCTGCACTTCTGCCGCCACAAAAAGAGCAAGGGTGAAGTTATCGAGTGCATAGATGTTATTTTGTAAGGACCTCTAAAATCTGAAAATACAAATATTGAGCACCTCATTCACTTTTGACGATTCTTTTTGGTACCATTTGTGACTTCTGCAGGATGTTCAAGGGGCGTTGTGAGAAAATAGGCTCTCCATTCATCCATGCACGAGAGACACGATAGCTGGGAATTGTCTCCTATCCAGTTTTGCTGAGCAATTCCTCGCCAGTTCTGCATTATCTCGCACGACTGTCGTGCAACGAAAAATATACCTAGATGTTTTGTTGTGGATGTACATGTACGAAAAATAGACTGTAAAAAATGTTTCGAAATGAAATGCGCCTCAGAGGTCTCCAGCTATAAGTCCGGCCCACCGCCGGCGACCGCCATTTTGTCATGGCATGTGGGACGTCGTTCATTACGTGGAGCGGAGCCATCGTCTTGCACCAAAGCTTTAGCGGCTATAAATTGTTCAATTTGTCATGCATGAAGAAAGCTCTAATGGCTCTAGTATACGTGCTCTGACCACAAAACCAAATGTTTTGCCAGAATACAGGTGCTCGCAAAATAAGGAACTTGTTACATCACTGCTCGCGAGTGCGCCGGTGTTGCCAGACTTTCAGGCTGCTCGCATGTTTATAAAAATGATCGTTATAAATTAAGTTATCGACCAACAGCTTGTTTGCGAGCACCAAGGGATTATCCCACGTAACACAAATTATGGGCCAAAATTGGGTGCGGTGATTCTACTACTTTGCCAACTGCACCAAAGAGTGCCAAATCAGATTTACTGCGCCATTGATGATGACATGTAGGGTTTAACGTCCCAAAACCACCATATGATTATGAGAGACGCCATAATGAAGGGCTCCGGAAATTTCGACCACCTAGGGTTCTTTAACGTGCACCCAAATCTGAGCACACGGGCCTACAACATTTCCGCCTCCATCGGAAATGCAGCCGGTGCAGCCGAGATTCGATCCCGCGTCCTGCTGGTCAGCAGCCGAGTACCTTAGCCACTAGACCACCGTGGCGGGGCGACGGTTCCATCCTGGTAATACCAATGTTAATTGCGACAAACAGCTCCAAAGTTGAGTTTGGGGGCGTCCTTCATCGGCAATAGCCCCGCCGGCGCGCCAAAACAAGTGTACCTTGTTCTCGGGGCCATGAAAGTCACAACCACGTACCTAGAATTATTCTTCTGAATTAACAGTGGTCGCGCATGCGTCCTAAGTAACACACGATGCTATGTTTGGTGCCAACGCAACTTTTGTTGTGCAAATCTGCTTAACGGTGAAACGCGCTGTCCGCAGGGGTTCGTGATGTCTATAGTCCAATGGGTAGCGTGAAACTGTGGCGGCGATTCATCGGCGGACGTCACCCGTTCCAGGAACGCTGCTAATAGCTCGTTTGAAGAGTTGCACAGCACGTAGTTAAAGCAAGTTTCACTAATCACTGCATTCGTGCCACCAGAATGTCTGTCACGTCTATTCTGGACACCGTGACCTAATTTTCCGTGCTTCGCGTCAATGGAAAAACACGTGAACGGTGGGAACGCGTTGACAATTTCCCTTCAACTTACTTTATTAAGGATTCTTCATTCCGAAGGGCTTTTTCGTAATTCCTTCCGCCAGCAAATCCGCGTTTTTAATTGTTGTTGAGATAAAAGCCCTAAAAGATTCAAACTTGAGGTTGCCAGGATCCGAATTCAAAATTTCGCGATGCTTTTTTTTTAATTGTCGTCTCATTCATAAAATCATGCTTCCTCGTCAGAGCAGCCGTTATTTGGTTTCATTACGCACACCTTTCTGTAGTGAGGCTATCGCTGGCATGGTTTTGGTGCTGGAAGGCCCTCTGTTAAGCGGCTACGCTTTGCTACACGTCCACCTTTAGCTCTCCAGGGTCAATAGCTGACGGTTTAAAAAATGAACTTCACGGCATCGCATTATTCGCTTTGTTGGTATTTTTTGGGGGGGAGGGGGGGCTGCGTCGCTTGAAGGGCGCAGTCGCTGGCATGTGCCATCTATAGGCATACATTTACTGCTCGTAAACTTTCTGTGCTACTTTTAAACCTCTGTTTTTTTGTTTAGATAACCTAAAGCACGAAAATCACTTCGGCAACTGGAGTGATCACTGTCCCTTTATCCAGCGTTCTTTTTACTTTCGTGATATCGGATCCAAAGGTACGATTTCTTAGTTTTGCTTATCTTAGCAATGAATGCGATACCAACAAATTGTATATGTATACCAAATAATGAGGCTTCACGTCATCCGCGAGCAGCGCTAACAGCGGGGTTGCCATTCCGATGGTCCGCGCACTCGCAAAAACTTGCAGCACGCGCGGTGTTCATATCTCCACAGTGACTTGGATGAGTAGAGACCCCCGGAACACCTCTTGCACGCTGATGCACCTACAGATGGAATCAGACTTGTCTAGAGCGCCGAGGTGGTGGCCGCTCCAGCTGTCGTTTTCTTCGGAAATATATAGAAACGCCGTATGCATATTAAACATGGTGATAGTGCGTTTTAAGTCCTTGTGCCATAATGTAAGCATCAACGAAAGCTTGTAGTTAACGCGAGATAGTAGCCAGTATACATAGCCTTCATATATTACGAGAAGGCGTTTGATTCAGTAGAAATATCAGCCGTCATGCAGACACTGCGGAATCGGGGTGTTGATAAAGCATATATAAACATCCTGGAAGAAATCTACAGGGGATCAACTGCTACCATAGTGCTTTATAAAGAAACCAAGAGAATACCAATCAAGAAGGGTGTAAGGCAGGGCGACACAATATCTCCAATGCTATTCACCGCGTGCTTACAGGAGGTTTTCAGAAGCCTAGAGTAGGAACAGTTAGGAATAAGAGTTATTGGAGAGTACCTTAGTAACCTGCGCTTCGTCGATGACATTACATTGCTGAGTAATTCAGGGGACGAATTGCAACTCATGGTTACGGAGCTAGACAAAGAGAGCAGCAAGGTCGGTCTTAAAATTAATCTGCAGAAAACGAAAGTAATGTACAACAACCTCGGAAAAAAGCAGCGCTTCGAGATAGGTAATAGTGCACTTCAAGTTGTAAAAGACTATGTCTACTTAGGGCAGGTAATAACCGCAGAGCCTAACCACGAGACTGAAGTAACTAGAAGAATAAGAATTGGGTGGAACACATTTGGCAAACACTCTCAAAATATGACAGGTAGATTGCCACTATCCCTCAAGAGGAAGGTATATAACAGCTGTATCTTGCCGGTACTTAGCTACGGATCAGAAACCTGGAGACTTACAAAGAGGATTCAGCTTAAACTGAGGATGACACAGCGAGCAATGGAAAGAAAAATGGTAGGTGTAACCTTAAGAGACAAGAAGAGAGCTGAGTGGATTAGGGAACAAACGGGGGTTAGGGATATCATAGCTGAAATCAAGAAGAAATGGACATGGGCCGGGCATGTAGCGCGTAGACGGACGGGATAACCGCTTGTCATTAAGGGTAACCAACTGGATTCCCAAAGAAGGCAAGCGGGTTAGGGGGAGACAGAAGGTCAGGTGGGCAGATGAAATTAAGAAGTTTGCGGGTATAAATTGGCAGCAGCAAGCACAGGACCGGGTTAACTGGCGGAACATGGGAGAGGCCTTTGTCCTGCAGTGGACGTAGTCATGCTGATGATGATGATGATGAGTAGCCAGGGCCAAGAACGGTGTCGACAGGCACGCGCTCAGCTGCTTTAGATAAGTGTGCTTCTATCTGTACAGCATGAACGGCGCATACGAATGCACCTCCAAAATGGCGCGACGATGGCGTCGCCACCTAGCGATCAAGGCTCAGTGCATACCCTTTTATGGCCGCTCTAGAAAGAGAAGCACTTTTCGCACAGTCTGTTCGCGTTGAGAGTACGAAGTAGAAGGGCAGCCGTCTTTATTTACTGCCTAAAAGTGCGTGCTCCGGCGATCACACAGTCACAGTTCAGAACAACAACACCGCCCCCACCCCCTTTTGTTCCTGACTCCTTCCGGCTTCTTGAAGACGGGCGGCGCGTTCCTCTCTGGTTGATCGAGTAACAATCGATGGCAGGCATGACACGCGGGTTGATGTTATTGCACCCACTTTCCGTGCAAAGAAGATCGGTATAGGCTCTTCTAATGTCTACTTTAGCCGCGTTCATCACCCCCACTCCCGCGCTTTTACCCGCGTGTAAAAAATGCGATGATTAGGAGGATGTTATCGATTGAGACATTACACAAAGCATGGCGGCAACGGCTAGTGGCGTTGCCGAGGAGAGGGAGGGCACGTTTTTGATGCCCAGCCCCCTACCAATTCTTTTTTTGCATTGGCATATATAACACAAAATGACCACTTGCCTGCCCGGCCCCTCCTTCAAATATAGGTCCCCCCTTTCCCCCCCCCCCCCGACAAAACGAAAACTGCCCCACACCTGGCGATGGCAAGAACCAGCCGAGAATGTTCATATTATTATCGCAGTAAAAACAAAATTAATCTCGCCTTCGAGTCGTCTTAGGCGATGTATAAGGTATTTTGTGAGGTTTTTTTTTTCTTTATGCAGTGCTTTCTTGAGGACACTATAGGAGGTTTTCGGAGTATAGACAGAACGACCTAGCCACATCGCTGCAAAAGGAAAGCGAAGTTTGCTAAATCATGGGGTTGCAGCATAGAGAGGTTAGTGCCGGAGGAGGTTCGCTTTACGAGATTAGCTAAATGACATCATGTAACGCCCAGCAGTATAATCAGTGGTGAAGAAAAACAAACCTTAATCATCCTTGAAATCAACTTAAGGAAATGCAGTTGGCACTTCGTGAGTCTACAGCGTTGTACATCACAGCGTTTGCCTACCATATCTGCTAATAGCCACACAGGTGTATTTAGAATGTTTTTTTTTTCATGAAGCGCAATTTCATTCGACTAATATTCTGCTCATTTGCTACGAAAATAATCACTGAACAAGTCTTTCCAGAATGCTCAACAGCATGACGCCATTTTTGCCGCATCATCAATGAATTACGGAGTCCATTTAAGGTGATTGGCTCTATGATATTTGCAATGAATTGAAATATTTCTAACTTTTCGCAAGAGCCTCAAAATAATTATTGATGTCCTTGAATGTAAACTCAACTTGCTTCTCCTCCAGGATGTGAAGTTAGCTGCTCCAGATTGCTGCAAAATGGAAAGTTTTGCTGCTCCGAAAATTGCTCCAAATCAGTAGACCTCGGTAGCATCACTGTGAGTGTCATGGCCCCTTGAACACTCGTTCTGGTGGTCCCTTTTGCATGCAAAGTAGTTGCAGCACCGAACAAAAAGGTTTCGTTCTAGCCTTACTTCAATATGTGGAAATGCCTCGCACTGGTTCTAAACTGAATGCTTCCAGTTTTCTTCAAGTGCTCGAATTGAGATGCAAGGTTTTTGGTAGTGTAGTTGTACTTGTCATGGCCTCCAAGCGACTGCCCGGTAAAGAGCAGCATTGATCTTTTTTTTTTGTATGCGTGAGTCACACCAAAAAACAATGTTTTTTCTCTAACTTCAATATAGAATAGAATCAAAATTGTAAGTTGGGTGAGTTCTTTCGTCTTTATTTCTTCGAGCAAACAGCACACAGAGAACTAAGACACAACAGAGGCAAGGTAAGCAGCACACAGAAAAGTCAGCTGTTAAAAACTACGATGTGCACAATGCGTACAAGTGTTTTGCCTGTGCAGTAGGAGTCGTCGCAGCGGGAGACCACGGAACAACGGGATGTCACAGCATCTTGTCGTACTCTGGTCTTCATTATAATGGAAATACGGTCCGTAGTGTAAGCATGCAGTAAACGACGAAGCAAGCGCCTCACGCTGTTTTGCACCGGTTATTTTCGCCCTCGATATAACAGTTGGCACGATAAGTGTCGGAGAGATTGTTTTTTTTATTGGTAAGGCACTTTATATTTACGGTACGCGTCTTTCAGAATAAACTTAAGCTTGCTTATTACTTCAATAAAATACCTGTTTCATCGAGAAACATTATCGAGGCGCCAAGCACTCTTCCAGTGCTCGCTGTTAGTTGGGCGTGTACCTGGCACTTTTTGTGGAGTGAATGATCTAGTTATTGTTTAAATGTAACAAATTTTCTGATCATACATCTCCTACTGAGTGAAACTTCGCGCCCTCGAGGAGTATATGCTGCATATCTTTGTACGGGTCGCCACAAAAACACTGAAGAAGAAGACTAGACGCACGCTCAACCTTTTGTAGGAAGTATCGCGTAAAGGTTGTACCGAACCACCGGCGTTGCACGTATGTGACGAATTTCCTGGTTTCACCCGGATTTAACCAAACTGACATTTCTATTAAAGGGTCCATAAAAACAGCTCCAAATGTTTACATCATTCGTAGAACCAGTTGTTTTTTGCTGTGACGACAGAATATCTGTCTCAGTATCACACTGATTTCAGTGCGTGAAATAAAATGAATGATTGCAACTACGTTATTCGGAGCAGCCTCCACTAAACTGTTTACCAGGAATAATTGCAATGACCTCGTGTTCATTGAAACTCGATTATGTGATTTACTGCACTTGCTTTCGTGTGTTACTTGAGAGTGTCATACAATAACACAACGTTTTAAAAATATTCCCACTGCTTAGTAGCAACGCAACCGCGATTGCTAATCCCTAAAGATCATTGAATGTGGCACGTTTTCTTTTCTACTGGTGCCATAAAGCGTAACTAACCCTTCAGTCACGAATCAAGATCGATTAGCTGCCGAAACAACCCGAATATCTCGCCCATGAATGAAGAGAGCGGACAAGCAACTCCAGAAGACGAGTGGGAGGCGTTGCTGACGTCGGTAAACCCTGAGGACCAGCTCTGGTTGGTGGAAAGGGCTTGGACCTCGTTGATTAACCATGGCTACCTGCAATGAGGATGTCACCCACCTTTCTAGTAGGTGAAGAAAATGCGCGTCTTGTAGCGAATTAAGGTTTTATTTCCTCTCTGTCAGAAGCGCGTGAAATGCACATGGCATAAATCCAAGGCACTTGGTATTATATTCCAAGAACAAAAAGGGAGGAATGCTTTGTTTTGTGTTTCAGTAAACAAAATTATTGAAACTGTAACAGATTATCTAAGTATTCTGTCACCAGTCAGCTGCAGTACTTGCATAAAACAATAAACTATTAGGCTCTAAATGCATTCACAGTTCGTTTTTTGGTTGTATTAGCTGGTAGCGCAGAAAAAAGAACTGTTCACGTTGGTCGTGGAATGCGGTGCGTCAAACGATCGTCGAACACGACAGTGTCTGCAGCAAAGTCATCCTCTGCAGCAATGCGCAGCACAATGAAACTAAATTATTGCTAGTTATCCACTCAATAAACCTGTAGGAATGAAAATGCCGAGTATCAGGTTATTTGAAGATACAGGCGGTGTGTGACGCGCCTTTCAGGTTCGCGTATACACAATTGTGTTCGCCGAGACTGTAGGAGATAATTGCAAACAGTTCTGTGGAAGTAGATGTCAGTCGACATAATTTAAATGCTCACTTGATCACCTAATGCAGCGTGTGACTAAAGCTGAAAGAGGATTTTTTGTGTGTGTGTGACGCGAGCCATCTGCATACACGTGGATGTATACATGCCGCATATGTAAAGTATATATTTGGCAAAGTGCCGCTTTCTGTGGGGCCATCAGTCTCTTTGAGATAGTATTTCCTCGGCCAATAATTCAATAATTCTATTTTCGGTCGCGTTATTGGAGTGCAATAGCTGTCGAACACATAGACGTGTGCATGGGGGCGGGAGAGTTGGAGGCCCCTTATACGCCTGTAAGAGGGAATGGGGCATGTAGTTATCTCCAGACATTGACATAAATAGGTGAGGCGTAGCCCCGCCGTGGTGGCCTAGTGGCTAAGGTACTCGGCTGCTGACCCGCAAGTCTCGGGATCAAATCCCGGCTGCGGCGGCTGCATTTCCGATAGAGGCGGAAAAGATGTAGACCCATGTGCTTAGATTTGGGTGCACGTTAAAGAACCCCAGGTAGTCAAAATTTCCGGAGCCCTCCACTACGGAATCTCATAATCGTATGGTGGTTTTGGGACGTTAAACCCCACATATCAATCAATCAATAAGTCAATCGGGGAGGCGAAAAGTCGCAAAGGCTCATGGGATGCACGCGGTGTGCTCCGGCTTCTGATTCAACGCTTCTCCGTCTGCTACATCACTCCTTGGTTATCGGCACGTGTCGCTTTCTTCACGGCAACCCAATGCGTATGCTGCGAATTTCTAGCGCACGTTAGTTCGGCCGCACTTACGACTGACCCCGAAAGGGAAGCATGTGTTGTCATTGTCAAAAAAATACTTTCATTTGAAGTGACAAACAACGAACTGTACGTGCTATCACGATTCTACGTTTTGTCGGAATAATATGTGGCGTGACTTTGGTTGTCACGTCTTTCAACTAAATTTACACTTACATTTTAACGGAGGTTGCCTACTAACGTGCTTATCTTTACGTGTTTCCTTCTGTGAGGACGTTGAACTGTTTTTGCATGCCTAGTTGCACCACTCTGTCACCGTATGAGATTATTGGGTATTCAGTAGCTTATATCAATTTTCACCGTTAAAGGACCCCAGGCGGCAGAAATTTCCGGAGCCCGCGACTACGGCGTCTCTCATATTCTTATGGTGATTTTGGAACGTTAAACCGCACAAATCAATCATCAATAAAATCAGTTCTGACCGTGCTACTAAAACTACGCATTCAGCGGCAACAGCATGACAAAATGTTCAATAGTTAGTTCATGAATGACCTCGACGAGAATGCAGCGCTGAAAAAGCTTTAAAAGTGAAATCTGTCGGTGCTTTTTTTTTTTAGCGAAGTCGAGCTGGTTGGGCATTTACGTTTTGCATTACGGCAGGCCGAGAGTACGCTTACCTCATAGTCAGGCGCCGTGCTTGTTATGCGTAGTTATTTGTTCTGCTCGATGTACACCTGATCAGGTATGGATAAATTGACTACTAAGAAAGAAATGCTTGAAAAAACACTTGAAATTACCAGAAATATATTGCAAAGCTGTTCTATAAGTAGAATAGCATTTTCTAGTCTACATAACGTTACTGACATCATTTTCTCCCACTGGTGCGAGGTCATCGCCGTCGAACCACTGATTGCGTATACATTGCTGCAGTTTATGTCATTGACAAAGGCTGTGTCCATGGATTCCGCAGTGTCACCGCTGGCCTGATATGTCGTGAGGCTGTTGGCTGCTGTGTCACGCATTTTTCGGTATCGGGGTCAGAGCTGGCTGCACGCTGCACGGCGGCCGTGCGTTTTAGCGTAAAGGTCATATACTTGTCGTAGATGCGTATATAGTGCTTGTGGTTGTGCTGATAAAAAACTGCACATCCAAATGCATTTCGTGCTTCCGTCTTGACGCCTCAGTTTATCTTTCATCGTGCCGAAATTCGGACCACACTTAGACAACCTGCCGTGGATCTTTGCTGGGATTGCCTGTGCCTAAATAGCGAATGTGTCACATAAACGAAACCATCTGTGCCGGATTTGGGACAAATATCACCACCGTACGCTAGGCATCCATAGGCTATACTACTCAACGTGGCTCTCCTTGTTGCCACAAAACCCACTTCAATTTTCTATCGTCGTTCGAATGAAATCGAGACATCATTATTCGTTTGGTGCTCGAACTCGATCAACCGACAGTTGCACAACCAGCCATTATTGTGCGCGTGATCAGACTGCAACAAATTCGAAAGGGAAGACGTGTGTGCCCCGCAGTGGTGGTCTAGTGGTATTGTTGTGACTATTATTGAATAGGTTGTGATCTCTTAAAGAGACGTCGACAACGTTTAACAATAACATGAACACAAACTGTATTACATAAAGGTTACACGAGCACACAGATAAAGATAGGCTAAACTTCTGTCCTTTCCGCTCACCTTCTACGTAGAGCCTGTCTGACTTCACTGTATGGCGCAATTCGCTCAGTCTCGTTCACTGTCTGCTGAACGTCTTTCATCACACCACAAATCGGCGCTCTTTCGCCGCAGTCGAGAGACAACGGCGGTGGCGCTAAGCACAGTTGTACATACCGTCGCGGTAACATGATAGCTGAAGGCGGGTCCACGCTTGCCCGTGCCCGAGACTATGGCTCTGTTTTCCTTTCGTCGTTCTATTTTTCTTTCTTGTCAGCCCGCTTTCGCTATGCGCTTCCCTCATAGCACGAACACATAAATGTAAAGATAAGACACAGCAGGTGGCTAAGGTACTAAATATACTGGACTGCTGACCCGCACGTCATGGCATCTTATCTCAGCTGCGGCGGCTGCATTTTCAATGGAGGAGAAACCACTGTAGGCTTGTATGCTGATATTTGGGCACACGTTAAAGAACCATAGGTGGTTGAAATTTGTGGCGCCTCCATTACGGCATCTCCCATGATCATATGGTCGTTTTGGGACGTTAAACCCCACATACTAATCAAATAATCATATGTCCCGCATCATGATTGCGTGATTAGTTCTCGCGAAAGTTTTTAGCATTACACATTTCTATAAATACGGCCCCTGCAGAGGGTGTGAGTCCAGAAATGCCGATATTTTTATTACGTATATGTGTACGTTTTAATGTTCGGAGTTGTCCGATAGCATAACGGGAAAATTTACAGGTTCGCTTACGCATGCGTGTATTCCGTGGTGGAGCAGTTATTGTGGTGCTCATTTCAGTTTGGGGTGGTGCGAGAAATACAGCACAGAAAATTATGCTGCTTGGCTGCGGACCCAAAGGTCGGTGGTTCGATTCCAGCCTTGGCGGTTGCAGCTCGATCAAGACGAAATGCTAGTCGCCTATGTTCTGTGTCGTGTCAGTGCCGGTTAAAGGACACCAGATATTCAAAATTTCCGGAGCCCTCAACCACGGCGTCTCTGGCGATCATACCGTGGCCTTGCGACGTAAAGCCCCAGATATTACTATTATCTTACGCATTCGCCTAAATGTACTCGAAGGCGAAAGCCATCTTTTCCATCTGCAGAGTGAATGCGTTTATCATCCCATTCGAAAGCTTTCCGCACCTAACGTGCTTCGGCGCTGCCTCCAGGGCTGCGGACAATGCAGGCTTTTTGGACATCGCCAGCTTTTGCACTGCCTCCGTTATCAGTCCAACTTTGGCCAAGTGACGTTGTCAGGGGAAGGCGTAACCATCCCCTTAGGTAACACCACAGTTGCGTATTGACGACGTCATAATCAAGGCATGTGATGCATTATCACGTCATGATGACTTTTTGCATCACTCGGGATGGCGCCAACGAATCTTTTCGCGTTCGATGGTTTCATATGTGGCTTCACTCTCAGGAAAAAGCGCGTGCCCATCACATCACACGCGAATTCACACAAACACGATCATCTCGCACGTTGCGGAGAAGCCTTCTCATCGCATGGTTTTTCTGTTCTTTATTACTTATCGGATTCCCATGAACCGCGGCATCCGTGAGATCACGGTTTCGCTCGACGGGTGAGTATCGCGTTACACGAGACCCGTTTTTTTTTTTTCTCCACGCCACTAGCTCGACACTTCGAAGCCTCGTCCATAATGCAGGCGGTAAGCGGCGCACCGGCTCGTCGTCGCGAAGCTATAGCGAGAGTCGCGGTCTCCACCGTGCGCGCTAAGCTCCGCCCTCTAATCCGATTTCGGGGCTCCCAATGGGGGTGCTCGGACCGGGCGAGCGACGACGACGCTCACCTGCTGTCTGAGTGTATCGCTCATGGTGCAATCACAAAAGGTTCCTCCGCCATGCGTCCGCTGCCTGTTAGCGATCTGCCCGTGAGCCGGAGGTTTCAACACTCCCTGTCCCGTCTGAACGAGACGCAGTAACCACGTGCTCCGCGCAACATGCATTATAGAAGTCTCGGGTTCTCCGTCCTTGCTCATAACTCGGGCACCATTATAGCTTTCACAAATAGCGGTGTCCATGCGAAGAAACGATGCGCTTCAGAGAGATGGAAGGAGGCGGGGGCGGGGGGGGGGGGGGGGATAAAGTGTGCTGCGATGCGTGAAGAGTAGGATTAATGAACATTCGAACCCCTTCTAAAATTTACCTATCGGTATGACGTAGGTGGAAAAAACGAGTGTTGCATCAGCACAGTAACACTCGTTGTTGGACTAGTCGGTGCACTGGATCAGAAATAGAATAACCAGCCAATATAATAACGAACACAGGAAACAAAAAAAAGGATAGGAAGTCTCGCCGATTTCATTTCCTGCTTTCGTTATTCTATTGGCTGTTTTTTTTTCTCATCAGCAGTGTGCATGCTCCATTCGGAAGACACCTTAGAAGGCTGTCATAAAAAGACAGCGAGTACTGCACAAAGGGCAAGAGCTTCCGCAATAACTCTCAGAAGTATGCCTCCAGAGTAATATCGGCAGACAACTCAGCAATGCGACGATTTGGGCAAACCTGAAACATTTAGCAGTTGTTGCAGATGTAGCCAAGGCAGTGTAGTATATCTTCTCATAGCATACTTATATACTTCATGTTATAATACCAAGTATTATATCGCCTGAATATAGGATTTAAACTGAAATTTATTTCAAATTTTGCTTGGGCGTTTGGACGGCTCGTTTATTGCAAAATTAATCTAACCTATGCCTTGTCGAAATAAAATAAGGTAGAAATTCAAAAGAAGATGGAAGCTTGATGAGTTGAAACGTTCCTCAACACGGATTGCATCTCGAGCCAAAGTTTAGGCAAGTGGCATTGTCTTTGTCAAAGCTGCTACTAAGAAAAGACTGTCTTGGAGAAGACAACACGGCTTGTCGATGCCTTCAGTTCAGCTCCAGCTCAAGAATTTTTCATTCCATCTCTAGTTTGTTACACGTGGGAATTTGAACTTATTTGCTTTTTGTCGCTACTTCCAGCTAAGAATGCCCGGCTTCTCTGCATTATTTACGCTGAGCACCTGTCAGTTCAGGGAAACATGCGATACACTACATGCTCAGGTCTGAGGTACGTGTCTGAACATGCTTGGCAAGTCGTGGGTTTCAGTCGCTATCCACGACACCTTTCCCCTGCAGTTCCTACAAAACCAGATATATTTATATATATTACTAAGGGACTCTAGATTTTTAAGCGAAGCTTCTATGAGTTGGGTTTCGACGTCAGGAGGCGCGGGTCTGGTTCGCGGAAAATACGGTGCATGTGAGTGTGCATATATAGATGCGGGTGTCCACAAACAGAACCTCGACTATGCACCAGTCATATGCGAAGTTGTAAATTAACCGATGTACTCTCGATAGTGGGCCTATCGGTGATCAGTCGTTTCCGATACGACATGCTGATCATTTATCGAGGTCACTTGCTATTTCACGTCTTCACATCTGATTATCATTTCGTTAGGACGTTTCATTGTTTCGCACATGAATGTAGCTGTTGCCTGTAGGAACCGAAGTATTGAGTTCCTAAACGTGATTGAATGTTCAGATAGATAGATAGATAGATAGATAGATAGATAGATAGATAGATAGATAGATAGATAGATAGATAGATAGATAGATAGATAGATAGATAGATAGATAGATAGATAGATAGATAGATAGATAGATAGATAGATAGATAGATAGATAGATAGATAGATAGTGTTATGACCGTCGTCAGCAGGCGCCATGCTGTCGCTGAGAAGCGTAGCCGGGCAGCGTTCCCACGCCTGGAACCCAGTTTTCTCAAAACCAGCGTCCAGAGATGACGAGGGAGCGGCGCTCTTTTAATCCTCATACAAGTAGCCGACTGGCCGGCTGCCTATGCCCACCAGGTATTGTCCCTGCTAGCCGGAGGATGAGACGTCGTGTCGCCACGACGCCGTGAGGCATTCCAGAGAGGACAACAAAGACAGCGTCTTCCTTTGAAGAAACGGCGGCCGCCGCCACAAAGTGCCCTGCTAATTGAGCGGACAGATTGGCGGGCCGTTTGATGTCTGCTGTCCGGAGCTTGGGACCCCTCGACCAGCGACACACACACGACGAGGAAGAGCCCCTCTGGCGCCACTTTGCAGTGCAGTGATCACGACTCAATATTGGATGCTCACGTGGGCCGTGCATGCTCGTACCCGTCGCCTGTTGTGTGTGTGTGATTGGTGTTCCACTCAAGAAGGAGGAGCCCGACAGGGCTTATAAGGACGCCGCATAGTGCGGGACGTCGCTATGAACTGTGTAGCGGTTCAACCACCACGCTCGTGGTTTGTGAAAACTCTCAACCTTTCTATGCTGTAAATATTTGTAAATAGTGCCATAAACCTGTTTGTTTTTTCGTATCCCCATCTTGTAAGCGTTCGTTTCCTGAACCCGAAGCTACACCACGCTACCACAACCGGGCAGACCCCGGTCCGCAACAACGGGTCCTCAGTGATGGGATCCGCAACAATAGATAGATAGATAGATAGATAGATAGATAGATAGATAGATAGATAGATAGATAGATAGATAGATAGATAGATAGATAGATAGATAGATAGATAGATAGATAGATAGATAGATAGATAGATAGATAGATAGACAGACAGACAGACAGACAGACAGACAGACAGACAGACAGACAGACAGACAGATAGATAGATAGATAGATAGATAGATAGATAGATAGATAGATAGATAGATAGATAGATAGATAGATAGATAGATAGATAGATAGATAGATAGATAGATAGATAGATAGATAGATAGATAGATAGATAGATAGATAGATAGATAGCAGGTCAGCCAAGCACGCCAAGCTTCGCTTGCCCCCCTTTTCCCGATAAGGGAATAGATCCATATTTTTATACATCGTTTCTACTTTAACAACTAAAACAATGCTCCAATTATTCGCATTTTGGATGCTCTAACGCTCATAAGTCACAAATTGTCCAGTTATCACATTCTTGTACAGCAGGACAGAATATTTCTATATGCTGCAAACGTAGCCCAATGTGTTCCTGCAGGAAGTATATTTTTTAATGTTCTGCTCTTTAAGGACCACCATAAAGTTGTCAATACTGTTGATATGCATTTTCTAGCATTCCAACATGATATACTACCCAATTATCAAATATAATTTCAATTTACAAGGCGGCATGGGACAAACATATTTTGCTGAGGCACTAGCCAAGCAGTGGCTTCGCATTCTTAAAACGGGCGGTTCCTTTTTATGAAAAACCTGTACAGTCGAAGCTGTGCATGGGCCTCCTCCACACAACGTCACAGGATCGAATCTCGGCTGCGGCGGCTGCATTTTCGATGGAGGCGAAAATGCTGTAGGCCCGTGTGCTCAGATTCGGGTGCATGTAAAGAACCCCAGGTGGTCTAAATTTTCGGAGGCCTCCAGTACGGCATCTCTCATACTCATATGTTGCTTTTGGGACTTTCTTGAAACCCAAAGATCAAACAATCAATCAATCCTCATCTCAATGTATCTCGGGATAGCCACTAATTACAGCTCCAGCAGTCAAGGATTCCGTATGTGCTGTATATGCTTCATTTGCTTATGGAGTGCTGGACTTGTCTTTAACGAGGCTTAACGGCAAATTAGTGTGACCGCACACTGTACTGCGCGTCGGATACGCTCACGGTATTCCAGGGAAAAGCTTTGGGCGAGTAGGGCGTGGGGCACCGCGGCGGCTAAGCGGGAGGGGTCGGGAGCTGGGGAGGTATACGTTGAACAGTAATTGTACGGCCATGGTGTGTGGAGCGCGGGGGACCATGACCGCAGAAAGCTTTCAGCCTCTTCCCGTAAGCCGCGCCGATCCGGTGAATAACCCTGATAGTACGTGCTGCTCCCGTTCCGCGCCCGCGTTGAGGTCGTGGTGCGGCCATCACGCGATTTTGATACAACGCCGCGTACGCTGACATGCGCTCATAAAACGAGCGGTTCGCGGTTGTGTATCAGGCCCCTCTCGAGTTATTTGTCCTCCCGTATAGCGGCAGATTACGTGTAGTATGTAGGCATCTTCTATCAATGTACCATGCGTCCTGACTGCGGGAAATAGGCTTTTTTTTTCATGCGTACGCAAATCTCACCGGCAGTGATTCCCCCGCCCACTCTGCAGTAAATCAGCGTGCGGGGGGAAGCACAAATGTGCGAATGAGGTCTTGTATATTTCATTATTTTGCACGTTGCACATGGAAGGTCTTATGTTCTTATATATATCAGCTAAACTAACGAAGAGTACCTTTTTAAAAAACTACGTAAATAAAATGCATGATCAAAGCTAAGTGACAGACGCACTCGTGCATGTCAGCTGTTTCGCTTCAAAATAGCGCAGTCACGTGTTCGATGGCAGTCGCATTTTGGTAGAGGTCAACTGCTATAGAGGCCCGTGCACTGTGCAACGTGAGTACGCGTAAAGAAAGACGAGATGGTCGAAATTTGCAACGCCCTCCGCTATAGCGTATCTCCTAATCATGTGGTGGTTTTGGCACGAAGGAACCCCGAAAATAAGATTGTCACGAATAATTTTATTACTATCAATTATTATTATTATTATTATTATTATTAATATTATTATTATTATTATTATTATTATTATTATTATTATTATTATTATTATTATTATTATTATTATTATTATTATTATTATTATTATTATTATTATTATTATTATTATTAATAAAGCACTTTTGCGTGACTGCGTGAGACACTAGCTTAGCAATGCGCTTCACTGCGGCTCCTGCGCATAATACTGCAAGGGCAGTAAAAGACGTATAGAAATCTATTTTTCACCCACTTTATAATTAAACATTGTAATGTGCCTGCTAATGAAGAAGAAATGGAAAGATTATGTGCCCTTCGAAGGTGTTACGAAAAGAAGGCTATATATAGACGGCCTAAGAGTTTGACAACGGGCACGAAAACAGAAACGGCGTTATTCCCAGTAACCAAACTTGACCGAAAAAGTTGGAAATATCTTCATGGAAGGTTGTAGTCACAAGCGAGAGCAGACGACGCTCGGTGTTTGTCTCGCGCCTTCGCGCGAATAAGACGAGGACGATCGGCGCTGAGTTCACACGCGCTTCAGGAGCCTCGAAAAATAAAGGGGGCTGAAGTCCCTTACTGTTCTCGAACGTGTGTGGACGTCATTTTTCGGCTGCCTCGGAACCCAGTACATCCGATAGCCACAACGACGCGTCCCAGTTGTATATATGAAAAACCGCTGGGCAAAGTCTGCCGAGTCATATGAGGCGGTTGAAAAGCGCAGCAACAGCTTTACCCTTTCACCACGCGGTCATTACATGAGTTCGCCTTGCTGAAAAAGGTGGAAGAACCGTATGTAGCCTGCCCCGCCGCGGTGGTCTAGTGGCTAAGGTACTCGGCTGCTGACCCGCAGGTCGCGGGTTCAAATCCCGGCTGCGGCGTCTGCATTTCCGATGGAGGCGGAAATGTTGTAGGCCCGTGTGCTCAGATTTGGGTGCACGTTAAAGAACCCCAGGTGGTCAAAATTTCCGGAGCCCTCCACTACGTGGAGAGCTCCGGCGTCTCTCATAATCATATGGTTTGTTTGGGACGTTAAACCCCACATATCAATCAACAGTATGTAGACTATTTTGCGGAGGCGTTTCAGTGTCCCAATGCATGTTGTGGAAATAACCTGCCTGCTTTCCATCTTTAACAGCTAAACCAACCGTTACGACGCAAGACGCATACACGTGTAAATCGTTCAGGTGGTGCATACGGTGTTTCATGGCCTTTTCTATTCACATCGCAGTATACAAAAATAAGAAAACATCGACATAACAGCCTAAGATGGCGACACGCCAATGCTTTAGGTCAAATGTTCTATACTGCATACGCTTCTTTCCAAGTGGCCAAAACCTCCCCTGAACATTGCAAATCACTCTATATCTTCGTGCAACCCAAGCAACCTTGCCTGACTTAGAGGTGCATTTTAGAGCTTGTGGCCGCAATCGGTGACAGGGATAGGTGATTGGCTCCTGGCCATGGATATGCAGCACTCGCAAATCCGAGCCGCACACCTCGCCTGCATGTTCTGGAGTACTACAATGCCTCGTAAGTAAGTGAGCACATTTTGTACAGTGTTCTAAGCAGCGTTTTTGTTGTGCTTACAGTTTTTCAATTTTGACTATTCGTAGAGAGCATTACATCTACTTTTATAAATTTTCCATGATACTGACCATGCTGCATTTTACTTGTATATATTGCACAAATTTTATAACCCCTTCACCCAAGCACACTCGAACTTCCTTCTGTGTAGGTATGTAAGCATGTATGTTTTATATTAAAGCGAATGAACTGAAACTGAACTGAAACCTAGCTCTCTAGAAAACTGTCTGTTAAGCTTATTTCCGCATGATGTTAGTGGGCGCCGCTGGCCGTGGCTTCTCGTGTGTCTGTGTTGTCTGCAAGCTAAATTATTCCAATGCAGCGCTCGCGAATGGGGCGCTGTTCTGTAGTGTCGGGATGATTCTGTGATCCGGAACTAATTTGCTGTCGCAAGTTAAAACGTTTTGTTTCCCGATATGTGAAGGCCGAAAGAGCCCCTGGATTGCAGCGATATGGCGAGAATAGTGGATTCATACCAAGAGCGCATACCTTCGTCTGCCCACCTTATCAAAGCTCAGCGCACACTCTAATGGTACCGAGGAGATAATTACACGTTAGTTGAAGGTCCTCAATCACAAGCAACATGTCGGACGCTGCAGGCTTCCACCGGTTGCAGATAAGTGCCTTAATTGGGGCCTGAAGTAGAAAGCGAAACGTAAAAACTAGCTGACGCCGAATGTTTACCGCAAAGGTGTTATTGTAGTTGGACCCTAATGTGTATGTGCTGTGCGAAGCAGCACGCGGGGCACAAAAGAACCGAGCTCAACATGAATCGCCGAACAGCGTACGTCGCGGACGATAGGAGACGCCGACAACCCCGAAGGTGTCATATAGTCACGGCCCATCGTCAAGTTAACCTCGCGTGATGAAGCAACGCCTCCTCTATTTTTTCAGTGCCCGGCCGAAGGAGCGGATTACAAAGGGAAGCGGCCGTCGGTGTTAGTGTGGTATTTCGCCGCCAGGCGCCGCAACTGGAGTAGAGATGCCGCCGTGTCGTCTCTCGCGCAAACGAACGCTGCGGCTGCAAACAAACGCCACAGCTCGGTTTTCGGCTGTATTTGCATTGTTTAAGATGCAGTGGAAACTTGGGAATCAGGATCATGAAGCACTTGTTGTTCTGGACCCCTACTTATTTAAAAGGCATGTGTCGTTTCCGACTACTTGATCGAGGCGTTCGCGCATCGTCTTCTAGGCCGATGCCAGATAGCCGATGCCAGTAATCCGCGGAAGATCGTTATGTCACCGTGGCGTTTGCTTGTCTGAGAGTTGCTTTTTTGACTAACTGAACGTCGATTTTTCAGAGAAGCATTTGCCAGAGGCTATTATTATAAGCTATGGTGCCTAATGTTCCCCAATGCTTGCTACTCTTTAATAGCGTAGCACATTTTGCGCAAGACTGAAGTTCATGCACTAAATAGCACAAAATGCCACAAGACTGCTTCCAGAGATATAGGTCGTCAGCCGTTACTTTCGCAAAGCATTACATGAGTTGCAACCGAGAAGAAGCAAGTGTCAGAAAATTGGAAACTATGGCAGGTGATTTCATCATTTGATAGCTTAGACGATGAAATCACCGTGAAATAAACAAGTACAGCTGCCATGTGCAGCGTAATTTCTGCGATCATTGCCTATGTTTTGAACAAGCACTATTGAAGTCTGAAGTTCAATGCCCACTCTCAACTTGAGCCAAGGTGACAGGCACTAAAAATGAGGCCTCTGGTCAGTTGCTTGAGCTTGTCTATGTAATCGTGGACGGATCGTTGTAGCCTTAATATATGGCTACTCAGCTCTGTTTCCTTGTTCTTCCCTCTGGCCTCTTAAGTCGGTAGCGAGAAGAATAGAGCCTAATGCTTGTGTGGTGCCCATGGGCTCCCATTAAGCTTCGGTGCGTAATGTTAGCGTTGCACATGGCAGTGATCGCGAGGAAGCGTTGTTACTGATTGACTCCCCTTTCGACTGTTCGAATAGAGCGCACTCCCGTTCAGTGATACCGATTGTCATGCTTCCAAACGTGACGGGTAGTCTTCAGCCGCCACTACTTATAATCTATAAAATACTCGGGTTGTAAATGACGGCTACATATTAGAGTGTAGAACAAAAATTTATGAGGAGACCAATTATTCTGCCTAATTACTGCAAGCACCCTCAACCAAACAGCAGCGGAAGCTGCAATTTCACGGAGCTATAGCCCTACAGTGCATTAAGGCGATAGCTTTAGGTGCATCATCCAAAGCGAAAATTGATCGGCGGCGGCGCTCGACGTCTTTTCGCGTCGGCGGCGGGACACGAGGGATGCAAGAAGTCATCATTACGCAAAAACGTCATTTTATGACGTCACGTATCATAAATGTTTTTGACGTATCGGTACATCACATTACTTGATGGCATCATATAACATCTTCGCTTGGTAGAAATTGGCCGATCATGAGGGCAGTGCATAACCAGCTAACGCGCAGAAAGCTAGCTGTGTCTCCAATACTTGAGGCAGTAAGAAAACTATGTTGGGCGCAGAAATATCCCGGAGGGAAGTAGGAAACATTCAGTGCATTCAATCGGAAGAAAACGAGAACAGTTTTCACCTTTCAGTCGTCTCATGTGAATCCATAAAGGGACCGGCAAGTTTGTTTAGTTTTTTTTTTTTGTAATAGTGACATGAAAAAAGATTATCTAATTTTTTTTCGTCAGATATGCAGAGTGGTACACAGCAGTACTAAATAGTGAGGCATGCGAATAGTGAGGCTGCAACAGCTTAAAAAGGAAAATAAAACGCGCATGCTACAAAACTTGAACGCATATATCGAGCCGATAGCATGGCCTGACAGAGACAGGTGAAAACAGCGCACCGCTCTGTTCGTGTTACTTTTCATCCTCCCGGCATCCGTGAAAGCCGTCAAGAAGCATGGCTGCAAATTAACTCGCATGAAAACATGGATTCGCGAGCTTCCTGATAAGCGCGGCCTTTCAGCTCTAGCATCCCGTAGTCTACTCGCGCAGCGCCATCATGCGGCAGCGGCGAGCGGATGCGGAGCGCGTGCTCGATGGCCTGAAGAGAGCGTTCACCTAGGCACTGAAAAAAATAGAGGAGGCGCTAGATGAAGTACCGCTATCATGGCATCATGACGTTGTCATGACACCATCATGACTTGGCAAAGCACCTTCGGCTATATAACACGCTTGTCCGCATCTAATATAGATAGATAAATAGATATGTGAGGTTTAACGTCCCAAAACCACGACAGGATTATGAGAGACGCCGTAGCGGAGGGCTTTGGAAATGTCGACCACCTGGGGCTCTTTCACGTGCACCCAAACCTGAGCACACGGGCCTGTAACGTTTCCGTCTTTATCGGAAATGTAGCCGCCGCAGCCGGGATTCGATCCCGTGACCTGCGGGTCAGCAGCCGAGTACCTTAGCCACTACACCATTGCGGCGGGGCCGGCACGTAATGTCGTCACGGCATGTCATATAATCATGGTGTATCATAAAAAAACACGTACGCATCGCGAAAATTGGGCAGATCCTACTAACGGCCACTAGTGCACTAAAGATAAAGAAGGCTACAGTTAGCCGAACAAATAACAGGTGACATCAATAGAAGCGCCCTTCCCTACATGCCGTATATAGGCATGGCTGGGCTAGGCTGCACCTGCGCGCTCGCTTCTAGCGGCCTTCGCATCAGGTGTAGTACATGCCTCTCGCCACTCCTGTGAGGGGGCGCTGCGACTCTAACCCTCTTCCACCGCTCCGTACAGCGCGCGCAACGCCAGCACATGAGTTCGGGCACGCTTCTCCATTCACTACGCGTTGAATAGAAGCTGCTTAATCGTTGAAGACGCACAAATGGTTTATGGCATTGCTCATACCTGATGACGCTAGGCTTGGACCTATATACCTCTGAAGAGTGCACTTTACTGGCAGTGTCACGAGCCCCGAAATGCGCGCATGATCGTAGCCTCTTTGTGACAGAAAGCGCCATATCACACACGTTCAAAAAACTTCCTCTGGGTACGCTCGATGCTTTCTTCTGTTACATTATATTTGATATGCAGGAGAAACACTACCCTTTTCTCTCCTTTCTGGGCATTTGCAGCGATTTTCTTAATGCAAGCGTGATGCTTGCTTTCTTGCGACGCATTTCTTTCTTCTTTCAGCAATCACTGCCCTTTCTCGCATTTTGAACGATGGCACCAACTTGGGAGCACAATCGTCCTATCATAGCCTGGTGTTCACCCACTCGATGAGCATCGCTGTTTATTTTTTGCGTGCAAACACTTTCTGCTTCTTGTTCAGTAAAAGCGTCTTGTGAAGTTGAAACATCCAGATCCGTTTCATTCGTTTCTGCTTTTCGCTTCCTTGATGTTTGACGTAGAGGCGAAGCTCGTGAAGCAGGATTTTTGCGAAGCTTTTATGCACTTAATATGAAGTAGGAAGGATAGTGCTCGAAAACAGTAGGCGCGGAGTCAGGAATAAGTTTTCTGATGCGGAACGAAGGCACAAAATCTTCATCCCGCAAGTGTCTGCTGCATACTACTTTCGATGCAGACTTCTCGTTGATGATGAGGTTGTCTCTCACAATATTTTTTTCTTGCCACTTGGCGCACAGCTCACTATTTTTCTTTGGAATTGGTGAAAATAAACACGTTTTTTTTTTGCGAACGGGACTTTCAATATGGAACCACGGCGATCTAGCGACCGTCACGGAACACAGCAATACACCTTCACAGAGCTAATATATATACATGTGCGTAATGCCCGTACTGAAAATTGTTTGACTGCCTTCTCGAAAGCCACGAGAGAATTCATAAAAAATTTTCAAAAAAAACTACTGACTTGCCAAAAAGTGTAAATGTCGTCAATTTCTATGTCTAAACATGCTGTTCTACGAACTCGAAGGAAAACGCATAATTGATTTGCACTAGAGTTTTAGTTCCGGGGCAAGCGGCTTGCTAGCGTAAGCAGCTGCGTACTTCGTTCGAATTCTTCATGGACGTGACTTGCAGTACAAAAAAAAAGGAATGCAAAAGGGCTTGGGGTCTCCGGAATCAATATTCCAGGTGGCGTTAAAGCCTTTTCAATGCACACCACCACTCTCTGTGCATGCCGTCCGAAGGCGTTATTCAGCAGCAAGGGTCCTCTCTTCTTTTTTTACTTTCTTCTTATACGCAGTTTTTCAGCCATTATATATACAACACACGTACGTGTATAACAGAGTTGTCAGGCTGCAGACAGCAGCTATCAGCCCTGAAAACCACTCCAAATGTATTTGGAAAAATAAAAGAAAATTGAAAACAGCTACCAAAGGGAAGGCGCGCTTGTCATTCTGTGAGCGACCTCTCTTAATTGCTACGTCATTGTTCGACGAGACCAGGGGCCAAAGGTGTTTAGTGCTCTCTGCTTGCAGAACAGGTGAACATTGTTTATATTTTTTTCTAATCGTTTCGATTTATGCCTCCTGAATTATGCCTCTCATTAGCCGATTCTACGCATTTTCCCTGAGTTTTAGCTTGTATTATCTACGAGCCCACACATACCTACATTAAACAGCAAGCTGTCTGGTACGATTACTTTTTTAAAATAGACGATGCTCCCTTTATCCCTAATTTCTTTATTACTCCCTCCTCCCCCCCCCCCCCCCGTCTTCGTCAAGAACCCCAATTCTACGGTTTCATATCGACCAACTTCCTTGTGCCGTGTGCGCGTCGCAGGAGATGCAAGGTCAGGGTCGCTTCGCCCCTACCGTTGACGGGTGGCGAAACATACTCAGACACTCTCCCATTGTATTCGCGACGGGTGAGAAAGTCGTAAGAAAAGAAGCACCCTCAAGTGTAGTCTAGCCCGGCCATGATAAAGGGAACTCAAAGTGGACATGAATGGAAGAACGCGGCATGCTTTGTCTCTCCCCAGGTTTCTCATTTGGGGTGGTGCAACGTTCCAGTCGTCCCGCCAAGTCCGGCAGATGTCTTGTTGAGATCCCTATGTCCGGAGCCAAGATGTACATCGGCCAGACCAAGACCAAATGTTCCTGAGTAGATGTCCCAAGTGAAACACGCACATGATCTAAGCGGGGCTGACGGTGTTGGACATATTTTTGACCCACGCCAATCCACAGCCATACGTCCGCTGGACTGGGGAAATGCTCCAAAGAGGGCGTTCGCAGTTCTTACAACGACATACTTGATATTTGAAATTAAAACACATTTTGATTTGCATCAGTAGTACGCTCGGTCAAACTGCATGTACGGGAAACAATTAGTAGTGTCATATTCAGATCTATATTGCGAATGATCTTAAAAATTAAAGGCTTAATAACTGTGTTATTGAACACAAACGAATACGAGTTTAAGACAGTATGCACTCATTTCTCCAACTTAACGTTTCATGGTAGAAAGATTACTCATATACACTACACATGACATGAACGGAACTGAAAGTGAGCTCTCTAGAAAACTTTCTGTTAAGCCAATTTTTGCGTGTATTAGGCTGCGCACATGGATTCCCGTGACGTCTATTGTGTACATGCTCTCGATCGGATCATATACACGAGGGGTATTGCTCATTGAACAATGATACGCTTACGTCACAAAGTAGTATATGGCCCAGTCGAGCACACAATGGAAGAATCACTGTCTGCGTCACGACGTGCGCAAGAAATACGATAAACGCCTCGAGAATATAAGATCGGTCCTTTTTTGTATTCTGAGATTTTTTGTATTCTGCTCAGGGGAACTCAGGGCGCGTTAACACTGAGCTTTCCGGCCACCGAAAGGGCCCTCTCCACGCCGAACGCTTTCGGAGCGATTTTTGCAGAGTCTGCTGCCGAAACAGTCACCGCGGACCAATAGGAACGCTAGTCCAAGAATTTTGAAACGTGGTGGCAAAGCCTTACTCACTTGCCATGTCGCAGTGCGCTTCACTGAATGTTGAAACCAGCAGGCGTTTAACCCACTTTGCGCCTACTTCACGTCTCTATTTCATGGAAGAGGTGACCGAGCTTGTCATTGGCGTGACCGAGCTTGTCGTGGTCTTGCAAAGCAAGACGAACCCCCCACCCCCACTGGCGTCGGCGGTTTTTTCTGCTCTTCATGCATTACAAGACTGCGACTTGCTAGCGAAGTGAGCAGTACTGCTTCTTCTTCCTTCCTGCGTACGATAATCATTGAAGTCTTGACCACCGGATAGCGTAGTGGCGGTTGCGAGCCACGACAACAACCGGGTGACAGCACATCCATCCCGCGTTCGCCCAGTGGTAGATGGCATATTCGCCGGCGCGGGGCGGGTCCAGTGCGAACGACGCTGCGTTTCGATGGCAGCAGAATTTCACTCACTCTCGAAAGCGGATGCGTCAGTGTGAACTAGGGGTCAAAGGGGCTCTTTTAACAAAAACAACATCTTAAGAATTGCTTCACGGATGGTTATTCGTAAGTGTCAAAACGTATACGTAAACTGGTAAAATAAATTGGTTCTGTGCGTGGTACAGATGTTGCGGATGATGCCATGCAGAAAACAAAAAGTTTTCAAATATCAGCGCAAGTGAAGAATTATATTCAACCATCCGAGAGCTGCAAGCTCCAACGATTACCTAAAATTTCATTTTAAATGCAAAGCATTTCATAGCAAACTTCGGCGACTATGAGCATATCCACATATTTAGCCGAGTATGACTTTGCGTTCTCCAAATCCTGTCGTTATTGAGATTTGCACCAAAATTGGTATAGCATAAAATGGCTGTGTCACGAACATGAATGGCTGGTCATGTCATGACAATCTCAACTAACTTGTCAACATTGCTAGCCTATGAACGCCATGACGGTGGTGCTGCCGCGATCGTTTCCATAATTTTATCAATTCACAAATTGTACGATAAGACATTTCTGCATGAAAAATATACATGACAGGTGGCCAATTAAAAATCATGGCGTGCGTGTCATATACAACATGATTTGCATGGCCTGCTCACAATGCGCTGACGGCCATTTTGCCATCTTGATAGACGGTAAACTTCGTATTCGGTGACGTGACTGTATGACGAACAAAAATGACAGTTTGAAAATTATGACATTCATGTGCGACATGACTTGCATGCCACGCTCATGGGCTCCCGTGACCATCTCGCTAGCTTGATAGACAAAAATCTTGGTGTTATGTGACGTTAGAGTACGATGAACAGTAATGACATGTGGTAGTATAGCAATCATGACTTGTCATGGGTAACATGACTTGCATGCCATTGTGCCCACAACGAGTGTGACTGCCAAGAAATTTCATGCCGGCTTGACAACGCTCGTCTGCTGATTTACCGACGTTTTCTAAAACAGCATGCCGATCGGCGTGTCGCAAGCGGATTGTTTCCTGCTGGCATTCGTGGTCGTGGATTGAGTCGTCGTGATAGTGCCCTGCTATACAAGCTAAAAGTCGGTTCTGTGTCAGTACGCGAACGGTTATACAGTCAAGGACGGGCTGACAGTCCGATATGTTCGTCGTGTGGCTCCTGTGAGACACTAAAACACGTCATTTTAGAGTGCCCTGAATTCGTTGTACAGCGAGCACTACTCCAAAACGACTATGGACTGATTGGACTCAGACGCACGACCCTTGACGATTGCTTGTTCCCAGGAGGATGTGCTTCAAGGCGTGACCAGGCTCACGGAGGCCTTTTAACTTTTCTAACGAAAACGGACTTGGCGTAACGTTTATAGACATTTTTCATATGACTATTTCTTTTTCCTTGCGTGTGTTTTTTCCCTCTTTTTTAACTTTCCTATTCTCTCTCCTTCTTTCTTCCCTTATTTCCTCTATGCATCCCCTTGCCGAAAGAGCAGGCAGGTGTTTTACCCCTAAAGGTGGCTGTCAGCCTGTTCCCTCCATCTTTCATCTGTCTTCGTGTTTTCCATGTACTCAAACCAAGTAATAAATAAATAAATAAATAAATAAATAAATAAATAAATAAATAAATAAATAAATAAATAATGCAACGCTCATGCCGCTCTCGTGGCCGTTTCACTAGCTTGATAGACAACAAGTTTTGTATTATGTGACGTCAATGTACGACTAACAATATTAACATGTGGTAATATAGCAATTATGGCTTGTCACGGGTAACATGACTGACTTCCATACCAAGCTCATGACGTGGTCGTGGCCGTTTCTCCAGCTTGATCGACAACAAATTCGGTATTATATGACGTGAGTGTGCGACGAACATTAATGGAATGTAGTGATACAGAAATCATGACATCTCATGTGCAACATGACTTGCATGCCATGCTCATGGCGCAATCATGGCCGTTTCGCAAGCTTGATAGACAACAAGTTTGGTATAACACGACATGAGTGTATGACGAACATCATAGACATGTGGTAATAAGGAAATTATGACATGTCATGTGCACATGACTTGCATTCCACGCTCATAGCACACTCATGACCATTTGGCTAGTTTGATAGACAAGAAGTTTGGTATTACGTGACATGAGTATATGACGAAGATTAATAACATGTGATGATATAGGAATCACGACAGGTCATGTCCAACATGACTTGCATGCCACGCTCATGGCACACTCGTGGCCGTTTCGCTAGCTTGACAGGCAACAAATTTGTTATTACGTAGCGTGAATGTACGTACGGTGAAAATTAATGACTCTGGTAATAAGAAAATCATGACATGTCATGTGCAACCTGATGTGCATTCCACGCTCATGCCACACTAATGGCGGTTTCGCTAGCTTGACAGACAACAAATTTGGTAATATGTGACGAGGGTGTACGACGAACAATAATGACATGTGCTAGTAAGGAAATCATGACATGTCGTGTGCACATGACTTGCATTCCACGTTCGTGGCACGCTCATGGCCATTTTGATAGCTTGATAGACAACAAATTCGGTATATTGTGATGTTAGTGTATGACGAACATTAATGACCTGCGGTAACATAGAAATCATGACTTGTCATGGGTAACATGACTTGCATGCCAAGCTCATGGCTCGTGACAATTTCGCTAGCTTGATATTAAGAAAATTCGTAATTCATGACGTGACTGTATGACGAACCTAAATGACAGGTCTTAGCATGTAAATCATGACATGCATTTTGTATATGCCTGATTTGCTCCTTGCTGGCGGCTTGGCGCATCACAACGATTCCCACAGGGCGTGGGATCTGCCGATTTCTTTCTGATCGCGTTCACAGAGGGCCCCGTCACTGTTAGATCTCACGGAATCTCACCTGCTGTGTCTCCCTTTGCGCTTCTAGGTGAGAGAGGAATGCCAGCGCGCCGGTGAGCTCTAGTTACGGCGGCGCTTTGGCGGGTGCGTCTCGGAGCGGCGCGCAGAGCGCGTGCAGCACCAGAGTGAAGAAAGTGGTCGCCGTAGGCAGTCGGCACTCTGCGCTTGCACGTAAGTGATATTCCAGATAGTATTGTTTCGCACATAAATGTTCATGTCAAGCTGTATTTGTCGTGGTGTTTTCGCTTATGCGGCCCTCGCCTATATATGTTGCCGTTTGTTTGATCCGATTGATATGTTGGGTTTAACGTCCCAAAACACCATATGATTATGAGAGACGCTGTAGTGGAGGGCTCCGGAAATTTCGACCACCTGGGCTTCTTTAACGTGCACCCAAATCTGAGCACACAGGCCTATAGCATTTTCGCCTCCATCGGAAATGCAGCCGCCACAGCCGCAATTCGATCCCGCGACGTGCGGGTCAGCAGCCGACTATACCTTAGCCACTAGACCACAACGGAGGGGCGCTCAACTATCTCTGTGAAGGCACGAGCCACTTTCGTGTTATATCGATTTTTAGAAAGAGGAATCAGCCGCGTTTTTTTTTTTTTTCACTTGTGCACAGTCTTTTGATCCCACTTTGTGCGATCCGTGGTAGGTGGGAGGTTTTAGGGCGGTTGCACGGCAGCATTACCACGGCGAAGTTGCACGGCAGCATTACAGCATTTGCAGTATACCCCGAATATGCCTACGCCTCTCCATAAGAAACAACATTCAGTTGGTGCCTCATCCCCTTGCCGAACCGTAAATCGAATGTCGCTCACAACTCATTTCATTTGGTGAACTTAATATCATTTTACATGCCTCCAATCACACGATCAAAATATATTTTAAAGTTCTGGCCATGTCCTTAGCCTTCATGAGCCATGATTTTTAGAAGAATGAAAATTATTTAGGACCTGCATGTTACATGCGTGCATCCTCGGCAGACAAAACACTTTACTGAGGTCCTGAGAAACACTACTTCAAGACGTTAAAGCAGCGGGCCGCTACCACGTCGGGACGGGTAAGCCGAGACTTATTGCTGCGTCGTGGGCCCGCTGAACAGCCCTGAGCTTTAGTAAAAGTTCTGAGCTCTTGAGCGCCGAGCTCCATCGCTGTTCGGTCGTGCGCTGAAAACTCCGTAATGAAGGGCACTGCTGAGGCATGTGGTCTTACTGAAATGCGGTGCCACCATATGGGCGTGTTGGATCAGTGTCTTCAAGGAACTGACTGTGGGAATAAAGATTGATGTACGACCTGGTTTGAAGCATGTGGAGGGTAGATGCCTGTGCCCAAGAGAGTTTCATATGAGGAAGGGGGAAGACGCATCTGTCCAGCTGGTAATGCTCAGTCACCTTTTGGAAAGTCAGTAGAACATCCCCATCTGCCACTAGGATTGAGTCTGGACATTCTTCAGGTTGTCCAGCATGGGGAGTAAGTTTGCGAGAAAAACATTACGGCTAAAATGCGCTGTTGAGACGTGAACTCAGCCGTCTGATCGGGCTTAAGCATGGGTGTGAGTAAAAAGTGCAATAAAGCTAGGTAGCACGACTGACACCCTGGCTGCAAAATGAGACGGTGGCATTTAATTCTTCTAGTCACTACCTTGACCACCAAAACATCTGCAATCGAAAGATAAGCACCCGCGATTCAGGCAACAATGGCAACAAAGCACAAATAACAACATAGTCGGCATGCAGCTGATTCAATTGAAAGTAGCTTTTTTTTAGAAACTTTCGCACAGGCTATTACGTAACCAAACTACTAATAAGGTATTCTAGTGAAAAAATACGATATTTACTAATTACACACGTTACTTGTACATTGGTCACCAAGCAACCCCCTAAAAGTTTTCTACGTTGAGATGACGCGTTGAGTCCTAAATCGAATTCGAATGTGTTTCTTGAACTGTTTCGACAAGAAACGTGATTTTCATGGAATCGCATCATTATGGAATCGCCCATGTGAAAGCAAATAAATGGCATTAGAAGCGAATGACATTCATTGAAAATGGCATTAGAATTGCGTGTGACAGGGGTACGAGCATAAGTGTTCGCACGGGGGGGGGGGGGGGGGGGGCGTCTGTTTCCTCCTTTGTCGCCTGAAGAGAGTGGTCGCAAAATCAGTCCTATACATTGACATTATAGGAAGAGTGACGCTGTGACTCGGGGAGGGGTATAAAGTCAGGCCCATACATTTACATATTACATATTAGGGAGGCAGGTGCTGCGACTAACCTTAGCCCCCCCCCCCCCCCCTCCCCTAAGAGACCTCTGTGCACGCCTATGGGTCTAAGAGCCATGAATTTGGCCAGTTTGCATTTGGTTGGTGAACTTTTTTATCACTCTTATCAGTGAACTTTCATTTGATCGATGGGCAGATATCTCGCGTTGGCTTTATGCTGGCTTGGATGAGGATGCACCTGAAGAAGTAACACTGGCATCCCAGCTGTTCAGCAGGCTGCTGTTTAAATTGTAACGCCGTGGTCCATGGCTGTGAACAGCACTAGCGAGTTATTTTTTATACGTTCGGTGCACGAAGGGATTTCGAAGTGTAGTGCTAGAAATTAGTCACAACTTCACGGAATACGTTGGTGCTGGAGACGGAAGTAACTGCGGGTGCGAGAAGGTGTACTTAAGGTGTCATTTTCTTGCAAAGTTGATTGATATGCGGGGTTTAACGTCCCAAAACCACCATATGAGGACTCCGGAAATTTCAACCACATGGGGTTCTTTAACGTGCACCCAAATCTGAGCACACGGGCCTACAACATTTCCGCCTCCATCGGAAATGCAGCCGCCGCAGCCGGGATTCGATCCCGCGACCTGCGGGTCAGCAGCCGAGTACCTTAGCCACTAGACCACAGTGGCGGGGCTTTTTTTTTTTTTTTGCAAAGTTACCATCATACACGTGTCGCTGCTCTCGTGCAGGTGGCAGTGAAGATCCCTCCTCCCTGAAAGCTGAAGATAGGCTGGAGGCTTGAGGTTCTTCAGAACAGCTGTGAACTACAGACGAGTCCGCAAGCGGGAATCACCAGCCAGACATGGCGTAAGTCATACAATTGTTCTTATGCGAACTCTGCCGCAAAAGACTGGAAGCAAGCCAACAGTTGCCAGACACTGCAGTGTTGCTGTTACTGTAATTTTTACTGACGGTATACAACAGCATAAGCCTAACCCTGTACAACAGAATGAAAGGGTTGAGAAAACCATGCTTATTTACGTACTAATAGAAAGAATTGTTGAAACTTGCATTAAGCCGTGCTAGGCTTGAAACAGCGTAACTGACTGATTCTGGAGACTAATGCGGTTGCGTCTGCGTTGTGCCTTAGCTACATGAGGCAGTTTTGAGATTGATTCTACGTTGTTGCTATAGACTTTCGCAAGGTGATTTCAGTTTTTTTTTTCTACGTAGATTTTCAGCGCACAGAGGTTCGAGTTAAATCACAGATGGTCAAAGACAGGAAACGGTTGTCCAAACTCCAGGGACGAAAACCCGCGCTGAAACCAAGCTTTCGTGCTTCTTGAGATCTACGGGCAGATCGTCGTTGGCGTAGGCTTTACGTCATTTCCGGTGTCTTCTTGCAGCCGCCGCGACCATTTCCTTTCCCTAGTGTTCTATTGCTGCACGTTCCTGGGGTTTTCTGCTCACCGCCGTCGCGGCGCAGCCACTTTTTTTTGCGCTATTTGCTGGCTTTTTTATTTTTCGTTGGCACGTGTGGAGTAGTGTAATTTACCCAGTATCTGTGACACATATTGCTTCATGACGATGGTTCTTTTATAGTAGACCGCCCCAAGGCACATGCCTGTCAAGATTACGGCAGTTTTCTACGATCGACTTACAAGACACGATTTGCTAAGCGGTTTCGCTCTTAGACAAGATATTTGTGACCCGCGAATGCGTATTACACTGCCCATAGAAAGAAGTAGGCGTTCACTCTTGTAGTACAAAGCTACAGGTGAAACAAGTACGCACCTAGAAGATCTCTCGAGTAAGAAGAGTGGCCAGTGGTGAGAAATTCGTCGTGTAGCTCGGCACCCAAGCCACGAACAGGAGAGGCAATGCTCACTACTCCACACAACTAATGGCTCCACAGAAGTAGGCCCACCATAAAATCAGTGAAAAATTTAAAGTGGGTCTTATAGCACTCTAATAAATATATATAACCGAGATGCTCCATTAGCAAGTGCCGAAATTAGGTCTGTCAGCAACCCAAATATTCAGAAATAGCCAAAATATCTTCGCAAACCAATCAGTTTACTCTGTTTCAACGTCCTTTTAAAATAACAAACTGTTTCTTGTACACTATGTTAAGAGAGCACCTTTAGACAGCTTCTTTTTAGGTAAAACTTTTTTTTTCATGTTTCAAAAGTATATGTTTGAAAAGTATGAATTAAGTAACTCCGAATGTTGCCCGTGCTACTGCTCCAGACCGACCGGAACCCTGCAGTAAATTTGGCCTTATTTTCTTAGTAGTCATGCGGGTTCAACATTAGAAACGACACATTCGCCCCACCATGGTCAATCGAGGCAAAGTCAGAGCCCGTCTTGGCATAGAATGCATACAAGGTATGTGAGGCTCCAGCTGCGCACCGAAATCGCGCCATGAAACTGATGGTTGATCAATTGCAAGCATTACGTTGCTGTGATAATCAGGTGTGATCGAAGAATCTGAGTGCTTGAGTTCAAGTAACGTCACGTTCGCACATTTTGGCAACACTAGATAAGAAGTAACTTCGTTAGTTGGCTTCCAACCACGTAAGTGGGCGAAACAAATGGGACTCAATTACTCCCTCCTTTTTTATTTGCTTTGGTGTTATTTGGGCTCCGCCTCATTCGAATAATGCTTCGTCAAGCTTACTCATACCCGAAATCACCAATATTATCTTTAGCAGTGTTCAGTTTCGTCAGACTCGTGAAAATTCGGCTCAATCCTGCTTACTCTGGCTCAATGTAACCAATAGTTCCCTAGGTTGCACTCTCTACACAGTAAAAATTTTTGCACCCAAAAGGGTGTAAAAAGGGTGCTTTTACGAGAAAGCACTCTTTGCAACACCCTTTAACACCCATAAATGGTCGATTGAAAAAAAAGCACCCCTTTGTTTGGGTGCTTGCCTCAATAGCACCCTAAAATAGGCTCTAAGGGTGCTTTTGTGCCTGAGAAGGGTGTAGGTGCCGATTCATCAGATGGAATATGCAGCTTAAGAAGAGCACATAATTATTATATTTGGGATTTTACGTCTCAAAAACCTCGATATGATTATGAGGGTCGTCGTAGTGGAAAGCTGCAGATATTTTCACCATTTGGTGTTCTTTAATGAGCGCACAGTGCAAAGGCTTCTACATTTTCGCCTCCGCCTTAATTAGACTGCCACGGCCGACATCGAACCCGCGACCTTCTGATTGGCGGCCGAGCAGCGCAGCTACTGCACGAATATGTGGACCTTGCGTTAAATGACGGCCTAATTGAATTAGAATGTGTGAAGATGCTCTCCGAATACAGCAGAATGTCAGCAGAAGCAAATCGCGTTTCATCTATAATGCCAATTAACTGCAATCCATGTTACGAAAGCTTTCCTTAGCGTTGGTTATAAGCTGCATGTTCGCTATGGATTATATACACACAAATAATGTTCGCCCGAGTATGGGTGGGTGTGTGTGCGTGTAAGCGCGATTGTGTGTACACCCGTGCATGTGTGCGTGCGCGTGTATGTGCGAGTCCGTGCTTGTGTTAAGCGTGCCTGTGCACATGTGTACGCCCATGCATGCGTGCGTTTACGGTCGCGTGTGTGTGTGGCCGTATGTGTGTATACGTGTATGTGTGTGCGCCTGTGAATAAGTATGCGTGTGTATCAGCCCGTGCGCCCTCGAATTTCGTGTGTGTGTGTGTGTGTGTGCGGGGGGGGGGCACTGCTTCTTATTGTTTAAGGTCCCACACCTGTTCAGACTGGGAGTCTATATGGGAGGTGGCTTAAGGAATGGCGGTTGTCAACGCACTGTACATGGACTATTCAGTACATGGAAAACAGCTGCACATTTTCGAACCTGATCGTTGCTTACGAACTTGCTGTGGTAGCTGACTAGGTCCGCTGAGGTGCTTCTACGCTCGAAAACGTGGGTTATGACCAATTCCCACGGAAAGCTGTCACTGCACTTATGCACAACCATCGTTTATATTAACAACGTTTAACAAGAACGTGCCCTGCCTTTGCTACAGGTGCTTAGCTAGCTCATTGGGTAACCATATGGAATTATGTGCTGATCATGTGGTCAGCAAAAAGTTTGTTATAACAACCCCGGCATGTTTCGTGGTGCGTAACAAGCCTTCTAAACATCCGCGACTGTGGATTAATTTGTTTCAGCTTCGACTACGCATTCAGTGTTTGCGGCACCATACGCGGAAGTGCCAGACACAGACAATGCAAAAAGAAATTCCTCTGGAAAAGGGTGTAGCGATGCTCTCCCGCTAATGCCACCGAGGACGAAATAATTATTGTTTCTGGCCATTCCATGGTGCACTTTGTTTTCCGCAAGTTTTGCTTCACTATTTTTCGCCCACTGCAATCGCATTCCGTCAAAATACTCAAGGAACCCGAGGCTGGTAAATAACCTGCGTCGCTGTGCGACTGGCTGGAAGGAGAGTTGCCATTTACAAGTAGTCATTCCGCCAGGAACGGCCGTCCGCCGTATGCGCCATAGCGTTTGCTCTTCGGCGCCGTCCTGGCGGGTTTCCCGCTCCTCCCCCCCCCGCTCCCCCCCGGCCAGCGTTGCTCCCACAACGGCGGCGTAGATAAGCGAATAGTTGCGTCACCGAACACCTGCGTCGACAGCTGCGGCGCCGCCGCGGGGCTTTAGCCGCCGCCAGTGCCTCCTCCTTCTCTCTCTCAACGTCGCTCTCTCTGTCTCATCGTCTTTCAAATGTGTTGCGTTGGTCTGGGGTCTTGGTCGCTGTGTGTGTTCTAGCGAACAGGCGCATATTCAATGGTGGTCACGCATGACACCGTGTTCGAAGTGACGCTCGGATTAAGGAATATTCATGGAGTGGCGGACACGGACAACGTGGGCCTGTTAACGGTGAGTGTACTGTTTTCGTAAATAGTAATCATACAGCGCTAGCTGGGCGCCTGCAGCAGCTCTGCCGAAGTAGGCTGCCAGCCATTTACAACAGCATGCGTTCGCGGGCCTGTTGCAGATGCCCGATTAAACGTGTGACTTAACGAGTTCACACTGCTATGCGCGATGTTGTGTAAGTGCCTGCATCACTCATACAGTGAGTGATGTGATCACTTAACAAAAGCGGGATTAGTTGCTGATCGCGCATTGTCTCTACACTGCACAAAGTGATTGATATTGTTTTAAGATGTGCTTTGGGCTACATCGTAATAACATTTCTATTAATACTCAAATGTGCAACGTGCTTCTGTAGGTGTAAGCGCAAAAAAAAGAAAGAAAAAGCAAAAATTCTGTACAGAGGCGCACTGTACGAAATGGCTTTTTTTTTTTTGCTTAAAGACGGTATAGTTGGAGGTGCTGATATGCCGCGATGCTCCCAGCACGTGCACCTCGGTCTTTCAAGCTATTTAGGACAAGTGCCACCAGCAACAGGGAAAAATCTAGCAGACTTCCAAAGGCGCGTTGTTGTGGCCATCGCCGTGCGTTGTTTTCCCTCGTTTCTGTTTGCTGTTCTCGTGCTTCGCTTTCATCTGCGATAATGTTCGGCGTTATAACAGAATCGAGAGAGTATACGTGACTGTTGGAGCTATGTGCGGTAGCTCCAGCATAAGCCATGGCTGCTGCAACGTAGTCGGCGTCCGCGCGCGTTGGTGTCGTTCGAGCGCTCTTACTTGCGTGATTGTGTTTAACTGAGTATTTAGGCACGGGTTACGTTTGTAAATCCCGTAGTCAATAATCGCTAATAGCGTGCCCCTGATTGCCATCAGAGGATGGGCTTGGTTGTCGAAATATGCCAGACGCTTTTTCTGAAAGCAAGCTTTGAATATTTTAAAAAAAAAAGAAGTACTTTCATACGTGCAAGGCAGTGCCTAATGCAGGCCCGCAACTCTTTAAAAACTGGACGAGCTATCACATCTTTTATCAAATTACAATGAATTAAGATGATTGAATTATAGATGACGAATTTCTGTGCTAGATTAGGTGCACAAAACACATGTTCGCAGCCCTACGTCTCGAAAGCACGCAAATAGGAAGCACAGCGTCAAATTTGGATTAAATTCCATTGACGGAGCGTCTTGTGAGAGTAGAAAGAACGAGAAAATTGTTCATTTTTGATGCCCTTGTAGAGGCAGTCAGAATTGCACTGATTGGTGACTTGTAAAAATTTCTCAGATTGTTAGAGGCATGATTAAAGTCAGTAAATCTTTTACTTTTTTTGCAGACCTCTTCGCTAGTGCCACTCCCAAGATCATTTGTTCTCATGTAAAAGAGAAAGCAGAGATGTCTTCACTGTTTGTACATGAAGAGGTAAGTTTCTTGTGCATTTTGATTAATGTTACATGTTCGGAACGTTGTACTTTAGGAATTGTTTTTCACACTGGCTCACTACCCTAGAAGGAATTTGATTCTTAGGTGAGTTCAGGCTTTCGTAAGTGCCATTTTTGAGCTGTAGTCTTACACTTCACCTCATTTCGGGAATTTGCTGTATGCTGGAAAACTCTTATCTTTATCATACGAAATTATTGGAATGTATGGGTTGTATGCTTCGAGTTCAGTGTAATGTCAATTACACGCCATTTCGAAGGATACACACTACACATTCTTTATATATGGTGCTGCCAGAACAGTACGAACATCCTTTTATGAGAAGTCATATTTGCTCTTATTACAGGATGAGAGGGTGCAGCTGACGTCCTGCGTAGTCTACCCTCCGGCCCCAGCCTAGAGCAAGCCTACTTCCTGAACCTCCACATGGATAACCGAAAAATCTTCCGTGTCAGTAATGACGAAGAAGGAGTGACAGCACTGATGAGTTGATTTTTTTTATTTTCAACATTGTCTACGGCTGCAAGGCCTTTAACATCCACCGTGATTGAGCGGCTTTTTCTCGGCGTGAGTTTGGAGTTTATCAAAGAAGTTGTTCAGGCAGTACGACGCTGAAAATTTTAGTGTCACAATGCCTGAACAACTTTTTCTAGTGTGGTCATGGTAGATGAACAAACATTGTTATTTGTGTAAGTTATTTTGCTTAAATATAGCTGGACCATTCCATGCCAAACGTCCCAGCCACTTTGGCGACCATCTGAATTGTATTTGAAAAAAAAAAGTGCTGACTTACTGCGTTGAAAACAGTGAACTGCTAGAATAGTTCAGCGAGAAAAAAAGTTTTGTTCATTTGGCTGGCTTATAACTTCCTGGCATAATGCCTTTTGTGTGCTGTTTGTGGAAAATTTCGTTTTAGAACTACCGCTTATTTTTTCTAAAGCAAATTCGGTCTACCTGTTAAGTAAATGTGCTTCTGTAAGCTATTTGAAGCTCAATAATAATAGTGCAATTTTTTTGCCACATTCGCTTCCAAGAATAAAGCCAAAATGTGTTATGTTTGCATTTTTTATTGCAATATTGCACTTTGTATGAATATCTGAGCAGTGAATATTTACTCCACAGAAGGTATATTTTGAGGGAAAAATATCTTTAGACCTCTGAGGCTGCTGAAATATACGAGAAAATATCGCGAATTTCACAAAATTGTGATTTTTGTCCGTATTGAGATGCAATTTGCTCCATGTTGTGATACAATGAAAACTCATCATTATACCTAAAATGTAAGAAAACGAAATTTTTTCTGTAATAAAAATCTTATCGCAAAAAAGACAGGAAAGAGCACTGTCAACTGAATTTTATTGAAGGTGCTACGAGCGTTTTTATACTGAGCACAAGACCAGGACTCATCTGCAACAACACATGTGTGACCATGACAAAATAATTTTAACCGAGAAAAGAATGCCCTTTTTCGGAAAAGATAAGTGAAGGTGTACTGATGCATTGATCCTTGGCCTTCCTGATAAAGAGTTCTAAAATCTCTCATTTTTCTGCTTGCTTTTTTTTTCAAAAACCATGTTTTATGAAACCTAGGACTACACTTACATTCTTTACGGTGCCCGGCCATGAGACTACTATAGCCCTTCTTAACATTTAAAGCATGCTGTCTTGCTTGATCATTGAAGCATTGCCCAGTTTGTCCTATGTTTACTTTTCCACATGTTAGCGGCAACTTATACACATTAGATTGGCATTCAGTAAACCTATTCTAGTGACGAATGGTGCAAGATTGACTATTCCTGTTGCTGTAAGTACATGCACTTTTGAAAGCTTGCAAGGGGTGGAAAACAACAATGTCATTTCTGCTGGCTCTTTTCCTAAAATTGTGAGACACCTTATGTACGTAGTACCGTGTGACATGCAACGGTGATTGGTCATTCTCTTTTTCTTTTGGTCCTGTTTCCTTTAACTTTACTTTCTGCAGGAGGGTTTCACAAACAAGTGTGATGATGCTGGTGGGGTATTGGCTGGTGCTATCAGCCCAGGAGTGCTAAGAATGTTCTGCCTTTTCATAGTGGGCATTCAAAATTAGTAGAAAGAGGAATTGATATCACATGTACTCAGGCCACCCTTCAGAAGTCATGTTAGCACAAGGGTGAGGTCAGGTTTAAAAACCAGATTAAAAGACTAAAAGATACTGGGTATCCCAACAGAATCATCACACCCGTTTGCAAAACCCTCCTGCAGAAAGTAAAGTTAAAGAAGACAGGACCAACAAAAAACAATGACCAAAACCTTTGCATGTTATACCACATCATGTGTCTCACAATTAAAAAAATTGCCAGCAGATATGATATTAGGGTGTTGTTTTCCACCCCTTGCAAGCTTTCAAAAGTGTGTGTACTAAACAGCAACAGGAATAGTCAATCTTGCCCCATTCGTCACGAGAATAGGTTTACTTAATGCCAATTTAACGTTTGTAGAAGTATTTTTTATCAGGTAAACCAATGATCAGTGCATCACTCCACGTTCACTTATCCTTTCCGAGAGGGAGTATTCTTTTCGCAGTTAAGATTATTTTCTATTGCTCACACGTGTCGTCGCGCATAAACACGGTTCTTGTACTCCGTATAAAAGCACTCGTAGCACATTCATTAAATTCAGTTGAGAGTCGGTGCTCTTTCCTGTCTTTTCTGTCTCTTCCTAAAGTTGTCGCGCTGTGACTAGCACGCAACCACGATGAACCAACTCTCCCAAATTAAGCTCTTGTTACGTAACACGTAGACCGAGTTTCGTATGGAAAGAAGGAGTGGTGCTTTTAAAATAAAATTTTTCACATACAACACCTAGACGGCATTCCAGGAAGTTCAGAGAGCAGCCACGTGACCAAATATTTTTCCTCTCCTAAATATTCCAGAAGTTCACTATTTTCAATGCAGCACGAGTTTTTCGAATACATTTGAGATGGTTGCCAAAATGGCTGGGACATTTGGCATAAAGTGACCCAGCTGTGTCATTAGCCATAATTATGCATTATCTCTTTTGTTTTTTGTGTGTTTTGACTCAGTTTTGTGTTCGTTTTTAGCTTATTGTGTTTCTGATGATTGTATTGGTTTCTTAAGTATTCGCTAAAGTTATATGTGCGAAAACCCGTATATGTTTGCATGTACATCATTTCTCATAACCAATTGTTATACATCCAGGAATACAAAGCTTAATCCACTGTGATTGTATACATTTGAAAACACTATCCATGTATATTTTTGTGTGCATCACTTCTTGGGAACGATTGTGTACATGAAGGCGTATATAGTGAAATCATGGTGATTGTATATATTTGAAAGAATCATAAGTATATATTAGCCTGTATTTCATTCCTATTAACCGATTGTGTACATGAAGGAGTAATAAACTGGAAACCACTGGGATTGTAGATACTTGAAAGATTTATAGGGATATATTAGCGTATATTTTATTTGTAGTCTTTATGTACTTGAAGCAGTATACTAAACTGAAACCAGTGTAATTGTATGATGCAAAGAATTGTTAATGAAGTGAAAGTGAATAAATATAATAAACATTTGAGGTGTTGCATGTGTAGTGTACGTATACGTGAACGTATAACTGGTGAAAAAGTTGTGTGGCAGAAGAAAAGTTTATGTTTTATTTGCCTATTAAATAAACGCAATATGCAAGGGCAGCAAGGATTCATTTTCTGTAACGCGCATTATGCATATACTGTGAAGTATATATAGATCCAGCACAAGTTCATACAGGATAGTACGCGTTTGTATTTTTGCCCAGACGCAATGAATGGAGCTCGACAGGTGGCGCACCATTGATAATCAGGACCACTTTCTTCAAGTAGTGTGTAATCAGTGCATGCCGATATCTATCAGTGCAGTCTAAAAGAATACTGGCACCCCTGCCATGGGCACTCAACACCCTTGTGCACCCTTCTCGCACCCTCCTCAGAGGGTGCTAAAGAAGTGATGGACATCGAAGGCACCCTTCCTTAAGGGTGCTTTTGTAACACCCTACAGTTTTTTTACATGTACACCCTATTCTAAGGGTGCATGAAGAAGCACCCTTTTTGGAAGGTGCTGAATTAACACCCTTAGGGTGTCGTCCACGGGACAAGCTCATTTACACCCTTCTGGGTGTAAAAATTTTTACTGTGTAAGACTCACGTGTCTGTCTTGGTCTTAGAGTGTCTAAGTCAGTTGGTTAAAAAGAGCGCTTGCCTGACTCAGCAGTTGTGAAAAATGCATCAGTGAAGGACACTCAATAAGCGGAAGGTACGGTAGGTAGACGGGAGTAAAAATGAGATTCATTTTGATTGAAGGCAATTTACTGCTGCTGGGTGGACACGAGTCGGAACAAAAGTTCCTTCCTTTTATTGACGTTCGCATTCCAGACACCTCGTTCTCCTCGCCACTCACTCACGCGCACACCCCCAACTATATGAAATGAGTGGGAAATTATTCAGTGAGTCTCCCGACAGATGATAATTACGCCTATGTACTAATGTTAAAGAATTCTGCTCGAAACTTATTTGTTTGCGCTAAAGTCACACGCGTATAGAACACGTTCTCGAGAACATTAAAATTATAGGCTCTTACTGTTTAATAATTAACTTATAGTACGTTCAGCATGGCGTCAGAACATTATCACGTGGCGAACAGCAACGGTGTATCTCAATGTTTGTTATACAGTAAGCATTGTACGCATCAGGGGCAAGAGAGGGCTATAGAACATTATCACGTGGCGAACAGCAACGGTGTATCTCAATGTTTGTTATACAGTAAGCATTGTACGCATCAGGGGCAAGAGAGGGCTATAGAGAACACTTTACAACTGACCATTTTGAGCAAAATTTTTGCTGATTGATGGCAATCAAAACAAAACTCTGTGAGACTTATCCATAAAAAATACTTTTGCTAAGGTCTCACCCAAACCTTAGCACCGACAGTATACTCATTCGGATGCACGCGTTTCCGGATTCGCTTAAGTCCTGTTCAACGTGGCTCACCCGAACCCATACTCCCAAGAGTCGTAGTCAAATAGACAAAGGTGCAATGAAATTCATAAATTTTGCACTCGTCCAGGCTCATTTGGACTCAAGACTACAAGAATTCATCTCATCCGGATTGACTCAGGCTCACGGATAGGTTTCAGTAAGACTGAGTCTCCGTCAGTCCCCTAACGAGTTAGCTTGCCGACTTATGTGCGACCAAGAACCTCATGACGTTTACATGTCCGCTCCACGTATCAACAACAGATTTTTATTACGTTTCTTGCAGCAGCTATCGGGCTACAGTGTTTACTGGAAAAAAAAGTAAATTGCAGTACAGCCTCTCTTTTATTGTTCGCAATCTTTCCAAGCTAATATACTGGCACTATGAAAAAATAAAATCCATGCAATCTATATATGCTGAAATTCAGTGTTATCCAAGGAATCAAACGCCCATCGATGAAAGCACATTGCGCTTCCTTGTCTCCTTCAGCTGCCGCTTACATGAGGCTACATCGGAAATACCACATTTCTAGCTGTCAGGCTTCTTGGACATTTATGCTAGCTAGGGGTGCTTGGCGTCACCGTTTAATGTAGCTGTCTGGTTTTGGTGAGCATACGCTACCAACTCGGGCTTGCATAAGCCTAACAGTGCATGCATTCATTTTAAGAGTGCAGATTTCATGAACAGCAGATGGTACGAAGACACCGAACTTCCATACCACGTCAAAAACAAGGCTGCGCGGTTGGCTTTTAGTTCACTTTCAGTGCTTACCTGTTCGTTTCGGGTGCGAACACAATGATTTCTCAGGTAACTACGCTCTCACATCACATCAAGAAACACACAGTGTCCTAATACCGTATTCTAGGACAGATGCTGCAAGGCAGCTTCAGCACTTGGCACGCTGTCTTTCACTGACTTGAGTGGAACACACTGAACGTAAGGCGCACCGAGCGTAAGACATAAATACTAGACTGCATCAATCAAGCCATTCGCTGTAACACCCATCTGGGCATATCAACACGATGCTCCGCTTCTCTTTGGTTGGGAGTTACCTTTACGAAGGCATACACTAATTTGAAGTGCATACACTTCAAAGTGCAGTGTATGAAGTGCATACACTTCATACACTGAAGGCATACACTAATCGACAGTGTTATATGGCTTGCTATGTGAACTGCATAGGAAAAAAAAAAAAGATCATTTGCTGTGGTTCTGTCCTCGATCTGCCTCAAACCTACAAAAACTTTTTAACGCGTAGTGATGACTGAATAATATGCAGCTTTTAAAAGAGTTGCTAGAGTTGCATTGGTAGAACGCTATCCTCATCTCTCGTTGGCCCCCAAAGCGATGATGGCCGCATTTCAGCGTGTCGTGCTTGTGTGAACGCCTTCGAACATAGGTGCAATCCAACACGCATCGGTGCTTTCACTGCTCGAGTCTTTCAGTCCTAGTTTTCTCTTTTTTATATTCCCCTCCGCCCTTACTCACCTCCGTGTAGGCTAGCGAACCGAACACCTTTTTGATTAACCATCCTGTCTTCTGTCTTTCGGTTTTCACGAGGTATCTTCTTTTCACGGTTTGTCATATTATTCTGATTCATTTCGCAGGTATCTCGTGTTGACTTCACCGCTCATGTACCTTGAACAACAGCCTGTGCCCGGCTACTGTGGTGAGCAGGCAGCAACGATTTGTACGTTACCTACCTCATTTCACACTAGCGTCTTCACTACCGAACAAATACGTGGGCAAGAAAACTGATGATTTCTTGCAAAATATCATGTCGCTCGATTTCTACAAGTGCCAAAGAACTACAACAAAAAAAGAAAACATTGCCACTACAAGTGCCAAAGAACTACAACAAAAAAAGAAAACATTGCCACTACAATTTCATTTTTAAAAGGTAAACATTGCTGTCCACAAATGGCAATTTTGGTTGCAAATATAGCGCAAAATCTCCCGATAGTTGCGAACTTTTGCTCTTAGTGCTTCAAAAAATATTTTAATAGTTTCCAAAGAGGAATAGCATAGCTTGTGTTTTTACTACTTTATAGCAAAACAAAGTACTATTTGCCAAAATTTAGGCATTTAAGCCTAATGAACCGCATCAGCTGAGAGAACTGCGTTTTGATTGTTCGCACTCCAGCCGCTAATGTTGACTTAAGGCTCACTGTTTGAGAATGGAAGAATGATACTCTAGGTGACAAAGGTAGGAGTTTCAATCACACTGAGCCCCTTGTTGTAGCGGAATCTACTTAAGTATTGATGTCCGCATAAGTGGAAGGTGGTAGTGAAGAGGATGAGATGAACATCTGCCAGCCATGTACTCACGTCGCGACAAAGCCTTGACTGAAATGGCAAAAAAGAATCTACGGACACAGGACAACGTGCCACTAGCAAATAGAATGTTTAATTCAGGAAAACCTAACTGGCATCTCCCAATACCGCTCTGCAAAAATATTTTCCCTTGATTACGTAAAAAGGCGTAGGTAACATGCTGCCAACCACTTCCGTAAAAAGAAAATAGTAAACCAGAGATCACGTAGAACACATAGAACGTACAGCCCGTTAAACTTTCACGAAGACCTCCGCAATGAAGAAATGAAGTAACGGCTGGTACGGAATAACACCTGCTTCGTAGGGCTATTTCTCACACATTGCTCATAATACTATTGCTACATGTCCGTAAATAACAAACGTGTTTCCATTAGATTCAACATGAGGCATACGTAATCAGCAGATCTTTCTTCTGCAAGTACAAGGTCTTTCGAAATTTCCCAGGTGGCTATTCCAACTAATCCTGTGGCAGCGTCACCTGTGAACTTTTGACTGCAGCCCCGCCGCAGTGGTCTAGGGGCTAAGGTACTCGGCTGCTGACACGCAGGTCGCGGGATCAAATCCCGGCTTCGGCGGTTGCATTTCCGATGGAGGCGGAAATGTTGTAGGCCCGTGTGCTCAGATTTGGATGCACGTTAAAGAACCCCAGGTGGTCGAAATTTTCTGAGCCCTCCACTACAGCGTCCCTCAATATCATATGGTGGTTTTGGGACATTAAACCCCACATATCATTAAATCAACCTTTGACTGCACCTGCACATGCTAAAAAATTTACGAAGTGATTTTAAATGTTTAAAAACCCACGAGAACAAGTTTCATATTTACTGATATCAAATTTTATTTTCCCATGATTATAAAACGAAATACCGCACAGACATGCTACAAATTCTGTGAACAATAATTGTCAAAAAGTTTATATATATTCGGCGACATTGTATCTGGAATTTAAAATAGGAAGAAGGAATATCATAACTTCCAGATATCCAAAGCATCTGTGTTGTTTTCCTATTGTATGTACAGACTACTTTTCTGAAAAAGAGGAAAAACATTTTGCCAGCACAACCACACCAGGCGAGTACAAAGCAAGAAATAGTGCGAGCACAATTCACTTATTCATTTCAAGAATCCTAACAGGCCTTGTTAGAGGCACTGGCTTGCAGTACAAAAATATATGATCACTTATAATAAATAATGATACATATCATACAAAATGAAATGGCTGAAAGCACAAACAACTTCAAAAATACACCAAAATATTGTCTAACAATATTCATAGAGGCAAAAGGAGCAAAGGAGTAATTCACTGTAATAAACAATACAATGATTATGGTTATGCCTTGCAAAATCATCCAGCGTTTTTTTTATCGTAACGAACATGGCGGAACAAATTTTCACGTTTCTCGAAGTTCAAAACTCGTCTTGGTCATTTAATTCCGTCGCCAAATATTTTTCTCCTTAGTTATGAGAGTGTGTAGTATGGCGCCGACTGAGCTAAAAGTCCTCAAACAACAAATTTTTTCAAAAGTCGTTTTGAAATGCACTCAATAGGTGAAATTTCCAGCAACCTATTGAATTGATTTAACTAAAAATAATGGCTTACTTATGAATATCAATTTACGAGAGCTTTTGCCTCGAGCGAAATTGAATAATGTTGCCAGGTTTGGGATTTTTATTTGGTAACACGGCAAATTCCAAGGACACAAATAAAATATGTACTGGTGATCTTTTTGACGTGCTACAATTTAAAAATAATTTACGCACTCAAGTTTAGCAGATAGTCTGAAAAATTTGTGAATTTCCCTATTTTTTGGGAAAATCTCTGTATTCAGCATCAAAAAGCTTGCCTAGGTGGTCGGACAAAAAATATGCACAACATTTCATTTTGAAGCTCTATGTACTACCTCAGTATAGGTGAAGTTATTAAAGGGTATTATTTTTTTTAAATCGAGAAGTACTTTTTTTAATTATGTATCTCCACCAACTTTACCCTTACTTGACTCAAGCGCCATGAAGCACTCGCAAGAGCAATCTTCAACAGACTTTCACAGGCCTGAGGTACACACAGCAAACTTGATGCGGAGCAATTGGAACTGGAATGGGGCTATCATCTGCATTCCATTTCCAAAAGAGGTGCGCTACAATGAATGTCGCTAGAGTGTGGAGACCAGTAGCGTGCAAAAAAAAATATTTTTCGCGTGAGTAGGGTGTGTGAGGGGAAGGCGACTTCGGTCATACTTTATGTACATTCTTGTGTTTTTTTTAGTGTGCATGTAGGTACGCACATGCAGAACAAAGGAAATCACAGCATATCTACGAAGTGAATGATGATGTGTGCGGCGAAGCTTCAGAGGATTTTATTGGTAACCGTGAATTAGTCTGTCTGTCTGTCACTTACACTAGTGCCTTCTGCTGAGTCACCGATAAACTAGGTGGTCACGAACCGGTCACAGTAGAAAGACAATCCATGGCTTTAGGATAAAAAAATACCTGCACTCTGCTGGGGGAAGGGGAGTTAGGCAGCTCCTTCTGCCTTTCAGGTTACGCCACTGGTGATGACTCCCAGATTAGCCATCAAGCCGTTAAAAAGTATACAGTACACAATTATCCCTTACGCACAACATAAAGGAGACCATCGCCTTGGCTACCAGTTCTTAATTTAAAGTTTTTTTTTTCGCTTCTGTATTCATAAAACAGGCTTTAGGTCTCAGGGAGCACGGTGTTCTTCTGAAAGCCAGAAATATATTAAACGGTTGCTTTACGATAGCGTTTATCAGTCTACTGCATCAACGCTACTAGCATGCTATAAGACGTATGTACTGAATATGACTAAATATTTTATTATGTGTTCAAAACACACCTACTGCATTTGCAGAAATCCCCAGAAAAGCAGGATGTCTGACTTTATATCTCTAAAGCGGCATGGCTCACCTGGAAGTCACCACACTGAACCCAGTCCTTGTAGCACCAATTCGTTGGCAATGGAATGCAGATGATAACCCTATTCCCATTTCAATTACTCTGTAGAAAGCACCAACTTAATTCTTTGTATTCCAGATCAGTAGAATTCGACTGTAGATTGCCCTTTCGAGTTTGTCATGTCGCTTGGGTTACGTAGGCGAAAGTCTGGTGCAGATATATATTTTAAAAATGCTTTTCGAATTTAAAAATTAATTGCACCTATAGTAAGCTTGTCCATAGAGCTTTAATATGAAATTTTTTGCATATTTATATTCCGACCACCAAGGCAAGTTTTTGATGCTGAATACCGAGGTTTCCCCAAACAAAGTGACACAATTTTTTTCAGAGTATCTGCTATAGCATCAGTGCCTAAATTATTTTTATATTGCAGCATGTTGACAGGCCACCAGCACATATTTTATATGTGTCTTTCGAACTTACCAAGTTCCCGGAAAAAAATCCCAAATGTGGCAACTTTATTCAATATTACTTGTGTGAGAAACCCTCGAAGAATTGATATACATAATTAGGTCATTATTTTTTAGTTAGATAACTTCACTACCTTGCCGGAAATGTATTTTATCGAGTGCATTCCAAAAACTTCTTGTGAAAAAAATTGTTGTTTGACACTTTTTTCCTTACTCGGCGCCAAACAATAGACTCTCATAAATAGGGAGGAAAACTTAGGCAACAAAAATAAATGACGAAGACGAGTTTCGCACTTCGAGAAATATGTGGAAGTTTTATCAGCCATATTCAAGATGGCTGCAAAAACGTTGGATGATTTGGCATGGAATGACTCATTAGAGATAACATCAACAGATCACTAAAAAAATGTGTCAAATATTTTTAAAAATTAGAAAAAAGAGGCATGTGCGTGATACATGCGGCGTTGCCTTCCTGTGGCAGAATGCATCTTTAGATAGGTACAAACAATAATTACGGCAATAGTTATAAAAATTAACACAATATTCTATTTAACTAGTGGTAATTCGGTCGGGTCGAATAGGCGAATTGAACCCCTTCCTACAAATAGTCCATGGCCAGTTTAAAATTTAGAAAAAGCGGCCATTGGTAATCAACGCAAAGCGATGAATTCTGCTCAATGCAGCTGGCGAAACCGAAACCGACGCACCAGACAGCACATGTACCATTCACTTCGACAATGCCCTTCATGGCAACACAGTTTCTCTTGCATTGGGGGAGAAGAATAAGTGAGCGTCGATAAGCGGGCACAAAGCAAAGTGTCTAAATTGACGGTTGATGACGGCTAGAGAAACAGTATCGTCATTGAGGGCGTTGTCGAAATGAGTGGTAGGTGTACTGTCTGGCGCATTGGTTTTCGTTTCGACAGCTAATTAGCGGCCTGGAAACTTTTACCATGTGGTCATCTTTATAGTGCACTGGCACAGTACACGGGCCTTAACCACTACCCGTCCATCACAACGCGACTACCACGGCAGGCATCAAACAAGTGGCCTTCGGGTCAGCAGCCGACCACAGTAACCACTATACCACCGCGGCAGACGAAGCACAGATTCTTTTTATTATTTTTAGAACGCGTTTTACGAGTCGTGGTTTCTAGCTTTCGGAAAGAATTCACACGCTGTTTTAGATTTCTTGAGTCAAAAGGTCTCTCTCGCTGTTCGCACCTCGGTGCTGCCTGCCACTAGCCACATTTGATTAGACAACGTGGAGGATATAACTTCGGCCCGACGGGGAGAACACACCGATAGGCTGCAGCGCGCCAAGAAGTCACGGTAGATATCGTCTCGTATTACGGCGCGGCGGCGTACCGGCACCGTAAACAGAGGCTGACTTAACGCCACCCGCATAAAGGGAGGCACACACATTACACGGCTACACTATGGTGCCGACAAGCCCGAACACTGTCGGCATAGAGTAATGCTTGTCCCTGTCTTTCTGTTCGTGTCTAAGCAGTGCGCTGTCATTTCAAGAACAGTCATAGAGTAATGCAACTGCTGTGGACAAGTAATCAGCTATAGCGCGCAATGAAAATGTCCCGCTCGAAATGTAAACACGACCTACACAATCAATCCGCGATTTCCGTAAATGCTGTATTTTCTGCTCTCAGTATGCACTCCGTCTCAGAAAAAGCATGCATGATACAAGCTGCGCGTAAACGACATCGACATAAGAGCACTGCGTTTATGGACTCGACTTTACTCGAAGCCGCCTAATCTGAGATATTGCGTAGGTACTACATGACACAGATCATTAGTGGCACGAACGGTAACCCAAATGGCGAGTAAATGAGAAGTTTGGCACTCACCTCCAAGATGCAGACCAGATAAAAACAAAATTGGCCCGGATCTACATGTTACACTGTAAATGTCGCCGAAACACGATAGTCTTGCGTCGGGAGAGAGTGAACAAAACGTTTATTTGATATTCTGCACAAGAAAATCGGGGAATGGTATTCTGCAGACGATGCCTTAGAGTGCCTCGAGAGTGCAGCGGAGGCGAACGAGTGCATCAAGTCACGTCACAGTGAGACATGAGCGCCATCTGGCAGTTTTCTTGGAAAAAAAAGCGCGTGGCTCTGAGACCGGTGTGCAGGCCCGTCTCAGAGGTGTTAAGGTGTATAGAACGCAAGGCGACGTGTAGGTTCCACCACCGTCTCGTCTAAGCAAAGCTGTGAAACACTCGCCTTTTTGTGCAAACGTTGCATGGTCAGCGCCGCGTGATAAGTGCTACGGTCTTTAGAATTACCTATGTATGCATTTTCTAGTAAAAGACGCACATTCAGAATATATACGTGTTGTTACGGTGCCTCAGATATGCGCAATAATTGCTTTTTAATTTACAATTGCACAAGCATGAACGCTAAATCTTGAGCAACATTGGTGGGTGCAACGGATAAGGTTGGCCGTTCGGCGTATTGACTGGTGTTGTTCAGAGTACTCGGTACCTGTAAAAGTGGACCAACAGACAAATGTACAGACAGACAGATCAAAATTTTTGCGTCGAAGGTCCCCAGGAAACATTTTCGTCTTTAGAAGCGGGACTCGCTCGCTGGATTTGGTGGCGTCCGGTTGTGCCCCCGCGATCTCTGACGACAGCGCAGCTCTGGCCGACTGGGCTCACGCTACATCATCTCCTGACGCCGCTCTCGCCGAGTGGTTCCCCGTCCTCGGACTCCTGCGACCGTGTCCACCTTCCTATCTCCTCTTTACTTCCGTCGCTCGCTGTCCCTGCGCCTCACTCTCTCCTTCCTCTCTCTATATGTACATTTTAATCCTATCCTTTTAATCTCTCCTTACCCCCATTCCTCGCGAAATGTTTGTTGGTGTGTCGCACTCTGATGCACACAGTTACGGGGCTCACTCTTCTCTTCTTTTCTCTTTAAGAATCACATAGGGAAAAAAGCGGTGCAGAACATGTCGTGGGGATGGATGCAATGATGGTATGCGACGGCCATATTAGTACAAATTTCTGAAAGTAATTCGTATTGTAAATGATTACTTTCGTCATTTTTTTTGTTGACGGAGGAGACACTTGTTTTTTGCACAATTCAGTGAAACATCATTGGTAAACATGTGCTGTATCCATAATATTCGCGAAGTGGTGAAGTCTGTGATTCTTAAACGTGTGCTGTATCCTTGATATGGTGAAGGGAGGAGTGTGTTTATTTCCTGGATACTATGTCCGCTTTTCTGTCCGTGAATACGCGCACTTTTTCGCATTGCATGAAAAAAGACGTGTCAACTATAGTTGCTATTAGCACGTCGTCCTGCGTCCATATATTCGTTCTGCCGTTTCAGTCACGCTTTTTCACATCATGAACCCAAACCAACTCACCTACCTTTTTATTGTGCTCAGTCATAAGTAACCTCCATACACGCACTGATTGGCTGTGATTTGCGACGCGATCAGACGCTCCCGGATGGATAGTTGGTGGAACTTTATAGTCCTCAATAAAAGGATGTTGGCTTCAACTATGCTGTTCTTAACAACGTCGCAAGATTTGTACGGCTATAGTATGGCTCAACAGTGAACCGTTGCCGTGACGGGTTGTTTCGTGCACTACGCCAGTTTGTAAGCGCAATGCATTTTTTTCAGCGCCACCACGGTCATAGCTGCTTGACAGCCTGATGAACACTGTGCACGTAAAATCCTTGTTTTCAGAAATGCCGAATGCAACGCGGCAGCAGGTGTTCATGTCTCTGATAGTCTTTAAAATCAAGGAACACGTTCTCAAGCCACTGATAACTTCTGGAATATTTTTATTTTCAGGAATACCTTTGCGTTTCGTTATCAACGCAGTTTGAAATCAGTTACGAGACCGGCTTTCTGTGGTTGTGAAGGTTTATCTTGAAGCGCTTGCCTACTCATACAGCAACGCTATTGGGCCACACTGAGCTGGCCCAATATGGCACCAATTTACTCTCCATATGGAAGTTCTGAAATGAGAGAAGCTTGAGGACCCGATTGACTTTGTATGCTTAATGGTGAAATTGACAACATGAGTCATTGCAGATTTGACTGCTTCAGCAAGTCACTAATCAAAAAAAGCTCATGTGCGGAAGTACAGCACTTTCTTAATCAAGTCAAACAGCTTTCTGAAGGTAGCGAAAGTGGGAAAACTTTCTGGTATGCCATTTTGTGTTTCTCAAACCTACAGTCCTACCATAGAAAAAAGATCACCTTCTACTTATGATTAGGGGACGACTGTCATGCCGTATTACAAACCATCTATGTGAAAAATAATTATTTCTAAAAATATTATGAAGAGTATCGGCCGCCCCTGGTAGCACCCAATTCTGGACCAAATGTTTTATTCTGTGCTTAGTCTTCCTCTTTCTGTGCTCTCTTCATGCTGCCAGCGTACCAGAGCGCCGGAGTCTTTCTTGGTCATTACAGGAGCCATAATTTCGGATGCGACAGCTGTGCTAGGACACGCAGTCACTTTCATTATTCCTGCTATGAGGAGGACTGAATGAACTTTTCGAGACAATAGGTCAGCTACGCACGGTCCGCAGCGACACTGTTTTGTGATTTTAATCTTTGCCATCCTCTGGCCAAATTTCTTCCTCCAGAAAAGAAGAGCCGAGAAAGATGTACTTTTATTAACAATTCCCATCATTTCATTCTCTCCCTGCTGCGGCCTTATACCACCAAATAAAATGAAACAAAAAACTGGCAAATCTTGCGCTAAGCTGCGCAAGTTTTCGAACAGTGAAACTGGGTTATTCGGAAGACTAATGTGGTTACTTTTATAGATTATTTTCTAAGCCTTAGCTAGGTTGTTTACGGGTTGCTTCCAGGTCATTGCTAAGTTTTAAGAATAGGTAATGCTAGGTGTTTTCTACGTTGATTCTCAGCGTCGAGATGTCCGAGTTAAACTATACGGACAGTCGGACACGACAAAAGCATGTCACTGGCCTTCCATCACTTCGGGGTCTCCCCGCAGCCGTCATTGCTTTCCCCCCACTTCTCTAGTTGAGTAGGTACTCGAGGCCATCAGCCGTCGCTTCGTAGCCACTTGCAGTCTTTCTTTTCAGTGGAAGTTGTGATATCTACGCAGTGTATGGGGCACATGACCGTTCATAATGATGGTAGTCTTCTGACAGGCGGCACAGTGGCACGCAAGCCACTTTCTTTGGCTGTCGCATTCTTCACTTCTATAGTGGAGCAGCGGTGATAAGTGGGACTTACCCGATTGCTTTTTACACATACCCGTTTATCGTTCGGGATACGGCATAGAACTGATGGCTTGCTTAAACAGCTTCGCAGTTAAAAAGCGAGAACACGCTTATAAGCTGCACCAGCTCCTGTTCAGTCACATTGAAAATACTTCACGACAATGACACCGCGCGACCGCAGCGGAAAAATAGTCTCGCAGCATATATGCTGGTATAGAGAAGTATACAGCAAAGTGGGGTGTAGCTTTATAAGACGTTGAAGGATACGAAGAAAGATGACATTACACGCGTACGTATAGGTAAGTTGCATAAACTTGAACACGCTACTTTTACTTCTGTGGGCTTCTTAGGATGGCGCAACTTAGGCTCCACATAACTTACACATTCCGAGTACGATGATAAAAGTGTAAGCGTATAACTGAAAACCACTAACGCAAGTTAGGAATGAGATCGGAATCCTGCCCTAATGTTTCAAAAGCACTGACCACTCTCCATTTGCTGACTACTCAAAACAAACCGTTGGTGGCAACATGTTCGCTAAGTTTCTGGTTATAGCCTAAACATCACCGATTGGCGTTTTTTTTTTCCTCACCGTATTTGCAGGCAACGCTTGATACGTCGAAGTAATCCGTGGTACATTAAGCCGAGTAAAAACCGCAATGGTGCCTGCTCATCGGATTTCGTCGGATGCATCGACTGTGAGCACACTACGGTACATTGCAACAATCACGCGAGGGCAGAATTAGCCGAAACGTATACGGAGCCCCGCGATGCGTGGAGTTGAGTGACACAAGTAGGAATATATACGCGAAGTAACGCGGCACACACGGGGACTCTCTCTCTACACGTTACGGTATGTCCAGGCGCCGCATTAGCTCCATAAGCCTCGGCATTCCGCCTCGCTTGCAGTATATATCTTCTCCCGATCCCCTCTCGCGTTTCAGTGTCGGTTATCCACACGCAGCGTGAATGCTGCGTGCGCAGAGACGAGAATCGAATCGGGTCTTTCACGACTTCTCATTCGCGCGCCAGGGTAAGCGGCTCCACGGGATTTGCAAGGCACACGATACGTAAGCTCTCCCGCAAAAAGCTTTCCGTTTTTTTTTTTTTTCTGATATAAGACGGGGCACATGCCGGCATCGGGATGTATGCTATTGGACCACCGACGCGCTGCAGCGTCCAACCGGAGGCCAGCGTGGGCGGAACCAAAAGCGAAGTCTACCCGCTTTATCGATCGCGGAGGCGGGGAAGCGCGCCACTCTGGAAACTCTTGAAGCCGGCATTATCGCTGAACCCTCACGCAGGCCGTCTGAGGCATTCCGACAGGTAAGAAGCCACTGTAACGCCGAGTTTCATATTTTCTTCTCTATGGAAATAGGGAGAAAAGTCACCGACTTGATTCCCAATGGTCTTCGTCGCTGTTCAATTAGCCTTCGTCAACGACGACGAAATGTATTGTTGGTTTTCTCAGGTGGTTTTCAGGTCAAATAACCTTTGAATGAGTGAGCTTGCCTTGAATTGCTTACAAAGTTTCGCGTCTGTTTCAAAAGAGCATAAAGAAGTCCGTGAACTGTACAATACTACCAGATTGAAGCGCGACATCGTTCTTAGCACAGCCACTAAAATGGAAAACTGGGGCTGAATTCACAAAGCTTTCTCTTTGGCTACGCATTTTCTTAGCCAAAAGTTCTCTTATCTGGAGGGATTACTATAGCGCGGGTATGAATTTAACTTATTCGGCACTTAAGAGGGCAAGGAGGACACACGATAGCCGATGAAACGACAAGGAAAGAAAGAAGTGTGTGCCGATAATATCAAGGTAGCACGCAAAGCGTCTAGCATTGAGAGTATACGATGATAGCCAATGATTTGCTGCATCTAAGTTTCAGTTCCGCGAGCGTCTGCTACAGCTCTTACGGGATGCCGCGTACGTTGTAATAGACGTTTTGGTGGGCTGTGCAAAGCCAAGCACTCGCCTTTATTTAACGACTGTAGCTAAAAAATCAATTTCTCGATGGCCTTAAGCCACCGAGCAATCTATGCACTATCTCGCCAAGTACAAGTAAACAACACTCCAGGTGTACCACATAAATGAAACCACACATAAATCGATGCATGCAATGTTTGAAAATGTGCCTCGAATGTCTTCCCCTATTTAACGCGACCAGTTACCTTACATTTCATTGAAGCTGCGCTGCTACTTAACTAATTCGGTGCAATCTAGCACGGTATAGTGGTGAACGTAAGGGTGTTTTGTACCTATAGTCAAAGGTAGCCTTTGTTACAATATTCTTATTACAAGACACATGAGCGACTTTGGTGCCTGCAGACGAATTGTGCGGATATAGATAACAGCAGTAATCAAATGAAATTGTGAGCGCAATTTCGTTGGTTCCATGCACCGCAGCGTTTTTATAAAGCCGCAATGCGAGAACATGCATACGCTTACGCTTAGGTATATGTCTACGTAAAATGAGGGAGACTCGACGGGAGGTGCCTCAGTGCTAATGCTTTTCACGAAACACGGTGCAAATATTTCGCCCAGCGTTGCTTGAGTGCGCAAACGAAGCAAGGGACGTGTATACGAGTCTTGAGGTCGAGAGACGTTATCACACGTGCGAAAAGGATGAAAAGAGAGAGAGAGAGACTCTCGTTTCGGCTTCACGAAAGCTTGTAATTGATAGATAATAAAGACAATTTTCTGGCCCAGCAGACGTCAGGGAATGTTTCCGCAAAGCAGGGTCAGATGCTCGGAGAGCATAAAAAAGTGGAGCACGCGTTATATGGGAGGGACAGCCACTCAGAAAGCGAGATGATGTGTGACTGTCCTTAGGTGTTAGAATCAATGCTAATTAAGAGAGTTGAGTTAATGAGCCAAAACTTTCCTAAATAACGATAATGGAAGCAAACTGAGCATTCATCTAGTGAAAGTGACACTAGTGACAGTGAACTCATAATAGTTGATTAGCGTTGTCACAGGCCGATATATATTTTTATTTTCTTATCTATATTTGGCAAACTATGAGAAGGTAGCGTACGTTAGAGCCGGCTATCCCAACGTCATGACAGTAATGTACAAGAATAAATAGCGCACGGTTATACAGTCACACGTGGCGGTTTCTATCTTCTAGTAACCTTGGGAAAACGCATTCTAACTATTTTTTCTATTCTTTACAAAATTTCACGGGACGTTTTTGCATTTGGCTTCATTCGAAGGAATGACGATATATCAGCAATAGGGCGAACACAAGCACTGCTGCAGTGGACGAGTGGTTACAGCGCTCAACTACAATCTAGGAGGTACTTCGTTCGATTCGCAGAATCACTGAGCACTTTTTTTTTCAAGAGGTTGCCCGGCCTGACATTATGCGTGGTGGCGGGTACTAGTTTTTTGAGAAGTAGGCTTTCGCACTTGCTTCTTTCACTCCCCTTTTGACCCAAAAGCACTGTACTGTGCTCCTTCAAAAATTAAACAATTGAGGGCTCATAATTTTCTTCTCCATCCTCTCTTATCGCAAAAGTGTGCAGTGCTGAAATACCAATATCATACCTGGTATATTACTTTTCACGTTTTTAGATTTTCGACCAGCCATCAGTCTTCACGGTGTTTTGAAGAAAATCTACACATGCAGTGAGCTAACTGCTTGCAGCCAAGTTGACTGCCTTTGTAGGGACACGATTTCATGCTAATTTGGTGGGCATCATCACATGCAGCAAGACCAAAGAGCACGGACAGTTAGAGCTGACGCAAACAGAGTGATTAGTTTGTGTCTTCTCTCCCGCTATTTGTCATGCTGCACGCTTCAGTGTAATGTCGCTGTCAATTGTTAAAATGAACTATAGCAGGTAATTGAGTTCTGCTGAGAGGGTCCCCTATTGTCCAGAATGGAACAGAACAATGGCAATTTGATTTGTGTGATAAAGAGATACCCTGCTTTTGGTTACTAGAATAAATTTCTAAACTGAAGTTTATTTTTATTAACAACAGTTCCAGTGCAGATGAAAGGTGCATGGACAAAATTCGTGTATTCAGCTTGACTAGGTTTGTGACCTTAATTGTAATTGCGAACCAGTATCACACATAAATATCACACACTTATACAACCACGGGTGATAGCTTGCTTATTCTGATTAAAATTAAAAAGGTTGAAATCGACATATTCAACCAACGCAATGTGTACGAGATATGCCATGTAGAGTAGCTATGCTGGAAACTAATCTTCGCAGGTTCGTTCCATTTTACCCAATTTCTTGCCCATGACTGTAGGTTGGTAAATGAAACTTCTTCGAACACACATATTCTGTGTAAGGTTACATTTATTTTTATGCAATACAAAACAAATTGAAATGTATAATGGCTCAAAAGATAAATAACTAGAAACAAATTCAGCCAAATCATTACCAAACTTACTCACCAATGATAAACGAATTCTCATTTAAAAAATACATACATACATACATACATACATACATACATACATACATACATACATACATACATACATACATACATACATACATACATACATACATACATACATACATACATACATACATACATATACGCACACACACATATACATATGTACACCCATACATACATACATACACACACTCATGTGTAAATATTAAAATGAATGGCTATAAAACAACAATTCTAATACACTCATTTTGAATATACTACAGAAAGTAACTTACGAGAGATATCCACCGGCACTATTATGTCTGAACACGGTGTTTCTCGAATTATCTCGCAAAAGCTTGATGCATAGTTTTCTGCTGCTGCCCAGTGACAAGCAGTTTTTATAAAAAAACACAAGAATAAAGCCCTTGACAATGTCTTGCTAAAGAAAAGGGCTGTGCATCAATATTTTGTACATGTCTGCAATATCACTCTGTTTATTTACATAGCTTGGCTCATTCACAACCCACTAACAAAGCATGTTAAGACACTTGGGCTGAAAGTTGGCACAGCACGAGTAAATTCTAGACAAAACATGAATAATACAATTATAAGCTACTAAGCTCCTTGGTGCAAACAGTGTTTATATTGACAGCTATAGGTGCCATTTCGTTTACCCAAAACACTTCTCAAAAGTAGAATCAACTTTATTTAGCTAAAAGTTTCTATTCTGGCGCGTCGTGGTGGCTCAACGGTGGAAGCGACTCTTTCGGCCAAGAAAACAAAGACCAATTATTTTTCCAGTTCGTGAATTCACCCCATGCTAACATTGAGGCAGCTGGTAAGAGTGCTTTTGGAGAGAGGAAACCACCACATTCCCACCTGTTGTGGCCTTGGGTAGCTACTTCACTTGGACAAAAATGATGAAAAACACTCCTCAAGAAGACTTCAAAGTTTGCACATCAACACAGTTCCCATACAGCTGTATATTAGTCTGCTTGAAAAATATTGAGTTTACTGGTCGGCAAAGACTGTTCACTATGTGAGGTGATGCTCCAGTACACTGCATGTATGTCTTGCTGCTGGCCTCAACTGCGATGTTGCTCAGCACATATGTGTAAAATAACAACTAATACTATGCCACTGCAAAGTAAATATGTGTCATTTGCATGAAACAGGGACCACAATAAAAGAACATAACAACATTTGCCTTCACAAAGTTAAAAAAGTGTAAATAAATTTCAACAGAGTTTTCACAGTTCATCTGAGGATAGTAATATTGATTGTAAACACATTCTTACTTCCACTAACAAACTATTTTAAGATGCCAGATTCAATATTAGAGTATACCAGCACTTTTGTAGGGCTAAACAATTGTACAGGCACCTAGAAAGACACAAGTGAATGCATGGTATAGCTACATATAAAAATAAGTACTTTTATTTCTAGTCTGAGTAGAGCTGCATAGATGATAAGTCACTTGCATTACATTATGAACAAACCGATCCGGGCAAAGTATACATTTAAAAAGTTACACTTACACAGTAGATAAGTAGACTGTTGAAGGACGGACAGGCAGTGGGATAATACCCAAGCACTAAAATCTTCTGTTAAGATATACTAGGAGCAGTGATGATCTACTTCCTTCCAAATAAAATAATCCACATAGATTCACTTCCCAGAGCTTATACACTCATGGCATCATTGGTGTTATACAAATGAGTGTACACTGAATGATTACATCGATTAAGTACATGATTACTGCATCCATGACTTTACTTCTTGTACTACAAAGAATGCAGACACAGTTACCATTGGCGACCATGGATGCTGTGATTTCTGGCATGTAAATGTAGAGGCACGCAGGCACTTAACACCCATGTTAAAAACTTCAGCTCAAAAATATTTGCCCACTAACACTACAGCAGCCTTTAAATTAGTGTCATAGTTTGGTATCTTCCATGCAAAATTTAAATAATTTTGAATGCAAGCAAATGAACTGCTGAATAATTCACTGCTAAGAAGTTAAGCAGCAGCTGCTCCTGACATCACAATGTGCTCTTTCTGCTGTTGTAAACTTTGAGCAGGAGAACAGTCACTGGCAGTCCCTTTATACTTGTTGGTCTTCTCTGCTCTGTTCTTGATACACTGTACATGACCGTGGAGCACCAAACCCCTTGTTACTGCTGGAACTTAGAAAAATACAGATCATTGTTACAACCATGCTACATGCAAGAGTGTATAGTTGTCAATTATGTGCTCATATTTACAGATATTGTATTTTCAGAAGCCAATGACAAGCCTCAACACACGCACACACAAACAGTGAAGACTGAAAATATATTTAATATGATACAAACGCAAAACTACAATGTTATAGATGAAGGCATGAAACTTCTGCCAGACATAAAAAGCCAATAAAGTTTCTTCTATTTTGACTTTACACTAGGTGCGAGAAGCAGACCACAAATAAGTTCACTAAGAAATACAAGTTAGACTGCATTACAACGCAACAGCCAATGTTCCTAACTTTAAGGCTGTCTAACATAGCCAGCTCACCGTACTGCGTATAGGAGCAAATGGGCAGTCTAGAAGACACAAAGAACTTGTGGATTATGAGTGTGCTTGTTGCTGACATCTAGTATTCTAAATGAAGAAAACCTTTCAAAAATGCACTTCATCAGGGGAAATAATCATACGCAACAAACACAACGGGCTCCTACAGGTGCCACCAATACTCACCATTATTGTTGATACCAGTGTCTTGCCGGATGGATATGCTGCGTCCTGCACAGAACACCAAAGGAGCGCTCCATGACTTGGATTGCATGTGTGCTAGCTGCATCGCTCTGCTGCTGAAATAGGCTAGCCACAGACAGAGAAATGAGAAGCCATGGCTTTGAAACACACTGAACGTCACCTTTAGAGATCAACAATGCATACTTAGGTCAGGTACAATTTGTAGAAAAATAATATCACAATGCAATCGTGGTGAACATGTTCGGCTGAAACATAAGCAACAGCACTGAGAGAGAAAAAGCTACATTAGGTAAAATATGCAGTTACTGGCCCTATGTCATCTGAAGCTTCTTCAATGGGTCTTTCTCCTTACAAGTTGTGAACAGCCAGGCAATTTTCACCCACTTGCGATTTCCTTCCAGAGCACTTGATCCACAGAGGGAGTCACAAGCTCGAGAGCTCAATAAGGAATCAAAGTAGTTGTGCTCGTTTCAAAGCACAAGCTTTTGAGCCTCAGATTATTGGAGTTTCATTCATAATCTGCAGGCTTTCAGCTTTCAACATTCTCAATTATCTTGCAATTTAGTTCTATAAATGTTGAATAAGAATTATGTGTAAGAATAATACAGGTATCCACTGAAAGCAACCATGCTTGGGTTTTCAATTTGTGCACAGTAAGTGGTGTTCACGTAATCGTATGTATTAAAGAAAAACTAACCTTGCAGCCAGCCGTTAGGCAGTTTTGTGCGCTCGAAGCTCCCAAGCAGATCGCAGTCCTTCCAGATGAGGCTGCCATGCATGCTTCCACGCCCCATCCGCTGAATGATAACAGTCCCAGCAGTGACATAGGCTTGCATAGTTAGGGAGAACGCGTCCTTCCTATTTTTGTACAGGTGCTCCAACTAATGATGAGGATTGTTGTGCCAGAATGTTCAACCGATGAATCACAGGACCTTAACAAACCAATCTCTGCGATCTGTGAAGAGCCAAAAACGAGATATTTAAAAACAATCATTAAAGCACTTACTTATATTACTTATTTGAGGAAGCTATCACTTCGTTAATGTGACCAAAATCTGCTATAATCACTTTGAAATAAACTGAAGCCTGATATAAAACTTACGTACCGCAATATATATGTCCTACTGAAGTATAGTACTAGCACAGTGGTAATCGTCTATAGAACTAATTTTCCAAAATAACATAAATTTTTTAAGTGCAACCTGGCTTCTGAAAAATAAATTCACATTAACTTTCCAACTATCAAACGTGGTCAATCGACAGGCCCAACCTCATAATCAAACAAGAGCTCACTTGTATCAAATCACAAAAAAAAACTTTTTATGTATTTGCTCCATAATATATGTATGTATTTAACAGTAGTAGTATATTTTTCATGCTTCAACTTACCATAGAGAAACATTATATCTGATGGGCTTAAAAACTTGCACACGTTATAGAACTGCGTGAATTATAGTACTGGTGAAATTTAGTTCTGCAAGGTGAACTCACCGATGGCAGCATTTAGTAGCCGTCGATGTCATGAGGAACCAAGTACGGCCAACAGGCAAAGGGCATCTGCAGACTGGAAGCTGCCAATGACAGCAATGAAGGGCTGGCCAGGCGTGTGCGTCCATTGATAAAGTGTAAGAACTGGCCATGACCGGCTGTTGTCAAGGCTCTAGTGCCGTGAAAAACGAAGGCCATACGAACTCGGAAACCTGTAGTTAGGCGATATTGGCCTACAACTTCATCCAAAGCAAGGCACCGGTGAAATCTTTGCTTTTCTGGGGGCCGAAGGGAAGCTTGACGTTCACGGGCTGTCGCTGCCACATAGAACTCTCAAGTTGTTACCGAAGAACAGTCTAGGCGCGCTTCCAAAGTAACACGATCCACAACAGAATGTAGCATCTCGCAGTTTTGGTTGATCACATCACAGCGCTAGGACAATGGTTATCACAAAAAGGAGAAGTGACGACTTAATAAACAAAAGCGCCAAGCTGCCCCCCCACAACTTCGCCGGGCAAAACAGTTATCAACGCTGTCTTTCAATTTTCGGTCACACGAGCACAGCTTGTTCACAAGTCTTGGAACGTCAACACGGCACCACTGTTCACAACGAACATCGTTTCACTCCCGAACAGTACATTGTTCTCAAGTAAATAGAAGCGTACGGGCTAACTAGTGGCGAAGCAAGAACCGAGCGCGTAGTTCATACGTTTCCGTACGTACTTGGGGTCACTCAAGTAACGTGTCAAAACGCTGTCAATCCGAAATGTCGCACAGCACCCAACTGAGAGACTGGAAAGTCAAGCGAACGAACTGTTACCGGCACACAAACACACATTGCAGGCTTCTCGAGTGCTAGTTGCCGTCGATACACCGACGCTGATCCCCGCTTGATAACCACACCGACGCACAGGCTTCGCTGCGCTTCACTGTACACCATTGCACTGCCACAGCTTTCCGCACTGCTTACACGCACCGAAAGAGCTGCTGTAACCACAACACAACCGGTCAAACGCTGAAGTAACTCGTGCGAGAAGCATTTGCTGAAAGTCGCACTGACCGATATGCTGTTTACGACGCCATGTTGTTTTCGACAACTGCACCGCACGTAAGAGAGCTCTTAGAAAGTACTTGCACTATTTTCACGGCGTGAAAAAAATTTCTCTTATGTGCGAGGGGGGTGATATGACGAACAGGACAGGCGTGCCAGATGAAAGAAGTGTTTTGGCAACGTCACGGAGTGAGCTGATGTAGAGGGTATTGCTTCACAACCAATAACAAGCTGTGCCTGTCGGCCAAGCCTTCGTCTGCTCGCGTTTGTCGTCTGCTTCGATCAGAGCATGCGACAGGGGATTCGCCTTCGCAACGCTATTATTCTCAGGTCAAGTGGTCACTACGTCGCACAAAATACATGTCAGGGGCTCGCTCTACCTTTGAATGATGTTCGCGCGCCAAGTTAAATGACTGGTAATTGTCGCAGGGATGAATTCAGCCAAGGTTTGCTCCAGAATTGTGAAGGTTTGCATATTTTCGGTGTCGTACAAAGTTACTAGCGTCATTTCATTCCGATTGCTTGCCATAATATCACGGTCCATATCGGTGTCTGAACAGTGAAGGTGAAGATGCATGATTTGTTTGTAGTTCCATGCGTAATCACGCGCACCCCTAATACGCTTTGGTTTACAAAGTACGCTTGGTTCCACATCGTCCCAAAGTGTATCGACAGCTGTATTTCAGAGATCGCAACCATTGGACAGTTAGAGCCAATGAAAGTACACTAGAGCACAAACTTCAGGAACCACTCACTGGAAACTTCCTCTCATTTTTATTTCCAATAGCTTGCAAAGAATGTGCTCTCATTAACCTCTTTGGTGGTAATTTCCACCAATGAGGCAAGGATCTCGAGTCGCACTTTTAATTGGATCAGATGGGGCGCAACACAACAACATAACAAATAAGGTTGATCCTATTTCATGTCGCGTTCGAATGCACCGACCATTCACGTATCACATTGGTTTTCATCCAACCACAAATCTTTACATGCGTAGTTTTATGCCATTGACGCCCAATAGAATTCTTCAATTACTGTGACTTCGAACTTATTGGACGGTGGTGGTTGTCAACACCATCCACTGCGTACAAGGGAAACAACACGCGAAGCTCAAAGTGCCGAAAGAGATAAAAGCGCACCAGCAGTCATCAGGCAGCCCTTAATGGGCGTGAATTCACTCAAAACCAGCCAGGGCACCAAAGTATACCGCTGTGGCAGCAGGTTCTAAGTAGCCACATTGTTCCTAAGAGTGGTCCGGACCACTCTTGGGATTTTCTCTCAGCCATGCTGTTTTTACGCACAATTTCGCTTCGTGAATTTACTTACGAGCACTTTTCGGTGACGTAAGCAAATATAGCAACTGCATCACCATCGCTGACATGTTCCCGGGCAGTCACAGCGCGCTTTATTTGCAGCGGCCGATGTGACAACTATGGCCTCTTACGACGTTTTTTCGTTTCGTGAATCGACTTACGCAACAAAATTTCTCTTGCGCAAAAATGTTTTCGTAAGTGAGCTTTGTGAATCCGGGCCCTGTTGCTGATTATCACAACGTGTGGCTGCGAGTTCAGCGGCTAACAAAAATTCTTGCTCCGATGAAAGGGTTCGAGTCCAAGTTACGATCGTATGACACGAACTGTAGACGCCGAAGCGTAAGCACGTGCATAAGTTAACCCTAAATTCCAAGTGCTTGCGAAGGGCTACAATTGGTAACTGTACAAATTCTCGTAAGAGCTGATGCTAAGAAAAGCCATAATTTGAGGCGCATCGTTAGTAATAGCAACTAGCCAATCGCAAAGAGCATTTATTTGAAAGCAAAACACTCGTCACAAAGCGAACGCCTCCACCCCCCTCCCGTATGCACAACAGGCACTGACGCTAGGAGTATGCCTAAGAAAAAAATGTCAGCGAGCGCTGGTACGGAGCCAGGATTGACCTTACCAATGACAATGTGCATTTTCGATATAACAGATCCAGCAAATCAAGCTCTCTCATCCTAAATTTCCGCACATCTCATTCACCGTCCACGCGTACGATTTCTTACATCATTCCTGCGTTCTGAATTGCTTGTCACTGTAGTGCCCTTATATACGCGTCCACGTAAAACCAACAGATTCAAGAGGAAATGACTTGTCAATCATGCGAAAATCCGGTCAACGGGTTCATAAAAAACGGCAGAAATCGCAAGCTCGACTACAATATGTCCATGGATTCACTCACTGAATTCACCTGTACATAGAAACGCGGGGAAATGTTTTCTGGCTGTTGTTGGGTCCGCCCGTCTCCTCACTTGATTATTCCTCGTGATGTATAGTGTAAATACCGCTTCAGATCAGCATGCCCATGCTTACCATAATATTTCATTACCACTTTGCACGGGAAAAAATGGATACTAAAAGCCAGTTGGAGAGACAGAAATATGAATGAAGATCAGGATTGATCGATCGATTCATGATTCGACCAGCTCACGTCGATTTATTTACGTGAAACCTTAAATTCTACCAAGGTTGACTTTTGAAGAATAGCTCACTAATTTGTTTCTAATGTAAACAGAAAAAATGTGTTTTGAAAGGAAGTCAGGAGCGCCAGAATGCCCTGATGTCTCTGAGATTGATTCATCGATTGAAAACATATCAATTTTGCGTAAAACCTGGGCGAGTACAATGGAAGTAAAGCTTTGCCCTTCTGGTTTACTCCAATGCACGTTGAGCCATTGCAGATTAGCACTCATCGCTGCTTAAAATAGCCGCACACTGCTCGAAAGTGACCGGAGATTCGTAGATTCCAAGGAGTTTGGCGGTCGCAGGACAAGTGCAACTAGAGACCTTTGTTTAGGACGTTATTCCCTGCGGTGGCTTTGAAGAGCCTAATAAACATGATGGCGCCTAGAAGAAGAACACTGTTTTCGTGGAATGCCACTTAGGAGGTTGAGCAAGCAGGAAAAGCGAGCGTTCTATGTGATTCGATCATTTTAGCAATATTGTGAACGCATAGCAATGATTACTTGCGTCGTTTCGGTTCAAACGCTCGAGTGAGCACTTGATAGTAGCTCTCGTCGTTCGCGTGTCTTCTCTGTTTATGCCCATCCCATTTTGATGCGCTCCCAAAGTCTTGTGCCCCACAATTCATGATTAATTCATTGCGTCATTCTTCGAAGTATACCCATCAACAGCCGCCTTTTGCAAGAACAGCGTGATGCCAGTACGTTTTTTTTTTTTTTTACACTGGTACACGCTGGAGACATTGGTACACGCTTGCAATCACTGGCCCTTTGCTGGGCGCACTGGGAAAAAGCTGTGTCGCACTAGTAGGGGCACTGGCTCAACCCCTGTGATGCTGGTGCACATTTAGAAGCGCTGGAAGTGCTCGAATTTTCACTGGCAAGCGCTGGTGAATACTTGAGCACGCACTGTTTCTACCAGCGCAGCGTGCACGTTATTGTAGCGCGTGCCGTGGTATGTTTCGGTGTCGTTGAATATAAAACGCTTGATTCAACGGCACGGAGAGATGAGATGCTACCCTAACAGATACCGAGCATACGTAATTTTTGCGGCGCACGTATACGTATCGCAGCAATTATAATGCACCTTTGTCGTATATGCCCCGACGTATACCGGCCAAATTCGCATCATCCGTGTATTGCTGTAACGATTCCAAGTTGCAGTGTTTGTAAGCCTGGAGCTGCACGCCACTCCTAACAAAAACAGGAAATTGTTTTTGCCGCAAAGTTGACAAAAACGTAAATCAGCTCTCTCGATCGCTTTGCAAGGTTTCCCCGTGGAGGCGAGAAAAAAAAAAAGCTGTCGTTCGATTCCGCCACACCGCATAAATGTATGTCTGGCCATAATTATCCTTCGACTTACTTCAGGTAAAACTGGAAACGTTCTGAAGCTCAAATGCAGAATCTTCAACCATCCAGCTTACCGCCTCGAGAGTGGCCTTTCTTACCCAGTGCCCGGCCCAGTGAACATTAAGCCTGTCATGCCAACCACGTTGGTATATAAGTTACCGGCGCTTCATGCTTCGTGTACACACAACTTCAAAGTGTGAGAATAGCTCGAGTTTAGTTTAGACATCCATCAACTTAAATAAACTATTTTAGTCTTGTGTCGATGTTCGCACAAGGAGCGCTGGTGATCGAACTTCGCGCTTCCACCTACGCAAGCTGTCACTGAAAGCGGCCGGCCGCAGCCGGTACTTCTCCGACTGATATGTAACAGCACGCATTTTCAGCTGGTAATTGGGTACGCCTTCGTGAACTGACTCCTTAGCATACGTTTTCAGTGGATTACATTGGTATTTCTATGGGTGTTTTTTTTTAATTGTTGGTATTGATATAATTGTATATATCTGTACACTGGCACGCCCGCTGTATAATGCCAGCGGAGGCCTGGAAAACAGCTGTCGCTCGCCATCGCTACTCCGTAAACGCACTTCTGGCATTTATTGACCTTCCACTTACTTCAGTTACAGTTTAGGTAACAGTTATAAATGTTGCAAAGCTCAAATGCAGAAACTTCAAGCATTGCAACTCAGCTGCTTCGAGAGCAGCCTTACCCATTGCCCCGTCCCAGCGAGGCCTATCGCGCCGACCGCGCCGGTGTACATGCTGCTGGCGCTTTTTACTTTAAGTAGGCACAATTCTGAATTGTAACAATGACTGTAAAGTACAGTTTAGACATCCCTGAACCTAAATCGCCCAATTGTTCGCTTGTGCGGTGCCCACACAAAGAGCGGTGACGATCGATGTGTCGTGTTTTCAGCAACGTAGGTTGTCACCGAGAGCTTCCTTCTGAGCGCAGGAGCCGGTACTTCTCTGACTCGTATGTAAGAACACGCATACTCGAGCTGGCACTTTGGTACGCGTTAGTGAACTAACATACTGACATACTTTTCCAGCGGAACAAATTAGTCTTTTCTTCGACAGTTTTGTAGTTGCAGGTATCGATATAAGTGCAAATATGTAATTTGGCACGCCGAATGTGTACTGCTACTTTGTCGCCTGCGCGAAAAAAAAAATACTCAATAATCACTCGTGTGTGCGGATATCTACCGAACAAAACATTTAAATCATCTGTACATGCTGACCAGTATCAAGTGCGAGAACCGACTATCAAAGCAAAGGACTATCGGCAACAACAGCTGACAATCTGTGGCTACTCCCCCAGTCAGTTTGAGCTTTTTCAGAGTTAAGATGCGGATGCTTTTATCATGCGGATGCTTCCACGCGGCGCAGCAGAGACTGCTGCGCCGCGTGGCGCACGAGCCACCCCCACACAGATACGGCTGCTGCACCGCATGGAAGTGACGTCATGCATTTTCTGGTTAGGCACTTTGTTTGAATAGTCGGGAGTGTCTAGTGGTACGTCTAGACATAACGATAAAAGCCATTAAAATTACGTCCAATCAAAAAAGTGAACAAAAATGTTAGTCAGGTTTAACGTGACAACAATACAAAACCGCCTTGTTTGCCATCTCAAACTGATCGGCAGCTGCGACGTAGTTAGTTAAAGCAACACATCAACTGGTGAGGTCGGTGGTTCAAGTCCCATTGCAGTTATCGATACTTTCTCTTTCTTTGTTCACGCATGTATTGTTTTAATATTTGCGCCTCCTCATCAGCCCGACTTGCTGCTGGTGGTGGTCCTGTCCACAGGCCCTTTAATATTGGATCTTCGATGACTCTTGCAGGATTGACTACATTTATTATGATAAAGTGTTTTGCGAATTAGTGCTCTTAATCGGCGAGACGCAAAAAGACACAAAAAACTCCAATGCAGCTGGCTGCATTGGTTTCTTCGGCACAGGTGTCAGGAATGTTGATTTCCACGGTTCATCAAAGTTTTGATGACAGAAAGGTGCACTGCAACGTAGTCTCGGGCAACTTTTTTTATGTCGCTCAGTATACCATCACCTGACGAGGTAACCGGCAGGCCACTTTCTTTGGAAATACTGACGTGTCACCGCAATGTTCTTGGCGATCAGCACTTGATAAACAATGCCCAAGGGCAAGTACCGACGCCGTTAGCCCATCTAACTACAAAACAGCTAGTCGGCCTTGCTCAATAACACGCATGGCCTGTGACAGCACGGGAGCATTCACGTAGCAACGGATGAGAACGGCCGTACGTGTTCGCACTTGACAAAACAGACGGCAATGCAGTAGCTCTGGCCTTCGGAGATCACAGGCTTCGTAAGAACATTACAATAAAATTGTTTTCATCCATCGTATGAACACTTCGCCGACGCACTGGGGTTTCATACATGTGCGTCCGGTCAGTCACACGTGAACTGTGCGAAAGCATTTATTTCATCGTCGACCTTGTCCTTCGCAACAAGCAAAACTCGGCAGCAAGAACACTTTCACTTTTGACGACACCACGCTTGGCATTGCAATCTAGAAAATGCAGTACGTAACAACTGTAATCTTGACATCATACTGAGAAACTTTATGGCGCACACACTCAGATGAAGCTGCGGTGCGGTGGACGGCCCCGCTAGCTCCAACCACCACGTTCAACTAAGCATCCAGCAATCACATGAAGCAGCGACGACACTCCAGACCTCCTTGGGAGTGGCCTAGGCCATGGCCACGATTTCATCGGAGTTTTCACCATCAACACATCGCAGGCGGCTACCATCTCGCAGTGTTTACCTTTCGCAGCCGCAGCGCCCATGGCGCCCACTGTATTTAAAGTACTTGTAATATGTATTTAAATAACAAACCTAGGCTAATTGACTCGTTAAACACCTGCTTAGTAAAATTTTTGTAGGTTTAACGTATTACACACGAGTAATTTACACATTTAACTAGCTTTAGGTAAAAATATTTAAAGTGACGTCACTTCCGTGCGGCGCAGGAGCCACTTCTGTGTGGGGCTGGCTGCTGTGCCGCGCGGCGCAGGAGACGCTGCCAAAAACATTGCGCTTTTGCTATTATCCGCACGTCATTCGGTGCACGGAAGCCGTTCGTCACTGTCTAATCAAGACGCAATTGTGATTTGGAAAGGAATATCGTGTCAGTCTTGACTGTGCGACTTATAAACATGAAGTTGAACGGTGCGTTCTTCGGATATATATAGTCGTTTTACAACTTCAAGCAAAAGTTTATTTTTGGGACATTCTAAAAAGAACGTTAAGAAAAGAACTTCCAATCACAGCCCATGGTATTAGATTCCTTCCGTTCAAAAAGAGTCTGACTGATAGTACTCCTTACGACTTGTTTATGTTGTTGGGACTTTATTCATTATAGAAAAGTCGCATGATCGATAGACACGCCGAGCCGCCACGGTCGACGAGATCTGTCTTCCGAGAAGCAGCTGCTCAAGTGCGCAGTGTTGTCGAGACTTTTGACCCCGTTCCGGAGTGGCTTCCCGTTCTTGACGCTTGTGTGTGTTTGCCTGACTTCTGATGAAGTATGTTCTGTGTACTTTATTGATGATAATGTCATTCATTAAAGAAAAAAATCTGGCATGATTTAATGGGTAGCGTGGTTGGTTCAAGATGTAAAGGTGTAAATGTTTTATTTTCAATGTGAATGCGCGTTATTTTATTTATATATTTGTTTGTTTATGGCGAGTGGGCACCCCCGTTTTAACCCTGTGAAGCCGTTTTGCACAGAGTACTGGGACGCTGCCGCTCGTCCCGGTACTTGCGCTGAGAGGCACTGGTACCAGCGCCATATTGGGCCCATAATCAGGCATGGCGCTGGCACTCAGTGGCGCTGGTTTTTGCAATAGGGCGTAGGCATTAGAAAAGGTGCACTTTATTCAAACAGAGGCTAAAAAACAGCATGAAACCGGACACAACAGCGATATAATTTAGCAGGCAAAACAGATAAATTACTCAAGGGCAGAGTCAGACACATAACAAATACCGCAGCTAAAAACATCCGGATCGCAACTCAAGGTATTTTGTTGTGTTAAAATACCTGTAACAATGTACGTCCATCCATTCGTCTGTCTGTCTGTCTGTCTGTCTGTCTGTCTGTCTGTCTGTCTGTCTGTCTGTCTGTCTGTCTGTCTGTCTGTCTGTCTGTCTAGGTTAAGTTAGGTTAGGTTAGGTTAGGTTAGGTTAGGTTAGGATGTTGTAGGTAGCCGGAGGATCTAGCCTTGCATAAGTTGCTGGCAATTCCCCGCCAGGTTTCCTCTTTGCTAATTGTATCTAATGTGCGTTGTTTGTTTTTTAACTAAGCCCGAGCAGGCTCTTTAAAAAAATCGTGCATAGCGCCACGTAAGCCTGCACAAGCCGGCGGCCGATGTGCTATTCCACATGCAGTATTGTGCCGGTACTCGCTGCACCATACCCCAGACATAATTGTCACTTATCACCAGTCACATGCAGGGCTTGTATCATTGAAAAATTTCAAAAGTCGCGACACCTGTTTCCTGAAGATCGAGTAACCACGCGGAAACACAATATCAGTCACACTGTCAAATGGCAAGCCTAAACGCTGAAGTTCCTCAAATAAACCTTGCCGTTCCCTCTTAAGCTCACGACACTTAAGCAAATGGTGATATATATCATTATTTTCCTTGCAATTTGGTCACAAGGGCGTCGCGGAGAGTCTGATCTTGTGGAGCCATGCTGGTGTACGCGCTTATCCCATCAGGATGCGATGAAGCAAGCAGGCCTCTTCCCTTGATAGCCCTTTTGTCACACATGGCTGGTGAGGCGTCAGCCATAACGAGTGAAAATGCTAATTAGCAGGTTATTGTAAAATATGCTGATTATCTTTGCGAGTTTTCTTTATTAGCGTAAGCTGTAGAGAACTTCAGGCAAGTCTGTCAGCCGCCTCATAACCCGCTATCCCCACATGTGATGAAATCCATTGATACCTAATGTTTATACAAATGCCATGCAGGTATTCAAGGATTCACAGTGATCTCTGAATTAATTGATCCAAAACCAATCCATACTTTAGCCGCTGCAAAGCGGGCTTACTCTCAGAAAACAGCTCGACTTGTTGCTGCCTGCGAAATTTCTGTTTCTTCAGGGCTGCCTGAATCACCACGCTTTCACATGGTGTCGATGAAACAACGCACTCCACTCGCACTGCCCAGGACGCCTTAGAGACGGGATCACAAACGCTGCAGCGCTTGCTCCGCGCACTATGTATACCGATTCATCGGTGAAAACGTTCAAATGATCTGCATACTTTTCTTCCATATATTCAAGTACCAAAGAACGTACTTCTGCTGTGGGTGTGGAACGCTTGCTGTGCATTCGTGGAATTGTCCCCTGACAGTCGACATCCTCATGTGACCAAGGTGGGTCTTGTTGAAGTTGTCTGTATTTAGGAAAATAGACGCCAAGATGACGAAGGGTGTTGAGCGCCACAAAAGTTCGTGATTCCGTGCGTTGCCGAAGGCGACTGAGTAGTGCTCGTCCTGGGCTCGATTCGCCATGTCGGCAAAGCTGAGTCAGCAGTCGTTGAGAGCCGAGAAGACGTAACAGTGGAAGACGAGCTTCATAAAGTACCTTATACTTGTTGCAAACTTTGGCACTCCCAAAGCTACTCTGAGGCCTTCACGATGAAGTAATTCCAGCCGTTCATACTGTGACTCACTTGAAGAGATCAGAGGCAATCGGAAAAACACACGATTGACAATTACTGCCGCGTGTAACTTTATCATTGATAATGGGTGGCTCCCCCAGTTTGTTCTTGCCACCCTTCGAAGAATGTTCACACGGTGTGACAGCGCGCACATCGTCTCGTCTACTGCATGTCGCCAATTCGTCCTGGTGTCTAGTGTGACTCCAAGGAATCTCATGTACTTAACTTAGTAATTGATGCATCAGGAAGTAATAGTTTGATCCTTGTTTCTCGTCTCCGCATACCTGGGAATAGCATGAATTGGGACTTTTCAGCTGTTATTGTTAGTCTAATAGATTCAGGATAGGTTTGTGCGAACAGTATAACTCTTTGGCCTATCATTTCCAATCGCTTATGCTGATATATAGACAGCCAGATGCACATGTCGTCGGCATAAATTGATATTTAAAATGCCTTGCTCACAGTCTTGAGAGCATTGGGTAAACCAGCTATGACCACATTGAACAACATTGGAGACAGGACACTGCCCTGTGGCACTCCTCTGGCGATTTTCCTTGAGCTACTGAGCACTGTCCCTAACTTCTCCTGCATCGAGCTGTCACTAAGAAACGCCTAAACAAAGCGTAAAAGGGGCCCTGTTATTCCCATAGACGCAAGATCACAAATTATCGCACCTTGGAACACGTAGCTGTACGCTTTTAAAACGTCCAGGAATATTGTCAGAGTTGAAAAGCCGTATGCTCGTTGGTGTTCTATGTGACTCACCAAGTCCAAGATGTTGTCCTGTGCACTCAACCGTTGCCGAAATTCAGTAATACATGCTGGAAAGGCCTTGTGATTCTCCGTCCACCATGTCAGCTGAACACAAGCCAGCTTCTCCATCAGCTTCGCTACGCACGAAGTTAGTGATACTGGTTTATATGAAGTCAGTTCTGTCCTGTCTTTACATGGCTTCAGCACTAACACGACCAAGGCCATTTTTCAGGCGTGGGGAATGTTTTCCGACTCCCAAACATAGTTGAAAAGCATCAGAAGCCTGCTTCTCACTTCTGCAGGCAGATTTGAGATCATTTGGTTTGTAATTCAGTCAGTTCCAGGAGCACAGCGTCAACGGAGACAACTTATGGGTGACGTAAGTTCCCGCAGCGTGAAAGGTGCGTCGATGGCTGATGTAGAATGAAGCGGAAGTGGATAAGGTGGTTCACTTTTTCTTCCAATTACATAGACGTCAGCAAACTATTTGGCTAGAGATGGCACTGATGTATCCTTGAATAACACGAGGGCAATAAACAGCCTCAAAGGCTGAAGCGTGCTTCCGACACTATTTACTACTTGCCAGATCCTTGGCAGTAGAGTAAATACACTTAAACTCTCACAAAACGTTGCCCATTTCTTCCTCCGAAGTTTGTTGCTGTGTCGCCGTATTGCTGCATTAAGTGTGTTGAACTAAGTTTTGCTAGCAGGTTCGCCACCTCTCCGCAAAAGCCCTTTCTCTGCCCTTGTTCTAGCAGCACACAATTTACGGAGTTTGAAGTCCGGGGCTGGAAAATGTGCAAGAAGCTCAAGTATAGTGGTGGCAGCTGTTATGCTCGCCCGTATATCCTAAAACATTTCGCCTGATCGGCGATCTAGATGTTCTTGGAAGCGATCCCAATCAGTTACTTTGCAGGATTTAGCTACCATCAAATGGTAGCCAGCAACATGGATAAATATAGGTAAATCATGGCAATGTAACATTCTTCAGGCCCCCACCTTGTACAAGTAATATTTACTTGCCTTTGCATCCAAGTGACGTTCAACTCACGTGGTGCACAGCTCCGGACAGAATGGGTAGTAATCTATCTATCTATCTATCTATCTATCTATCTCTCTATCTATCTATCTATCTATCTATCTATCTATCTATCTATCTATCTATCTATCTATCTACCTATCTATCTATCTATCTATATATCTATCTATCTGTATATCTATCTATCTATCTACCTATCTATCTATCTATATATCTATCTATCTGTATATCTATCTATCTATCTATCTATCTATCTATCTATCTATTTATCTATCTATCTATCTATCTATCTACCTATCTATCTATCTATCTATCTGTCTATCTATCTGTCTATCTATCTATCTATCTATCTATCTATCTCTCTATCTATCTATCTAGTTGCCAACGACTTTTAGCTCTCCTGGGCGTTTCGATAATGGTATTGATACGAAAATTGGTATGGCCTAACACGACTGCATCATGAGCAAAGTTACTAGTCATAAGATTAAAATCATGACATGTATGTCACGAATGTCGTTATTTACATTTTGTGGTCTTGCTGCTCTTGCGGTGGTTTTGTTCACATGACATATTTCAAAACAGGCAAGGTATGACAAGACTGCATGGCGAACATAAATGATAGACCCGACCCTAACATGGAAATCATCACATGCATGTCATGTAAGTCATGACTACATGCCACACTCATGATTCCCTCGCGGTTATTTTGCTTGTTTCACATATACCAAGTTTGGTATTAAGGAACGTGAAGGAATTTCGTAGATAAATGACACGTCCAAACACGATAATCATGACATGCGTGTCATGTAAAACATGAATACAAGCTACGCTCATAGCACACTCTCAGTCGTTTTGCTAGCTTTGCATATACCAAGTTTGGTATTACAGGACGTGAAGGAATTACGAAGATAAATGACACGTCTAAACATGATAATCATGATATGCGTATTATGCAAAACAGACTACATGCTACAATCATAGCGTGCTCGCGGTTGTTTCGCTAGCTTCACATATACCAAGTTTGGTATTACAGGACGTGAAGAAATTACGAAGATTAATGACATGTCCAAACATGATAATCATGATTTGCGTATCATGCAGAACATGACTACATGCTACGCTCATAGCGTGCTCGCGGCCGTTTCGGTAGCTCCACATATACCGAATTTGGTATCACGTGACGTCAGTATACGATGAAGGTAAATGACATTTCCAAACATGAAAAGCTTGACAAGGATGTCATGCACGGCATAATTTACGTCTGCCTCGTAACGTTGTGCTGATTTTAAAGTGGCATATTAACCTTCTTCATTCGTGCTTCGCGTATCATCGATTTCCACTGTACGTGGAATCTGCCATTTTTTATAATGACCATAGGCACCATGCGTCAAGTTGCATAGCTCCCTATATTCTTGGTGCACATCCACGACATCGCCTAAGATCGCGGTAAGCGCTTTGTGTCCATATAAAAAATTGGCCGCCTATCTGTGTGCTTCGCTGCAAATGTCGCCGAAAGATGATAGTCTTCTGCTGGCCGTAGTACATCAGTCCTGGTGTCATTCGCGGCCACCCGTGATTCTGTTCTCGTACCATTTCCGTCCTGCCAGGTGGCAGCACCATATCGTCAACAGAGGGCTTTTTTCGTGCATAGCTTCGCATTTTTAGCTCACCGTAAGAAACACTGGGGTATTTAGAATTCCAAATATATGTATTTTCCAGTAAGGGAACACACCACCTATTACTTACGTATAATTGTTGTGCCTCAGATATGCTTAATATTTGCTTTTTGATCGACAATGTTCACAAGTATGAACGCAGCCATGTGTTCAAGATGTCTGGGCATTCAGCCAGGGCTTAAACTTTGGCCGAGTGACTGAATCGTGCGACATACATACATACATACATACATACATACATACATACATACATACATACATACATACATACATACATACATACATACATACATACATACATACATACATACATACATACATACATACATACATACATACATACATACATACATACATACATACATACATACATACATACATACATACATACATACATACATACTTGCCTTTCCTTTTCCCTTTCCTTCTCCTTCTTCGTCTTTCTCGCTCTCTATACTTGTTCTCCTCTCTTTCCTTTCCTCATTTTCACCTTTCCCACTCCTAGTTTTCTTTCCTATCTTCTTGTTATTTTATACTACACAAGGCTATGGTATATACCGTTGGCATGCCTGGGTGGTCGTGTGGTCACCCGTCGCAGTGCTCTAGTAGTTATGGTGCTCGAAGGCTGACCCGCAGGTCGCGGGATCAAATCCCGCCCACGGCAACATACATACATACATACATACATACATACATACATACATACATACATACATACATACATACATACATACATACATACATACATACATACATACATACATACATACATACATACATACATACATACATACATACATACATACATTACTGCGTTCAAGTATCTCAAGTAGGACCATCGTCTTTAAAACACGAACTGACATCATGATTGATTGATATGTGTGGTTTAACGTCCCAAAATCACCATATGGTTATGAGAGATGCCGTAGTTTAGGGCTCCTGAAATTTTGACCACTTGGGGTTCTTTAACGTGCACAAATCTGAGCACACGGGCCTACAACATTTCCGCCTTGATCAGAAATGCAGCCGCTGCAGCCAGGATTCGCTCCCGCGACCTGAACCGACACCATGTATGGTGGTTAGTCGGTTAATAAATCATGCTTAGCCATCTATGGTCAGCATCTACGTTAACCGTTTATGCTGGCTTGGCTGTTAAAGTTTCTCCGCGCGGACGTTTTGTCACTCATGGGAAGGTAGATGAGTGCAGCTTTCTCAGAAAGAAAGGAGAAAAATATTGGGCAGCTCGAACGAAGTCGCTCAAAGATGGGTCACACTATAGGTGGCGGACACATATCTGGTCATCGCTCGGGTAGGCTTTTATTCTCTCACCAGTCTCTTTCTCACCCTTGCTATTTATATAGGTACTGCACGCAGTTATACGTGCTATCTATTTCCCGCCAATTTTATATCGGTCTGTTTCGATTTATTTTAATCGCTCTGTTTCTTGTCTATTTCTTCCATTCTTCCAGTCTATTTTTCGCTCTTCTGCTTTCTTCGATGTCTTTCTGTGTTGCCTTCCCTTTTCCCTTTCCTTCTCCTTATTCGTCTTTCTCGCTCTCTATACTTGTTCTCCTCTCTTTCCTTTCCTCATTTTCACCTTTCCCACTCCTAGTTTCCTTTCCTATCTTCTTGTTATTTTATACTACACAAGGCTATGGTATATACCGTTGACATGCCTGGGTGGTCGTGTGGTCACCCGTCGCAGTGCTCTAGTAGTTATGGTGCTCGAAGGCTGACCCGCAGGTCGCGGGATCAAATCCCGCCCACGGCAACCACATTTCCAACGGAGGCGAAAATGCTCTAGGGCCGTGTACTTTGATTGAGGTGCATGTTGTTATACCACAGGCAGTCGAATCTTTCCGGGGCCCTTCACTTCGGCATCTATCATAATTGTTTCGTGGTTTTGGGACATCAAACTACATAAATTAATTAAGAATTAGCCGAGTGGTCAAGGCACTCCGCTTTGGATTGTGTGTACGAAGATTCGAATGTCACCTTCCGTAGAAATTTCTTCCCAAAGATAGGTCTCTATTTCTTTTTTTTTCTCTCTCTCTGTATTCTAGAAGAGAAGCATAACAGGTGGAAGATGAAGAAGAGGTCAAAGAGAGCACGTGTTCGGTGGTGATGACGATGATTTCTACAAGCTTAGCAATTAATGACCGCCTTTGACAGCACCGCTACCAAAAAAGATCACCTACGCGTTTTACTTTCGACGACCGACGCGCCGAAAGCAGTATTCCATGCACGGGTGTTCTTTGGGATGCCAGTGTAGTGTAACCTCCCCGGCCGCATGAGCTTTACGAGAGTCGTTGCAATAATTTTGAGAGTTGGATACCGTGTTGTCTACATAAAGTTGTCTTGTAGCAGTGCATTTTAGAATGGATATTGATAATTCGGACCATTCACAGCGATTCTCTCGAACAACTATTGTTCATCCTGCAGCATCGCTGAACGCCGTCACTTGCGCGAGCTATCTCCAAGAGCTCTATTTTGCCGCGAAACTTTTCACGGGTAATGCCGGATGGTTTTCGTGTGAAGGTGAATAGTAACCACCTTTCAGAAAGGTGCAAACAAGTGTCTGTGCATGAGTGTGAAACTGAAACGAGTTGGGTTGCAGTGCTGGGCTAGTGCAGATGCTGCTTCGATGTTTCCGGCGTTTTAGCAGAAAGTCCCACGGCGCTGTCGCTCCGCCGGGTGGGCATAGGTCAAAAACTTATGACCACCTGGCGGTTGTTCTATAAATGGTAAAATTAAATTAGAAAAAACTCTAAGAGTACGTAATCAAAATCTCAAACTGCACTGCGGAGTCTTTGGGTGCCGAAACCACGATCTCATTTTGAAGTGCATTGTAGTGCGTGACTCGAGTAACACTCGCACGGCCTCTGGTTATTCAACGTGCAGATAAATATAAGTACACGAGCCCTTTTGCGTTTCGCCTCCATCAAATGTGTGCTTCATGAGCGGCAATCAAACCTGTGACTTCGTCTTTGGGAGCGCAATACCCTTGTCACTAAACCACCGCAGGGAATCTGCGAGATAAATGAAATACAATCAATTATTGGCTGACATCTATCACATAATTTTTCAGGATAATTTCAAGACTGTCCGCAATGGCATGAAATTGCCGTTGTACTGTCTAAGCTGAATTATCCAAGGAGCTGTATTAACATATATAAAAATTAGGATGCTTAACTTATGGATTCGCACAGTTGCAATAATCAGCTTTTCAAATAATCAACCTAGGCAGTAAGCTATAATTTTGAAATTAAAACCAGGGAGTTCATTAACACGTAACTGCACAGAAAGAATACTCATGCCGGCGCTATAGTCGCAATATATACATTTGCAAAATTTCCTATGGATTGTATTGGTACCCATTAATTTTTATTCTGCTCCGCTTGGGAAAGCACTTGTTTCTAAACTGCGGTGGCACTGATATCAAATCCTGCACTGCTTTGAAAATTCTTTCGTTTAACGTTTGTTCAGAGCGGTTGGTTTCTTCCCGGCAGAATTACCTGCTGCGGTAGCTTCACTTGTGACGCGTGGTGCTGCTGAGGTTGACGGCGTGGATTCGACATCTGGCCACGGCGGCCGCATTTCGACGAGCATGAAGTGCAAGACCACCGGTGCACTTAAGTGCATGGCAAGAAACACCAAGTTGTCGGAACTAATCCTCAGTACCCCGCTGAGTGCTTCATAGTCACAGCATGGTGATGACACTGATGAGGCGTAAAATCCCCGCAATTATCATTATTCCAGGCAGACTTGATGTGTTTAGTTAGCATGCGAAGGTTTGTTGTTAAGCTACCAGCTTGTAAACAATCACGTATGGCGCGACACCAACTGGCAAATAAAAATGTTCCACATTCGCCACCGTAGCTACGAGATACGCTCGCTCAAGCTCCCAGTATAACACGCCTAAGAATGCACAATAATGTGGACGGGACAGTTACAGCCGTCGTAGCTCTATTAGATAAGCGTAGCGCCCCAGGTGGTCGAAATTTCCGGAGCCCTCCACTACGGCGTCTCTTATAATCATAAGGTGGATTTGGGACGTTAAACCCCACATATCAATCAGATAAGCGTAGCGACATGTTATCTGAAAATCATGTTTTTGGTGCTTTCCGGCGGCGAGTTGTTTTTCATCCACTTCAATTCATTTCATGTATGTCAGAATTGATATGCCATATAATAAAATATAATGTATCTTATTCCTTTTTTATTGCTTTATATTTCAGAAAGAAGCCAGCTCTTCATACATTCTACTTCTTTCGTTCTTGCCAAATGGTTAAACCTTACAAGAACTCACCGGCACACGTTCACCTTAGTAGATTAATTAAGATTTTAAACAAGGTTTTCTCATTAGCTAATTTTTTAATGTCATTCCAAAGTCTGCCACCGGGATTCTGTTATCACAAGTCGTTTTCTTTCTTGAGTATTTATTTTAAGAACTTAGAAGGGACCCATTACCAGCCTCTGAAAATACAAAAACAAAACTGGTGCATTATTTTCTCCTGGAGTCTGTCGTCTTTCTTGCGCACTTCATCACGCAGACAGCTAGCTATTCCTCTGACGTCTATAGTGTACATGTTCTCAATTCGTTGACATACGCGAAATATCTGATGTGAATTGACTCTGGCTCTGCTCTTACATTCAGTGGCGCCATGCGTTCTTCTTTGTATCACATGACTATCATGCGCGATAAACTGATATCACTTCATTTTATGCGTTTACGACAACGCAAGGTGCCGGGGTGTAGCCGAGGAGCACGATATTATGTTATACGCTCGAGCGCTTTAGTGTTGACATTGTTCCCGTGTCTTCAAGAAAAAAGTGTCGAGGAGAATACATTGCATGCGCAGAGTGTAGTGAAGGCGAGGGGAAAAATCACCGCCTCGTCTTTGAACGCGGGGTGGTGAAGCACCCTTTCAACAGAACTGATATTGATTTCATTTTGCTTGAACATGGTGCAGCGGGTGCTGTGCAATAAAAACATAAGTTACCGTTTCCAGGTTGCAAGCGGAATTCATCTAGTGACCTAATAGAACGCACCCGACTGCGCACATCGATCCCGCTTAGTCAGATTCTTTTACTGTATAGCTTGATTTGCGGCAGAGTGATTGTTTAAGGGGGCAAAGTCTGCTTTCGAACGTGGTGAATATTTCGCATAATCTGGAATGCTTGTCAGAGCCGGTATAATGTAAAGATCGATTTAGCTTGATTCTATTCATATTATATGATATCATTCACTGTTCCTAGTAGGCTCATCTTGATGATAATGTGGTCGAAGTGCCTAATTCATGAATATTCTCTAGTTAGTATTCGAATAAAATTGTTTTACTTCTGCATTGTATTTTCGCGACAACCGTTATCAGGATAAAAGTGTACGGGGAAAGACTTAGAATGAAAGGATTGAATCTAACTTACTGTTTTTTTTTTCTCTTTTTCAACAAAATTGCGAGTGGGATGGAGTAGCTAGAAAGAGCCATAGATCACTGGGGTCAGTGTGTACACAGGAAGTGGCTGCCCCTTTACTTGAACGCAACAGTTTGCCAGTAACAATTAAACGCATGACTGATTTTCATACATGGAGATAGAACGAATTCATTAAAAAACACGTGCACTTCACAAAATGTAAAAGAATACAGCAATGGGCCAGAACTCAGAGTATCGTATATAAATACATCGTTCACAACTCTCGAAATAAATAATTTCTCATCGCTTTATTTTGCAACTGCGACTGATCTAAAGACACATTTGCAGAATAATTGAGCAAAGATTGGACGATATTATTTGATTGAACGTTTAGCATGCATTTGCTATGAAGAGCAGGCGTAAATGTTATGTTTGCCAACGGGTGTGGACCTACAGCGTCCTCCAATTTGTGGCATTTACCCACACTGCCACCAATATTATCCAATTTTTTAGCACAGAACAACACTCCTTCACACACATGATATCACAGGTATACAAAGTCTTCATTCAAGAGTGATTCACTTACTTTAACATCACATAAGAAACTGATTGATCTACTTAATGACATATCTTTCCGCCAAAATATGTAGATTGTTTTGTGTACTTGTAGTCACAACTATTTATTCATTGATTGATTGATTTGTCTGTTTATTTATTTATTTATTTATTATTTATTTATTATATAGCTGTTCACACAGAAGCAAGATACGAAACCCTGAGATAATTTTGCGGAGCACTACTTTCAATGCAATCTCATTAATAGTTTAGAAACACGTGGGAATACTGCCTTCAGGTGCCCAGTGCAACTGATATGTCTCATAAGTCAACCAAAAGAAACTTCCTATTTCTGATAAACAAAAACATGACAGCGTTCAACTTCAAAGCACTGTACACTAGCGATCATGATAGGCAAACTGTCAGTGGGCGAAAAGGTGGCAGTGTATATAGATTAGACAACTGACAGAAACAATGGACGTTGCAGTTGACATTAACAGGGTGAAATACAGACCTGTAAGCCATGTCATCAAGGACACACACGCTAAAACAATAGTCCCCTATAACACAAAGCTCAGGACGCACAGGTACGAAAAATTAAGAAAAAACATGAAGCTTGCGCAGTGTAACACGCTGACGTGTAGAACTAATTATGACATTGAAAGTTATTAGTAATTCCACACACACCTGATACGACAAAAAGTTTATTTCAATCAAATTCATGGAGCCCCCATGACTTTATTTAAAGAGCTCTAGAAAGGTGACTTACTTTTTTTGGGCTGAATACGCACTTTTTTCTCTAAATTTAAATTACGTATGAAGCATCACGCTTCTATGATATATATCTCTGATTGGATAGATCGCTCATTTTGTTGGTTGCCGCGTTATGGCATTAACGCTAGTAAGCACTGAGGTATCTCGAACAATCGAGGAAGCTCGTAGTTGGCGGCGCTGTATTGCCCTATCAAGGGCTGCCACGTTGTAGTCATTGATTATTTTATAGGTCTCTCGGGACCTTCTTCCACGTGGATAAGCTATATAGAAATATGGAGAACGTTGTGGTCTCTAGCAAAGATCGAAACGTTCATTCACGGTAAGCAGTCCTGACAAGCATATTGGAAACAGCTCCAGCATATGGCTGCGTCACGTAAGACAATACTGTGACCTGACGAATAAGTATAGACAGTGAGAGAGAGAAAGGCAAAGGGAAGGCAGGGAGATTAACCAAGTTGTACCCGGTTTCCTACTCTACTCAGGCAAAGGGGTAAGGGGGAGAGAACAAATGAAGAAAGCAAGAAGGAGAAAGATAATAAATGTACGCGGAAACACGTCACATCAATGTTTACTGCACACGCACAGTCACACCTGGAAAGTGTTTAAAGCCATTCCTCTGTACGGTTGTCTAAAAGTAGACTGGAACCCGAAATGTTCAAAAAGTGCTTCCAAGCACTGGCTCCAAGGCATCCAGAACTTGCAGTGCACTATAGAGTTGTCGCTCCGTTAAGGAGAGTGCGCATCGTGGTCATGAGAGGCGACAACAAAGAGAGGACCTGTCGGTTTTTGTCGAGGAAATCATTTGTGGACAATGATGTACATTGCAGAGCATTCTCGAACTGGCTTTTTAAAAGTGGACGTGACATCTGCCGGCGCTTTTGAAGCTTCTGCACCTTGTCGGTTCCCCGAATGTGATGCATCGGACAGTGGTGGTGGCGGGAGTAGTGGTAGCTGTAGCGTAAATAAAAGCTGATGGTCGGTTCGTGGAGGATGTCGCGTTATTCGTCCAGGTTGTGCTGCAAAAGCCCTAGACGTTCGTCGCCCATGCGAGCATGGTTGTTTATTTCTCACAATATCAGCCACTCTTTGCGCATTGAGCTGTTCTGTACACCATCTGTTTCAAGACACTCCATTCATTTAACACGAAAGCGTTTAGTGCCAGGGTCCAACACAGCTCCGCTGACGTGTTTCCGGGACGAATATGGCGTTGAAAAACATATGCTAACAGTTCGCAAAGAAAAAGACTAGAAGGAAAGGTTCTACCACGGGGCGTCAAACCAGCGCCCTCACAAATACGCAGCCCACGGCGCTAACCACTAAGCCATGAAACGTACGTTTTCTGGTTCGCTAACGGCAAGCTACTTATATACACCATACACCGTTTGGCTGTCCTCAGAGCTCCACAGTTGCAACGTTTTTTTTTTTTTTGTCACCAGTAGTGAGATGGCGCAAGTTTCTCGCATTGGGAGCGCTCTCAAGGTGGTCGCCTCTATAGTGTTTCGATGAGCGCCGCCTCCACGGAGCGTGGTCTATCCTGCGTGCGCACATATCAGACTTGTTAGCCCCACCACGGTGGTCTAGTGGCTAAGGTACTCGGCTGCTGACCCGCAGGTCGCGGTATCGAATCCCGACTGTGGCGGCTATACATTTCCGATGGAGGCGGAAATGTTGTAGGCCCGTGCGCTCAGATTTGGGCGCACGTTAAAGAACTCAGGTGGTCTAAATTTTCGAGCCCTCCACTACGGCGTCTCTCATAATCATGCGGTGGTTTTGAGACGTTAAACCCCACGTATCCATCCATCAGACTCGTTATTTGGGAGAACACGAAAGTCACTTCGCTCGCGGCCGCATTTACAAAAGGAGCACGATGCTCACACACGTAAGAATTGTGACAGTTTGCGCTTGCCCTATGTATACTTGTGCGTTCGTTTCGTGCGTCTTCCTGTTTGAACAGCGTGCTATAACTGTTGAGCTGTGGCAGTTCTTAGTCCGCGCACGTCCTGTGTGTGCTCATATCATGCATACTTTCTGCTTGAGGCGCGTGCTGCAGGTTTCGAGCTGGTTGTCGTTATTCGCGTGACATTGCAATTTGTTGCTGTAGCATTCATCGCTTCGCCCTTGTGGCGAAACAATGCACGATGAGCGCTCAACTGCCTCTGGTGGATAGATTGATATGTAGTGTTTAACGTCCCAAAACCACCATATGAGTATGAGAGACGCCGTAGTGGAGGGCTCCAGAGATTTCGACTACCTGGGGTTCTTTACCGTGCACCCAAATATGAGCACACGGCCTACAGCATTTTCGCCTCCATCGAAAATGCAGCCGCCCCCGTCAGGATTTGATCCCGCGACCTGCGGGTCAGCAGACGAGTACCTTAGACACTAGACCACCGCGAAGGGGCGCTAACTATCTCTGTGAAAACGTGTTTCACTTTGGTGTTACATCAATTTATAGAAAGAGGAATCAGCCACGTTTTTTCTTTTCCCTAATGGACATTTTTTTGATCCAGCTTCGTGCGATCCATGGAAGTTGGGACGTTTTAGGACGGTTGCGCAGCAGCATTCCGCATTTCGCGCCTCCGCAGAGAAATTGCAAATTATTATTATTATTATTATTATTATTAATAATATTATTATTAGCCTTTTTTACACCATGTGGCGTGTCCTGACAAATATCATTCTCAGGAAGATGCAAGCACTGTCTTCGTTCTCTTCTTCATTGCCTTCCTGTTCTTGATCTTATGCACAGCCAGAACTTGTGTGCCGATTCGTCCGGCGAGAGTTCATATAACTGATGAGGGCGAGAGAACGAGTACACATACAGATTGAAAGAATGCGAAAGAGAGGAAAAAAGGAAAGTAGAGAAATAAATATAAGGCGAGAGAACGTGTTTCAGAGAGAGAAAAGTAAACAGTTTTTTTTTCTTCCGAAAAATTCTTTGGTTTGTGCCATGCTCTCACACTAAGGTCGGAGGGTTCTTTTTCTAAATTAGTGTCATGAATTTTACGTTAATGTTCATTGTTTTCTACATGAACTCTTATATGTGCATGATTTGGATGAAAATGATGATGTCATCTCTCTGATGGCACTCACTTCCCTCAATTTTTATTTGCATGGACGAGGTTTATTGAATTCCCCTATGAGCATTTACTGTAGTCAAGAGGAAACAGTTGGTCATCTTTATTATCTTGTCGTAATTTTTATTTATTTAGGAAAATCATACTCGCACCACCTCTTCCGAAACAGGGCTGGCAATTATCGGAACCTGCTCTTTTTTTCTTTTGGAGCCTTTACACTGGGATACAGCTGCAGGGATGTTTTATTCGTCATTCAGGAATACATCATTGCGACTAAACGATTCTCTTGCTAACCTGTGGGCTCACTAAATATTGTGAAATTCTCAATTGGCACTTCATTCATAATTAACTACTTGCGTTCTTAGGAATGAAGCAACGGCGAAAGTATCGGCACAATTCACCTTATAATCGGCCAATCTCCTCTTTTGGGTACGACTCATGTTTAGAGGAAAACAACAACAACAACAACAACAACAACAACAACAACAACAACAACAACAACAACAACAACAACAACAAAGGGGGGTGGATCGAGAACCGGGTGGCAGGACATTTGAAAAAAAAATACAGAGATAGAACGCGCACTTAAAATTGGCAGATCCCACGTACCTGGGAATCGACGTTATGCGAAGCATACGGAGGGAAGATGACTGTGTTGCATTTTTTTATTCAGCGACACGCCATGAAAAGACGACCCAGCCGCGGTGGTCTAGTGGCAAAGGTACTCGGCTGCTGACCCGCAGGTCGCGGGCTCGAATCCCGGCTCCAGCGGCTGCATTTCTGATGGAGGTGGAAATGTTGTAGGCCCGTGTGCTCAGATTTGGGTGCACGTTAAAGATCCCCAGGTGGTCTAAATTTCCGGAGCCCTCCACCACGGCGTCTCTCATAATAATATGGTGGTTTTGGGACGTTAAACCCCACATGTAATCATCATCATGAAATGACGCTAAATATATGTACAAATGTTTCGCGCACAGACATTTGTTGAATAGTGGCAGATGTTTATATAACCAGTTGTTTGCAGTTGCGCAACGACGTCAACTGGAACATGCGTACTAGCAACACCAGAAGCTGATATGAAGCGCTGATGCTGGCGAGGATGCTGGCCTTGGACACTGCTACATAAATCAACTTCAGTGCATGGCAACTAACCACAATTGACGTTAACATGACGTGACGGCTGTATCAAAGGAGCACATATGTAATATTTATAAATTTGGGTAGGCAGCACTGCAACCACTATTGACGTTTCATGAAAACTAGCGTCTATTCGAAAAGTAGTTCCGAGACCTGACGTAGCTCTGTGGTAGAATGCTTGACTGCCACGCACAATTCTTGGGTTCGATTCCTGCTGGGACCCTGAAATTTATTATTTGCATTTGTCAGGGGGTCAATGCTGCCTATGTCAGGTTTTTCTTAACCCTGACATTTATTCTATGCCTTCGTTGAGTCGATGCTACCAATGTCGTGCATTGCACATAACACTCACGCGTTGAAATGGCTCATGTGTGTTTTCGTCGTTCCTGGGTAGATACTAATTAAGCGTCAATCATCTGTAGCACATACCCGCATACTAGCGGCACATACCCACCCGTGGGTATATGCCACTGTCTGACGGGAAGTGTTTGACGATGTACGCGACCGGATTGTGACATTATTCATATCTTGACCAGCGCGTCATATTCGTCAAGCCATCTTACCCTCCCATGCTAATTTTGGTTCATGCCAAGTTAAGAGGGTGACCACGAGACCACCCAAACGTAAGCGGCTAGATAGATAGATAGATAGATAGATAGATAGATAGATAGTTGCGCTCAAAGTCGCCGAAGTTTGCTAAGAAATGCTTCGAATTTGATAAAGGCATATGGAGCTGATCGAAGCTGGAAATATAATTTGAAGATTGAAACATCCAAAAAATAAAAATGCTCAATGCACAAGTGGGCAGGTCACCATCCTGGCTTTCTGACGGACATGATGGCGGATCTCGAATAAACAACATGACGAGATAGAAACAGACTAACTGGGTAATTTTTTTACAGCGAAAGCTATTACAAGACCAGAACTCCCGTCACGTGCGCACCGTAGTTGTCCACCGCTGGTGTTCGCAGCCACTATCGCACGAAATAGAAAAAAAAGTCAGTAAATAAACAAGATTAGGTACACAGAGGGATGCGAACCCGGGTCCCCGGCGTGCTTGCTCTGCATTCTACCACTGAGCCACGCCGGTGCTGGGGACTGCCTTGCAAATCGGCGCTAGGCAGGCTTGATGTCAGGAAAGTTATCGCGGTGATATGAGTGAGTAAGTGTTATAAAACAGCAAAGGAACAACCAACTGTCAGATGAATCAATTGCGCAACGACTGGTTGCCGAATGTTCCAACCCTTTTGAAAAAGCTTGATCTTGTTCGCCCATTAACTTTGGCGCATATGTGGGGGATTGTTAGGATTACAAAAGCTTCTTGCATAATTCTTCATCGTTATTAGCCACAGCACACTAAAATACCACAAAGTTCCTTTCAAGTGTACACCAGGACACCAGGTACCACGCTTGTCCGAAGAATGACGAAGGATAACATAGTGAATGCCTGCCTACTACACAATCATTAATGGCGTAGTGGATACCCTGCCAGTGTACTTCAAGCAGCTACTCAAAGAGTGTTATAGTGAATGCCTGCCTACTACACAATGATTAGTGGCGTAGTGGGTACCCTGCAAGTGTACTTGCAGCAGCTACTGAAAGAATGTTAGAGTGCATGCCTGCCTACTACACAACGATTAGTGGCGTAGTGGGTACCCTGCCAGTGTACTTGTAGCAGCTACTGAAAGAATGTTATAGTGAATGCCTGCCTACTACACAATGATTAATGGTGTAGTGGGTACCCTGCCAGTGTACTTGTAGCAGCTACTGAAAGAATGTTATAGTGAATGCCTGCCTACTACACAATGAATAACGGCGTAGTGCACCCTGCAAGTTTACTTGCAGCAGCTACCCAAAGAGTGTTATACCCTGTGCCCCACGGGCATAGAAAATGACATTCGGTAGTGAAGGCATGCAGTTCCCGAATGACATTTTTTTCGGCGGTGCCGCTACACGTATAAAACTAATGACATTTGACTTGATGACGTCGATCGCAGATTCCGAGAGTAGCAATAAAAAAATAAAGCGTTCAAGCTTCATACACTTTATATAATAAATAAATGCATAAATAGGCATCTTACGCTGCCGTTAGATTTTGTTCGTTACTTCGTTTCACGACGTTGCAACCGACCATGTAACAACTTAAGCCAAAGCTAGTCAGATCCACAGCGTAAAAAGAAAATGGCGCCTGTGGCATTTTTTACAGCATCTACTAGCTGGAGATACGTTTTTGAGCACTTGTTTAAGTGATTAGTGCTAATTAAATGCGCGAAAAGTTTCCTTCCAGTCGAATAAAATGTCGTTTTATACAATTCCTTCATCAGCTGTGCCGTCGAGAGTACGCATTTCTCAGACGAATGAGTTCTGGCGATGGCATTAGGTGACGAATGGCATTTCAATGCTATTTCATTCATCCATGTGGCACCACGCGAATGACATGCAATCTGAAGGCATTAAGAGGTAAATGCCACTTTCTCTGCCCGTGTGGCACGGATATTAAACAAACACTTTTACAGGCCACTCTTTCAGCTTTCGCTGTGACTGTCATTCACGTTCAGCGCAGGCCTGGCGGTTTTTCGTGTCACTTATCTGATCAGACACAACAGAACTGACATCCAAGCTCGGCAATTGTAGGGTAGCTCGCCAATTGTAGGGTAGACCACGCAATCAAGTTTTCTGAATATTACTGAGCTGCACGCCGCGCAAAGCCTCTATTCTGAAAAACGATTCCCGAACTCCATTCGTACGCCTGACCAATGCTCCTTCCACGCGCAGCACGCTGCTCGTCGATTGGTCTAAACCAGGTCTCAACAAACAGTAGTGAAGTAAGCGACAGTTCCTGTTCCCATTTATTGATATGAGTTGTAAAACATCCCATAGTCTCCATGCATTGAAATCCAGGTGCGTCACTGGCTCCGTTTTGGGGAGTGAGCAGATTGTCGCGCCACCTCTTGGCGAGTACAGCCACTAATAAACGCATTACTTGCGTTTGTCGTTGCTGCCCCCAGATGCCACGACAGTCTGCTCCTGAAAAATTGAACTCCAGCAAAATCAGGTCAACATCACGTCCTGGTTTTGGAACGCAGTTTTGCTACAAACGGTTGTCGGCTGATAATTGAGCGACTGGGCTGCGGCGAACCATCGTTACTGGGTAAACAGTAAACAACCAAGCATCGCAGCAAGCGGAAGTGCGTTGTGACTGATCGGGTTCACCGGTGACGTCAATTGATGGATGGATGGATATATATGGCTGTGGTCTTCATCAAATGGTGGCTCACGCCACCTAGCCAAAAAGTTAAGCACTATCACTGTGTGTTTAAGGATTGAATTTCACTCACGCCTCGATTGTAGCCACCAAGCAGTTAGCCTCCTCCTGGTTATTTCTACCCGTTTAAAGTCTATTTTGCCTTCACTGTCCCTAAACTCCAATGCTTTGAAAAATTCGGCGCCATTATCTTCAACTATATGGTGGAGTCTTTTACAGAACATTATCAAATGTTCAGCTGTTTCCTCCTCCTCACCACACGCACTACATACCGTGTCTGTGCCTTCGTATTTTGCTCGGTACGTCTTGGTCCGCAATACTCCCTTTCTAGCCTCTAACAGCAGAGACCTACGCCGATAATTATCGTAGATCTTTTCCTTTGCGTTTTCTTGCTTAAAAATTCGGTAGGGCTCCAGTGAAGATTTTGTAAGCATTCCCATCTTCCACATGGCCCTCTTTGATTCCTTCACCTTCTTTTTACCCGATGTTTCCTTTTGGCTTGGTATTCTACTGTTTTCAAGATACTTCCTTGACAGTTTTAGAGTTCGCTTTCTCTATTTAGTGTCAACATTGATGCACAAGTAGCTGAAAACTTTCCTAGCCCAACGCTCCTCTCCCATTTGCCTCAATCGCTCCTCAAATTATATCTTGCTTCTAGCTTCCCTGCAGTCTAACGATGTCCATCCCATTACAACCTGTACCCCCTGATTGGGAGTATTCCCGTGTGCTCTCGAAGCAAGTCTACCTATGCCACGTTGTTTAATTCCAATCTTGCTTGAACTTCTGATTTCATGCACAAGACCGCATTGCCGAACGTGAAACCCTGTACCATGGCACCTTTCCAGATCCCTCTCACAACGTCATACCGATTGTAGTTTCACAATACCCTATTTTTCATTACAGCTGCATTCCTGGTGCCCTTAGTAATTACGTATCCTTCGTGCTCCTTTAGATACTAAGCCCTGTTATTTATTCCAATGCCCAAATATTTGTATTTATTCACTATTTCTAGCGTGACTCCCTGTATTATGATTGCCAATTTTTCCCTGCTGAACATCAAATTTAACTATCTCTCTCATTACCACAGATGTCTACATCCCTGCAGATTTTCCTTGTGGTCGGCTATTAATACCATATCATCTGCATACATCAATGCTGGTAATGACTGTTCAATGTGTTTTTCTTGCTTGGCAAAAGAAAGACTGAAGCCGAGTCGACTCCCCTCTAATTTGGCGTCTAGTCCCTGGAGATACAGCATAAATAACAAAAGTGATAAGGGACATCTCTGTCGAACCTTTTCGTGACCTGACCCTTTTTATAAAAGAGCGCCCCAAGCGCCCATTACGCGAACTACTTTTTTCCGCCATGTATAGGGCGCCGGAACAGACGACACCAACAACGTTTCATGTAGACGCAGACGCCGCTCAGTGTTTGAGGTACACGAAAGGAGGCTGGACTTCTCGTGTGCTCAGAAACGTGAAGGCACAACGAGTAAATTAAAATAAATGCGAATATCTTACTGGTGTGAGCTGCGTTCTGTCTCAAATAGCTCCACAGAAAAAATAACGAAGAATTGTTATATTTCACGTTCAAAATACGGGTGCTATTGTGGAACTACTTTAACTCGCAGTAGGATGAACGTACGAAGCGCGCGCACACACCACCTGCCCCATACAAGGCAGCTTTTATCCCAGAACCCTTTGCAAAATCAAAACTGACAAAAAGCTCACCGTCAGGCGGCATATTTATGAAAAGGGTCTATTTCTGGCGTATTGTCACGTTGCCGAAGTGGCCGGAGTCACAACGACGGGTTACGCCTTCCCCACCCTCTGAAGGGAAAGGGTGACGAGGCCGCGCCAAAATTTGAAACCACCTGAAAGTGATGTTTTATCCCCTGTAACTTCTGTAGTATAGCACGTATTCACAAAATTCTTGCGGCAGCATGTTGACGAAGTTAAAGTGCGCATATTTCTCTTTATAACATTTTTGGGACTTTGGGGTTGTTTACTGGCCCTTTAAAATAACACAAATATTGATGACTCAACTTCCCGATGATTTCATTCATACTGCACACTGTGGCTCAAATTGCTATGAAGACTTCCGCGTGGACGACGAAGAACTGCGCGCACGCGGTGAACGAGAACTGAACGCGGCTTCAGTCTATTTCAAAGATTCTTTACTCGATTGTTATTATTTTTGTTATTCCTATTTTTCATTTCTTTTCTTTTTAAACAATTCATAACGGCTTGTTAGCCCAACTAAGCTTTTCGTTTATCTAAAAAAGTTATTTTGGCATGAAATGGAATGGAATGAAAAAACTTTATTTCAGTCCTGCAGGACGTGCTTAGCGCGTAGCGGGCGTCTCACACGTAGGGATTGACAGGGAGTACCTGGCGGCCGTTTCTTGAGCCTGCTGGGCGGCCCATTGCTAGTCGGCGAGAAGTGAGCTCCTGAGGGACCTCTTTCACTTACTTGAGGTACAGTCGGGAGGAGTTGTTCTACACTTTCAAAGCATGTGTGCGAGTGTCGCAGTGTGTCCACATAATGGGCATGTGTCGCTGGGGTATGCATGAAGATAATAAACGTGAAGCGTGGCAAGGTTTGTGTACGTGTGCGTCTGTAATAGGCGTAGGGTTAATGCATGTGGTCTGTTAAGTTTTGGATGTGGGGGTGATAAAATGCGGCTTTCCAGGTAAAAGTGCTTTGTTATGTCATTGTACGTAATGGGTGCATCCCGATTGGTATCTAACTCAGCAAGATGGGGTTGCCCTGTGGTGGCGCGGCCGGTAAGTACGCGCACTGCATCATGGGCGATCTCGTTGAGGTCGGACAGGGCACCTTGCACCTGGCCGAGTTTGGCGGGGAACCAGACGACAATGTGGAGCTTCAGGGCACTCAGGTCCACTTTGCGCAGGATACGTAACTCCTGGTCGCAGATGACTGCGCGTTCGAAGGCTTCGATGGCCGGCCTGGAGTCGCTGTAAATGATTTCCCATTTGCTGTCGAGCATAGCTATAGCTATAGCTACTTGCTCCACTACTTCGGGGTTCTGGGTGAGGATTGTGGTAGAGTTAAGAGTCTGCTGCGCGGATGATACCGCGACCGCGGCGAAGGTTCAGTTGTTGTGATAGGCAGTTGCGTCCACGAGCGAGACGTTGTCATCTTCCATGTCTATGCGCTTGAGAATGGCGGTCGCCCGCGCAAGTTGCCTGCCTCTGTTGTATTCTGGGTGTACATTTCGTGGAATGGGGGCGATCGTGATAAGGTCGCGTATTTCACGGGGAATCGGATTCAACTCTTGGGGGTTAATCTCCCACCTATTTTTTTTCCGAAATCACACTACCGTGCGATTCATGGCCGATCGCCGTGGTGGGTTGTGCCTTTCCTCTTGGGTCCGACCAACCAACCAACCAACCAACCAAATCTCTCTTTTGCTAAAGCTAGCGAATTATTCGTTAGAGAACGCATAGATACCTCCAGAATGGAAACTTGCCAAAATTATATTGTTGCTCAAAAATGAAAATGAAGCATACATGCTTGATAACATAAGGTTGATCGCACTGACATCAAACTTAGTGAAATTGGTTGAGAGAATCATCAATATACGAATTAATAAACTTATTACCGTGAGGTCAATTCTAAGCCGCTGTCAAACAGGAAATTTTATTGTTTTAAAGGTCGGTTTTCATCATCTGCTCATACACAAACGAGGGGAGTACCGAAAGGCTGAGTGCTTTCCCCGATGCTATTGAATTTACTAATGAGCACCATTCCACGTAAACAGGATATACCAACTTATGTTTATGCAGACAATATCGCGTTTTTCGCAATGACAGATAACATTCAGACCTTATATGAACGGCTGCAGACTTACCTCAATATATTGGAGAGCTGGCTCGATGGCAACTTCTTTCTACTTAATCCGAGTAAATGTGCCCTCCTTGTTTTCCCGCAGCAATACCCTGTGCACATCTCTCTTTCTTACCATAATGAGGATATACCACAGGTGGAATCTGTTAAATACCTCGGAGTAATTTATCACACATCGCTTAACTGGCGACCTCATATCTAATATATCGCCGGAAAAAGTGTGCTGGCCATTGGCATATTACGTAGGCTAAGCAACTACCACATAGGTATGAGAAGAGACACATTGGTAATTATATATCACATATCTTCGTCCCATTTTGGAATTTGGTTGTGTACTTTTCTCTGGAGTTCCAGCTTATAAGTTGCGGCGTCTAATTTGTCTGGAAAGAGAAGCTTTGCGCTTATGTCTTGGCCTTCCCAAAACAGTTGCTAATAATGTGTTGTATCTTGAATCAAGGGTTCCTCCACTTTCTTGCAGAATTCACCTTCTGACTGTTCAGGCATTCTTAAAAATTTTATATTCACCATTACGACATTCTGAAACAGCCTTTATTTACACCCCGGAATCATTTTTGGTGCTAAATGGCCTCGATTTCACACCCCACAAATTATATTTGTGCAAAATTTACTGGAGCCTCTAAACGTACGTATATGCGACATCATGCCGAGTCGGAATAATTCATACCCTGTGTAAATTCAATTTGACAAGATTTTTCCTAATAATGCCAAATTACTTCCCCTTATTATTTTGGATGGTTTACTACAAGATCACCTGCGCAGTATTATAACGAACGTTATTATTGCTACAGACGCATCGCAATATGACGAAAAATCATTGGTTGGTATTTTCAGCCCGATTTTACATTGGATTTATTCCCTTCGACTACCCGATTTCATACACGTTTTTGTGGCTCAATTTATGGCAGTAGTGCTCACCTTACGCAAGTTAGATACAACAAATACATCAGCTGTCATAATAACAGATTCCCTATCTCTTTGTGAGACACTTTCTATTGGTGCTGATAATCAAGTAACAAAGGCGTTCCGTGCACTAGTACCTGCACATTCGAGAAAAGTGCGGTTAGTTCGGGTGCTTGGACATAAAGATTTATTTCTAAATGAAATAGCCGATTCCTTGCTAAGTTGTCAATCAGCGAACCAATTCTACTGCACTGTCCATCATCCACTTATGTGACTGCTTCTCGATTCCGCAGACGTACGCTTATGGAAGTCTTTAGAGGTACAGCACTAACAAACTCTTCAGAATATCGCCATTTATTATATCCCTGGCGAAGATACTTTTGCCGCACCCGTAAACAAGAAGTAGCTATCACAAGGCTGCATTGCCGGCTACCAAATCTAAATTTCTATAAACAAAGGTCTGCTCAGGCACCTTCGCCACTGTGCGCGTTCTGTGATGAACTCGAAACAATAGATCATTTCTTATTTACCTGCCGGCGGTTTAACACATTACAAAAAACCCTTTTAGAAACACCTTTACGTGGTATTGGTATGGACTTATCTGTGCCAGTTATTTTATCTTTTGGAGCTTCCATTTAAGGTTTCGCTAATGCGACAGTATGCGCAGCCGTCCGGGACTATATTAATGAAACTAACAGGTTGACTAATTAACCTGTTTCAGTATCCTAACACTCCCACAAAATGATATACGTATAAAAATCAGATTATTGCTCTATTCTAAGAATAAATTTGTTTATGTAAATATTTGTATGCATTACATTAAGCACCACACTTTCCTAGGCTATCGGTAATCTTTCTCTTATATCTCTACTATTGCAAATTTGAAAACTAATTTTTAAAACCACTTGATTCTTGGCCAATCCCCCATAGTGGGTATGCACCAGAATCAATAGGTGAATAACAACAACAACAACAACAACAGCAACAACAACAACAACAACAACAACAACAACAACAACAATCCGTGGCAGCTGCCCAGCCTAGCTCGCTGCACTGCCGGGATCTTGCGTGCCCTCACCGAAGCCGTCCCTTGGGGACCCCCTTCTGCGGCAACGCTGAAGACGACAGCGTGCTGCACGGGGTCGATGGCTGACGGCGGGACAGAACCCGGAGCGACGCAGCCATGCCAAAGAAGCAAGCGAAGGGTGAAGAGAACTCTCCGAAGGCTGGCCGGCAAGCGAAACGCAAGGCTGCTGCTGCCACCGCCAATGACGCCGGCCCTCACAACGAGGTTCCGGCTGCCAAGCGTCCATGTGGTCGACCACCCAAGGCCTTGACCATGGAGCAGCCTGCGCCGATGCCCGTTGCGACCACGGCGGCACAGTAATCGCGAAAGAAAGCTGATGCATAGGAGCCCACTAGCAAAAACCCGTCAACCAGCAAGGCTGTCACGAGCAACGCCCTGGAATTGAGCTGCAAGGAGCGCTCGATGATCCACCTGCGCCAGTGATGCGGCTAGCGATGCTCCAAAGCGTGGCCATGTCAGCAGGAAAGTAAGTCGCGGTCGATCACGGAGCTCGTCCTGCAGTCACCGGTGTGGGCGCGCGCGTAAAAGCCGAAGCCTTGCAAGCTCGACTACGAGGTCCGATGAAAGCCGCAGGAGAAAGAAGAAACGCCGAGAAAGCCACTGCTGTGCCCGGTCTGTCTCTTCATCCTCGGCCACAACAAGCCTGCAATCAAAGTGAGGCAGGAGGCGGCACCGTGCCCACAGCCACACGTCCTTGGGCCGCCGAGGAAGGCGTTTCAAGTCAAGCAAGGCCACCAGCAGAGATTCTTCAACAAGACATGGTAGGCGTGTGGGGTATGGCAAGAGCACAAACTAGATGAAGCTATGACGAGAAACGCAGTTCTGGTTACAACTGGAAGCCCTGAGGTGATACCAGAGGAAGAAAAAATATTTACCTGCTAACTGCATGCGGCTAAAATGAAATTGGTTCATATCCCACATGGTGTTCAGTTATTGCCGGAATTGTCTTGGAAAATAAAATATTCATTGAAAAAAGTGCCCTGTCTTGGCTTGAACATTTTGTTCTGAAGCAAACATATTTTTGTTTATTTTCATACCAAATAAATGTGAATTTAGAGCGCAGCTGTTGGCTAGCTATGATTCTGCAGTACATTGCGGAGATGAGCAACCGCTTAGGCGACGTGGCGTGAATTGAGACCAACTACGGAATGCTCGCTTTTCGCACCAACTTTACGCAGTCAACTTGAAATCGTAACTTCCGTCGCCACTGCTGGTAGACGCAACCACTGCGCCGGATGTTAAAGGGCCCTTTAGGGCATGCTTGAGCCCTCCACACACAAGGCGGTTGTTGTATCTCGGAGGGAAAGATGATAATGATAACGATGATTCTCTTTCGCTGATGGCGCTCACCAACAATGGGGGATCGGCCAAGAGCCGGGCGTCAGGATCTTTTCGTGTAGAGAACTATGGACCTGAAAACATTCACCGGATATAAAGTCTAAAAGATAGGCTCGTAAATAACAAATGAAAACAAAGACCAAGCAAGCGATCAGACTCTCAGATGGGTGCGGAGCCGAAAATAAGAAAGAATAAAAATATACTAACAAGGTAATCTTTTTCGTTCCGTCATGTAAGCAAACACATTAAAGAAGACATCCCTGCGACTATAACCTATTGTAATCCCTCCTGAGGATAAACTTAGTTCAACATAAAATTCTAATCCCGAGTTTTCATATGGATCGACAACGTATCTTTTTTTCCTTTGAAAAAAATATTGGCGACAGAATTAAATGAAGTGATCTGTTATTTGTATTTCTTTGTAAAATTAACGTAAAGAAGACGCCGTGAGCACAGCTTTATGTAAGTAATATTTCTAGTACGGAATTCTACAGCGTACTCAGGTAAATGTAACTTCTAACAGCCGAGATACGCACACCACTGTTTATCGGAGGGAAATCTTAGATGTCTTAGATTTTATTTAATCATTATTTGCCTTTTGGGAAAACAAGCATTTTTGAATCTTGGACTGAGTACGTATAAGATGTATGTCAGTGCTTAATTTCGCTGTTGTAAACGAATACAATTGATAAGTTCAACCGTAGATATAAATCCGATAAAGAACAGCTGCATCGGCACTCACTTTCAGCCGCGTATTGACACGGTCCGCGGAAACATCGTCTATTCATGAATTACACTGCCCAAAGTGCATCGTTGGGTTTCAGTATCAGTATCAGTAGTTAGTATCACCCTTCGCAGTGGGCAAGAGGTATGCGATAAGTCAGTGTGCTGCCACGAGAAAAAAGAAACGACTGGAGTGCCGCACTTTGCCTCCCCCCTCCCCTGATATCCGCCCAGTCGGCCAATAACGCCAGAGTAAAGAAGCACAAGTGCAAGTAGCGGCGTGCGCATTTAAGCAAATGAGAAGCAAACGCTATTCAAGGTACTAACCAAGGACAGGTCCAAAAGAACCTTTATTCTGAAAGGACGGCAACGCTCACCGACATATTCCGTATCCGGCCCATGAATCAACACCACAACAAACACACCACTCACTCATATGTCTGATACGTCAGTGAAATCATTGCCCGTACAGAAAAAAATGTATTCGATTGACTCACAATCCTACGACCACAACTCTCGACATATTGCCAAAGACTGTTCTTTGGGAGAGATAGCCACAGGCACTCTGTACATGGAGAGCTTGGAGAAGGGAATTTTAGCATGAAATGCGACGCCATCGACGACCCGTCTGAACAAGCTCTCGCCTATGCAAACCCCACGATCATTTGCCCGCTGCATCTGTCTTCGGACAGGCGCCCACGTGGTGGAAAGAGTAAAGAGTCTAAACAATTCGTACAGTTCGGATACCCACTTGCTGGAGGAGTGTTAATGCGGCTCTCCAGTTATTCCTCTGTTGCGCGCCGATGGAAGCTCCATAGAGTTGGCAAACTTGCTCATCACTCTCGGGAAAGTAAGCAGGCGACCACCGTTATTTACGTCGTTGTGCGAGTCGCACCGCGGTTTAGCGTTTCCGTGTCGGTTTGAAAAAAACAACGTTCATCGTATGTGCGTGTGTGGGGGGGGGGGGTGGTGCTGATACTTCTAGGGATTTCTAATAATTGATCTTGGGTGGAGTTCTCAACAACTACAAAAACTCGCACACGACACGGTTTTACTCATTTATCGCCAAGCTTTATGAGAAAGAGCGACGGGAGCAATGGATCCCCGCCGTGCGTTGGGACAGACGAGCTGCTCCACCATTGTGCGAGTTCATGCGCCGCTTCTTGTTCCCAATCTTTCATTCTGTCGTATCGGCACTCGTTGGATGCACTCGACGATGTTGACACTAGTAAACGATGAAAGTTATCTATAGCTTAAGCATGTGTTGGTTCGGTTCAACTGCCATGCAAGGGCACATTTCTCGAATTCTCGAACGTTCTTTATTCATTATTTACATAAACAGCAATGCGGCAATTGTTGACTTCCGAATGAACAAGCAGTCATTGAGAAGTTGCATTTGTAATCAAAACAAATCGGATATTCACCACGAGCTTCCCCTTATATCTGGGCCTTGTTACGCTGCTGTGCGCGAAGCTCCTATCATACTGACCGGCTTGACGATTCACTTTACCGACACAGCAGCGCTAACGGTTCGTTCTTTTTCGCAGTAGGATGTGAGGACACGTCTTCTCGGCGACCCTCTAAAACCCTTGTCACTGCTCCCACGGCGTCATCTATTGATACTTTTCAACAGTTCCACTGACCCCACTAAATCAACAAACACGTCTCTTCTGGTCGAGCGAACCGCGCTATCTCTTAAGCAACAGATTTCACTAGCAGACGGCTGACTGACTGACGCTTCATGCCTACGTCGCCACGCGATTGGGCCCGGGCCGAGAAGCAAGGGAAGCTTCTATTCATGTATGCGTAGCACAGCGAAAGCTGTGTGTAAGGACCACGATCTTCTCACATATTCGTTTTTGGAATCAGACAGTGCCGCTTCGATGTCTCGAGTTCTCCCAATCCTGTGCGGTGTTGGGCCTCGGGGGTAAGGAGGATACCAATGCTGCCTACAGTTTGTTGGCACCGGGTCCAGCCGGTCTCGAGTGGTAGCTGACCCTCGTCACCAGATCCATCCTTTGTAGTGAGAAGATGTAATCGTGGAGGACAGACGGACGTTTATATACATCTCATGAGGATAGAGAAGAGGAAGAGAGTTGTGTAAACAACTATGAAGCACACGGTATCCGCAGCTTCCGCCAATCGGATGACTCGACGACCCGGCGGCGAGGATGAGCGACACCCCCGGAAACATGGAGGACGAAAAAAAAAGGAGGGAACATTACGTCGCACGAGTGAAGCCCACCATGTCGGCCCAACACGTGATCAAAACCTCAGAGCATGTGGTGGGTTTTAGTACTCTTTGTGGTATTCCATCTTTGAACCACTTGCGTGAGCCAGCCGGTCTGCACCAAACCAGCCCGTTTTGATTAAAATCTACCTGGCACCGTACTCATAATTGTCGACAAATCTCGTTGCTGGCGTGACTTTGCGCAAAAGGTCACGTGTTGCGCCGACAATGCTGCCTTCAAAACGACAGGGACTGCCAAGGCTGGCCGAGTGACGTCACGCTCCCTAGTTTCTTTTTTTGTTCTCTCCATACCCGAAAAACTTTTCCCGCTTGCACGTCATGTGATGGGACGTCGACGATGTCAGATCACGCCGGCCCACCTTGGCTTTGCGGCTGCACCAGCTGCGAGCGCATCTGTATCTCTCGAGATACAGCCTTAGGTTGCTCGATCGCCAGGTCCGCATGATTTGTCAGGGTAACGATAAATTACGAATACTATGAATGCCGTAACATATTTATTGATCACACAGACACTGTTCTCAACCGAGACAGACGACAGCCAGCAAAAGATCATGCACTTGATGCTAAAAAGTTATTGCACTAATAAGAGGCTGACACAGTGCGTCATATCAGAGAAATAATTGTTCTATTGCCAAAGCCGGTACTGTTTGGGTCTAAATTGAATGAAAGAAAATAAAAAAAGATTGAACTTCCAAATCACGCCCAAACTTTGACACATGAACAGCCCTTATTTACGTAGTAGGTTAGCGGAAACTGCGCTCTTGAATTGTCAAAGGTGACTCGTGGGGGAGACGAGGCCCTCAGGTGCGGAAACACAAAAGGAACCACGTCGCTGTTTAGTCGCACACACTTGATCAACGATCCTAGCGACTTTCTTGTATGTTTGAAGTCTTTTAACTGCAGCGATCCATTTGACGACCATCTTCTGATCCCTATGAAACTTGTAAAAAGCGACCTGATTACGACCGAAATTGCTGCAGTAGTCATATGCCGCACCGTAATTCGTCATCGCGAGTCTATTTCGACCGCGCACAAGCACAAATAGTGAATGTCGGAGAGCGAGTCTCTAATCAGAAGAAGAGAACGGTGTAATAGCAAGAAATCCCTACGAACTGACAGAACTGATGGTTCGTTCGGCAGTAGATTGCCGCAGAAACACGAGGCACAGTCCTGAAGCTAACGGCCTGAGCGACCCTGGCAGCCCGACTCGATCCTGCCACTGACGTCACCGCTCCACTTGTCTCTCCCTCCCTTGCTCTGCCTGCAATCCATGCACTCCGGGGGGCGTTCCCTCAGTCAAACTTTGCTCGCTTTACCGCCGTAGTTAATTCGAAAATCGCGAAAAAAACACTATGCATGTTGTAAGAGGTCGCAAATACCGAATTCGCAATAAGTTTGCGAATGCAAAACCCCTTCAATGTCCCTTCAACTGCGATCGCAGTAAACTACACAAGCAGTGTCATTGCACAGGTTTTTTTTCAGCAGCGTCAGCGCACCTACTAACTGTATTTCGTTCCTGAACAATACTCTCAGCGCCATGGCTTAAGGTCATCTTCCTTAACAAAGCAAGAAATATGCAAGTCAATAAAGTGAGATGTATGAACTTCCAAAATTTCGAACATGAATAAAAGGTTTTTGGCTATTAGCTTCATGTTCACCTGAAAATAACGCCGTTTGAAATTGTCCAGTATTTCGCTGTTTTAATGCTAGAACGGGGAGAACATCGGAGTTTAAATTTTACAGATATAAAGACGTAACTCGCAGTGCCAATTTTTCTTTGCCATGCCACCTCAAGAGAGCCGTGGTTGTTGTGCAGACAATCCATAGTTTTTCGACGAACACATGAAGGTCACACGTAAATTCACAATAAAAAAAGACAATTGGAGTGTCGGGTCGTCCACCAGGACGCTTGCTTCGAGTACAAAGTGGCATTCCATGCAGCTTTACAAAGGTCACTTCATTCCCCGACCATACAAGAAATCACTGAGAGCCTCGCTACCAGTTTCTCTCCAAAACTGTTTCTGCGGAGAACGTGGGACACTTCTTCAAATAGTAGGAGAATACCGACCATGCCGAGAAAAATTTCTTGATCAAACAAACGAGCTCGGCTGGTCCTAACATCTACAGCAAACCAGTCAGTCGGTCGGTCGGTCGGTTGGTCGGTCGGTCGGTCGGTCGGTCGGTCGGTCGGTCGGTCGGTCGGTCGGTCGGTCGGTCGGTCGGTCGGTCGGTCGGTCGGTCGGTCGGTCGGTCGGTCGGTCGGTCGGTCGGTCGGTCGGTCGGTCGGTCGGTCGGTCAGTCAGTCAGTCAGTCACAAACTGTATTCAAAGATCCCGAGGTGTTTAAGCCAACAGGGTGTCCACGACAGACATCCTAGCAGCCGCTACTGTAGGTGACGCCCCAGTCGAGGCGGGAACGTGGTAGTGTTCACCATTTCATGGGCCCTCTGGACTACCTTTAGTTGGTGTTGGAGCTTGGGGCTCCCGAGTGCCTCTTCCCAGTAGGACGCACTGGTGAGAGGTCCCTGAAGTAACGTGGGACATTGCCAGAGCATGTTTGCGAGTGAATAGTACATTTCTTTGCAGTCTGGGCATTGTGAATTTACGTACGAGTTGTAACGGCTGAGCCGGCCCCGTGGTGGGTACGGACTCGTTTGTAGCATGTGAAAGGCTACCTCTTGCGCGCGTTCGAGCTTTCTATGTGGTAAAGGGTATTAGGTTCTGCCGTTAAGTAGTGAGAGGTAATTTCGTTGAAAATGAGTAAAGGGTTATTGATCTGTATGCGTCTGGGCCCAGCTCTTCGGAGGCCAATTGATCGTCGTGGTGGGTCAGCTCTCACGCTCAATCATGAGCCATTTCGTTGAGGTTGAGGTGCTGTCGGTGGACGTATTTGTCCATGTAGGCAGGGAACCAAGAGAGGTAGAGAAAACCCGTGTATTCACGTGTTTGTAAAATGCGGCCTGCTTCTCGACCGATGTTGACGGTTTCGTAAGCCCGAATGGCAGCGCGAGAGTCTGTGAAAACATTGGTGTGTGAGGGGTCAATCATCGCTAAAGCTATAGTAACCGGCTCGGCTATGGCGCTCGTTGCTATCGTAACCGAGCCGGCTGAGCGTAGGTCTCCATCGCCATCTACTACCGCGACTGCGAAGGTGTATATGAGTTACCGTATTGCACCGCATCGACGAATACGGTAGAGTTGCGATTCAAAGTGGTACGTTCGAGGATCGCGCGAGCGTGGAACAGGCGTCTGCCTTTGTTGTGTTGCGGGTCGACAATTTTTTCTTGGATGGCTGAGTTAGATGAAGCTCATATGGGGAAGGCAAATTTCCAACCAATGAGGAAATATTCGGTGAATCGGCAATAATGACGTAGAAAACTGGGATAGAAAACGCGTTAATTTTCGTACGCATGTCGCAATTTCGCTGCTTATGAACACCGGTTGCAAGAAAATATTTTTCAACGTGACTTTCGGTGACAACTTGCCAATATCTGCTTCAAGGTTTCTCTCCAACAAACAATCTTCAAGGTCTTTCTTCGACCGCAGGAAAGGGGGGGGGGGGGGAGTTATTTTGACGCCGTGTCCGGGGTTGCATAATACTGCTTCGCGGGCCGCAGCCGCAGGTTGCTGATAATAGGATCAGCTAAAGATCAGCTAATGGTCTGTATAAAGAATCAGCTCAAGCTGGTAACGAGGGCCCACGACGCGGCCCGAGTGCACGAAGGGCTTTCTGAATTAGCGACGCTTATTCAAAATTAGATTCTGAAAACAACGACGTTTGTCTCGTCTCCCTCTCCCTCTCCTTTTGATTTTTTATTGCTTTGTTATTTTTATAAGGCAGTCATTTGTGTGGATATTACGGTCACTCTATATCGGGCGCATGTGCCATCTTCTGGTGCCGCAACAGCGACTACGATGAGTTGGTGCAAGCCGAGTGTTAAAACTACATGTCATAGCATTTAAATTTTATTTTAAGGTGCAGTGTAGTCAGTCCCTCTTGTGGGTATGAGCCAATAGGCGACCAAGCAAAACAAACAAAATTGAGCCTATTTCCCAGTGTGGATACAAGTGACATGCGAGGGCAGAACAACACCAACTGGTGTGCGTCCTCAAGTAGTCCTTCGTCCGCTGATCCTGCTCTGCCGTTTGATGACGTGAGCGTGGTAGAGTGCTTGCCTGGTTGTTTGAAGTTTTAACTTCTAGTCTTGGCACTGAAGTTGAGAAGGTTGACCTATTTCGAATGACGCATTACCCTAAATAGAAAAGGAGCGGTGTCCATGTGGCTCCAGAGCGGCAGTTGTCATCTATCTCGCGTGCTTTCATTGCATTGCCGCGGTGCTTTATAATTCGATGTCCTAAACAACGCTCCTACAGTTTAAGAGAAAAAAAGAGAGTCTTTTGACTCCTTTTTGAGAAATGTGGCTTGCCACGTGTGCGACTATTTTTTAAAGAGGCGCGTCAACTCTCTTTGGGGGGTCACTATACTCTTTTCTGGGAGTCGTATCGTGTCACATTATACGTTTGAAGTGCGAACTTTCCAAAAGAAGCCACACGGAAATCAGCACCCTGTCGTCTTCTTCAGTGCTTTTCTCGTTTTTTTGCGCTGTTTTATACCCCAAGCAACGCACATAAGCTGTTTTCAGAATATAGCATTCTTGAAAGAAAAGCGGTGAGCGCCAAGTTATGGGAGAAATGAAACCTAACGATGATTATGTGTGTGAGGTAAAAAGACGCCCCAAAAGGTGCTAACTGCTTTGGGTTGTAGCAGTCTGACATTATGGCATACAACTTGCTTCAACGGAACCATACTCTTGGTTAATGTTCCCGTATAATAGCTTGAAAATGCATTTATACAGAGACTCACTGCTTTGGTTAGCTTTAGCACTTCCTGGTGGAATGCCCCGAGAACCATAATTTCGATGTGGAGTGGGGCTGCGCTTCGCCGGTGGCAGTTGCGTTTATCACACTTGCACGTATTTAAAATGCTCTCCTGAATTTGTCCGATTTGGAGTCTTTTTCGGTGTATTTAGGTATCTCGGATGTACTCTGACAGCAGAGAACTAGTATGCAGTAATTTAACTGCATTTCGGATGTTTATGATACGCATAGATTTGATGCATGAAAAACAATATACCATTCCAGAGAAAGAGAGTACAAGAGCAACCTACCTGGCCAGTACAAACGTAGTTCATTTGTTGAATGTAGGGCTGTGCAATCAAACCCATTCGTGTTTGGGAACAACGCTATGTAGCCAAGCAAACCATTTTTTCTCCTTCGCAGAATCAGCGCATTTCGCGAATAACAGGCGTTCAAATGCTCAAGTTTGCAGTATACGTGGGGATGGTAATAAAACGCGAACAGCACCGCATCGGCGCTGTCTTAATCAAGCTCCTCTTTTGGTAGCAATGAAAAGACGCAATAGTAATTCTTCATTTTATCACGGATGACTATGTTGGATTTTTATTATCATGCAGACTACAATAACTTGAAAATAATGAGAAACAGTGGAGTATATAGATGTCGCGATGCTCGTGTTTCTTTCCATCGCCTCCTGTACTTTGCGAAAAAAGGATAACGGAAATCATGCCTCATTTAAAAAGTCCGGGTTTCAAGAACTTCTGTGACATATTGTAGCCGTCTATTCCCGAGCACTCGTGCAGAGACATTTTAGTGTTAGAATTCATGTTTTCGGAAAAAACAGAGGCATTTGAACCGCTCTCACGCGAGAAGTTGCGATTCCAACTCATGGATTCACGCTCGCACACGCTACACTTTGCGTCCACAAACTTGTCGGGGCATACGTACCAGGCCAATGCTGGCGTTAGCACGCATTCCGTTTGCAGTTGTCGGAGTTTCACTGCTTCCGCACGTGACAGTTCACGATGCGGGGGCGGAAAGGCTCTCCTGGCCTCTCTGTATGCCGCCAGGATCCCTCCGTAATCGGTGAAGAGATCGAGGTCTTCACGTTCTTCACCGCTAGATTCGGGGAGACGGGCTGCCGCGGTCCGGCACGTGATGAGGTCACAGGCCACAGCGTCTGCCTCCTCGTTGCGGTTCTCGATGTCGGGAGCCAGTTGTCGTCCCATGTGGGCTGGGAACCATTTGAACTTGCCACCCTCAGCCACATCATGTGGGGCGGGTATAACAGTGCTGTGAACAATGGAAACGGGCATTGCCAGGGCGCCACGTATCCCGGAGAGGTGGGAGCATGGATACGCTCCGAAGACTCAATGATGCAACGAAATGCCATCCAGCGGCTTGAGGAGGCCCTGCAAAGCAGAAGAGAAAGGGAGCCGACGCCCCGGACAACGGGAGCGGAGGAGCCCCAGTATCCAACGCATAGCCGGAGCACAACGTCCTCAAGATCTAAGCCCTGGGACTATAGGACTTTATTAGCCATAGTCTTCAGATAGGGAACACCCGCGCCCTGCATTGCTGGTGACTTTCCGCACGCCGGATGCGTAAATGAATGTTCTTTCTCTCTCTCTCTCTCCAGCTCATGGAGCGGCCAACACACCTTTAATATATTTGGCGCTTCCGCTGTGCTTTGCAAATTTGGATTGAAATTCAGTCAATTGAACGTCGCCAGTTTAATGGAATGTTTTATCTTGGTTTTCTGTACTTCATTCAGACACTGCGTTGAATCAGGAAGTTCGCGCTCGAGTCAAAAACTTTCCTTATGACTAGACTCGCCGAGTCCCAAAAATTTTTGTACAATTTCTTGCACAAATATATGTGCTTTGTATTGGAAGCTCCATTCATATAAACAACCCGGAAGTGGTCAACATGAAACTTCGTTAGGGGAATTTCGGAACAGGGGCTGCAAACTACGGTACCTCAAAGCCCTTTGTGTCTGCTCTCTTTTGGTCAAGTAGGAGATAAGAGTTTTTGAATGCGGTCTGTGGCACATTTGAAGCTCCGCCTATTTTAGGTCACTCTACTCTTGACCGAGGGCCGCCGATTCTGTAGGTGCTGTGATGTTAGTTTCAGGCAAATATTTTGAGGCAAGCTTAGGGGCTCCCACTAAATTCGAGACACAGCGTCCCCAACGCAAGACCTAAACCATGTCTGGGATTCACGCATGCACAGTGGCCTCGAGACTGTATTTCGGGAACGCAAAACTTTCGGGGCCCCGCCCACCGCGGTGGTCTAGTGGCTAAGACACTTGGCTGCTGACCCGCAGGTCGCGGGATCGAATCCCGGCTGCGGCGGCTGCATTTCCGATGAAGGCAGAAATGCTGTAGGCCGGTGTGCTCAGAATAGGTTCCCGTAAAGACACCAGGTGGGCGAAATTTCTGGAGCCCTCCGCTACGGCGTCTCTCATATACATATGGTAGTTTTGGGACGCTAAGCACCACATATCAATCAATCATCACACTTCAGCATTTCCTGAAATCATGAGAGTTGCCCAGCATTTCGAAAGTATCTTTTTTACATTGAGATTTTCTATCTGGCGTGATGTCAAGCTGAATGCAGCTTGCACGACACCGTGGTCATTGTGCAGAATCGATTGCGATAGATGTTGCGAAGGGTCATGAAACTGCCGAGCATATATGATATTGTTGGACAGAATGATGATCTTGGTATTTCTGAGTACAGTGAAAAATATGTAGCTGAATTTCTTATGCAAGCACGTTCATTATATATATATATATATAAATATATATATATATATATATATATATATATATATATATATTGCTACGTGCCAGTGCATGGAGCTGAAGAAGACGAAGCAGATAGACTGGCACGAGCTAATCTGTGTGGCTGGCGCTGCTCGCCTAACCGTCTGTAAATACATCGGTGACTACCCCTCTGAGTCAGTCTCCTTCACGTAACATATTTGGTGGAGTTGTGCGATCCCCGTCCTCGCCACGGAACTCCGAAGCGGACGCTCACTCGCGGCTTACAACATGACCACCCAAGACTCGGCTACATCCTCTCCGGTCGCTCCCCCTTCTGCCCGACCTGTCAACCCAGCGCCCGCAACAACATTCGTGACGCTTCCCGCGCTCAAAGACCCCGGCGTGTTCTCGGGCAGCGAGGGTTCCGACGTCGACCAGTGGCTACGCCTCTACGAACGCGTCAGCGCCACTTACAGGTGGGATCCCACTCTTATGCTGGCAAACGTCATCTTTTATCTCGACGGAACACCTCGTGTTTGGTTTGATAACCACGAGCATGACATAACAAGCTGGGACAGCTTCAAGGCAAAGATCCGTGAGCTTTTTGGCAACATCTCTGGTCGTCGTGAAGCTGCGAAAAATGAGTTGTCGACTCGCGCACAATCTTCCACGGAGCCCTACATCGGTTATATTCAGGCTGTCCTTTCACTATGCCGCCAAGCTGACGAAAATATGTCTGAACCTGAAAAAGTTGCCCATATCCTAAAGGGTATCGCCGAAGATGCGTTCAACTTGTTGGTATTCAACAATGTGTCGTCTGTTGATACCATCATTCAAGAATGCCGCCGGTTCCAACAAGCTAAAAGCAGACGCATCTCCCATCAGTTCCAGCGCCTCCCGAACACCACTGCGACGTCCTCATGTCTCGACACATATCATCCACCAGACAACTGTGACAACTTGACGCGAATCGTCAGGCGGGAGCTTGAAGCGGCTGCTCCAGCTAAGGTGGGAACAACGTCCCCTGACCCCTCTCCGCCAATTACGTTGCCTCTCATTCAAGCAGTCGTCCGGCAGGAAATCGCCAGCTTGGGAATTCACTCTATCTCACCGCCTACCCGCACCGACTACCAGCCCCGATACACGCCTGCACGTCCCTTCCCGACCGGCTCTCCCTCAACGTTCCGTAATCCGTCCGCATGGCGAACACACGATGACAAGCCGATATGCTTCTCGTGTCACAGAATCGGGCACATTTCTCGCCATTGCAGAAGTCGCTGGGGTCCTCCTGCACAACCGTCCTCTCGTCCCTTATATGCACGTCCTGCTTATCGCCATGAGACCAACCGCGACCATTTTGCCCAGGAACCTGCTTCTGAACGCCGCTACTCCCGCTCTCCATCCCCCCAACGTCGCCAGTCTCGTTCTCCACAGCCCCGCCGACCATCTTCCCCCGCCTTCCCACGAGGTTCTCCGACGGAAAACTAAGCGTTGCAGCCCCCGGAGGTGGCGCTGCATCGCTCGGACTGACCGAAAATCCTCTTTTGACGATACCGACAAAACGGAACCTCATAGACGTACAAGTAGACGGCCTACATGTCACTGCTCTTGTCGACACCGGCGCCCAACTTTCCGTGATGACGAGTGATTTTCGCCGCAAGCTCAAGAAGGTTCTCACACCTGCGACCACCCAGTTCGTCCGTGTTGCGGATGGTGGCATAGCATCGATCGTTGGAATGTGCTCCGCTCGTGTGAGCATTGCGGATCGACACACAGTTGTTCTCTTCACCGTCCTTGATAAATGCCCCCACGACGTAATCTTAGGCCTCGACTTCCTATCCGCGCATTCTGCCCTCATAGACTGTTCGACCAGTACGCTCCATCTACACTTGCCCGCAACAGAACCTCTTACACAACGGCCGAGTCGCCTCTGCACAACGGGACACGCGCGCCTCCCTCCACAGACACTGACCTACATAGAGCTCGTCTCAATACCCCCAGTTCCCGACGGTGACTATGTTCTGACCCCTATCACCGATGTTCTCATAAGCCGTGGCATTACATTACCGCACACCATTCTGTCCGTCGCAGGAAATTCTACGTGCCTCCCAGTTGTCAACTTTAGCTTGACACCTCAAGTTTTGCCGCAAGGGATGTCTTTAGCGTTGCTCTGCACCTTAGAAGACAATGCGGTAGATGTTTTCGCGATGGCCGCCCCTTCTGAACCCCACGCTCAACATCAGTCTGCCACTTGCTCCGACAGCGCTATTACTTCGATGATCGCTTCCAACTTAACACCGCAGCAGACTGATGAGCTCCACCGGGTTCTGCTGTCCTACATCGACGTATTTGACATCAGCGGCCGTCCGTTGGGGAAAGCTACCGGTATGAGCCACCGCATAAACACTCGTAATGAGCATCCTATTCATAGGCGCCCATATCGGGTGTCGGCGGCCGAGCGTCACATCATCGAAAGTGAGGTCGACAAAATGCTCGCCAAGGACATCATTGAGCCATCTTGCAGTCCTTGAACTTCTCCTGTAGTGCTAGTCCGCAAGAAAGACGGTGCATGGCGTTTCTGTGTGGATTATCGACACCTAAACAAAATTACCAAAAAAGACGTCTACCCTCTGCCACGAATAGATGATGCGCTTGATTGCCTCTATGGGTCCCACTATTTTTCCTCCATAGACCTTCGTTCCGGCTACTGGCAGATAGAGGTAGATGAAATGGACCGTGAAAAGACGGCATTCATCACCCCCTATGGCCTATATCAGTTCAAGGTCATGCCCTTCGGCCTTTGTAACGCTCCAGCCACCTTCGAACGAATGATGGACTCCCTGCTCAGAGGATTCAAATGGTCCACATGTTTGTGCTACTTGGACGACGTCATCGTCTTTTCACCAACGTTTGAAACTCACATAGAGCGCCTCTCAGCCATCCTGGGAATCTTCCGTCGCGCTGGCCTGCAGCTCAACTCGTCCAAATGTCACTTTGGACGCCATCAAATCACAGTGCTTGGCCATTTAGTAGACGCCAACGGTGTACAACCAGACCCGGCAAAAATCAGCGCCGTCAAAAACTTTCCTGTACCACGATCTGCGAAGGATGTACGCAGCTTTATCGGACTATGCTCCTACTTCCGACGCTTCGTGAAAAATTTCGCGCACATAGCGAGGCCGCTTACGCAGCTCCTCAAGAAAGAAGTCCCGTTTTCATGGGGCTCCGAAGAGGCTTCTGCGTTCTCGACTCTCGTCGCTCTTCTCACTACCCCTCCGATTCTGGCACACTTCAACCCTGCTGCCCCTACGGAAATCCGTACAGATGCAAGTGGGCATGGCATTGGTGCAGTGCTGGCTCAGAAACAACATGGCCATGATTGCGTTATTGCATATGCCAGCCGCCTCCTATCCGCCCCTGAACGTAACTATTCGATAACAGAGCGTGAGTGCTTGGCTCTTGTATGGGCGGTAGCGAAATTTCGACCTTATCTATACGGACGCCCATTTTCGGTAGTTACCGACCACCACGCACTCTGCTGGCTGAACTCTCTGAAAGATCCATCAGGCCGCCTTGGTCGCTGGGCTTTGCGCCTGCAAGAGTTTTCCTATTTGGTGGTCTACAAATCTGGCCACCTACACCGTGATGCCGATTGCCTCTCCCGGTACCCTGTCGACGATCCTGAGGACACTGACGAGCCCACGGAGAACTCTATCTTGTCAGTGTCCGACTTCCTTAATATTGGGGAAGAACAGAAGCGTGATCCAGAGCTGCTTGACATCATCAGCCGTATGGAATCCTCCACAAATGATGCTTCCGTCCGCTACTTTGTCATTCAAAAGGGTGTGCTATACCGTCGCAATTTCCGACTAGACGGGCCCGACCTTCTCATTGTTGTGCCTAAGCATTTGCGCCGCTGTGTTCTCACCGAACTTCACGACGCTCCCACGGCTGGACACCTTGGCGTATCACGCACGTACGAGCGCGTCCGGCGCCGTTTTTTCTGGCCAGGCCTTGCTCGTTCGGTACGCCGATACGTCGCCACATGTGACCTATGCCAACGTCGTAAGACACCATCGCTGCTACCCGCTGGCCATCTTCAACCAATTGACATACCCGCGGAACCATTTTACCGTGTTGGGTTAGACCTGCTTGGTCCTTTTCCCACATCAACATTGGGAAACAAATGGATAGCCGTTATCACAGACTACGCTACACGCTACGCTATTACGCGAGCTCTACCGACCAGCTGTGCAACCGACGTCGCTGACTTCTTGTTACGGGACGTTATATTGATTCACGGTGCGCCGAGACAGCTTCTCACAGACCGTGGCCGTACATTTTTATCCCAAGTCATCGCCGACATTCTGCGTTCTTGTTCGACGCAACACACACTGACAACCGCTTACCACCCTCAAACAAACGGCCTTACGGAACGATTTAACCGCACTTTAACAAATATGCTCGCTATGTACGTGTCGCCCGACCACCGAGACTGGGACCTTGCCTTACCCTACGCAACTTTCGCGTATAATTCATCCCGTCACGACACAGCGGGCTTTTCGCCGTTCTACTTATTGTACGGAAGAGAGCCGACTTTACCACTGGACACAGTCATCTCAGCTCACACCTCGTCCACCAGCGAGTATGCCCGCGACGCGATTGCGCGAGCCGATCATGCCCGTCAGCTCGCTCGCGCTCGGCTGATGGCGTCGCAAACCAACCAATGCCGTCGGTACGATGCGGAACATAGAGACGTACATTTCGCTCCCGGTACCCTCGTTTTACTCTGGTCCCCTCATCGTCGGCTGGGCCTATCCGAAAAACTTCTGTCTCATTACACGGGACCCTATCGTATATTGCGTCAAGTAACACCTGTCACCTACGAGATCAGCCCCATCTGCCCATCATCATCTACTATGCGGCCCAGTGATATCGTACACGTCTCGCGGATCAAGCCCTACAATAATGCGTCAGATAACGACCTTTAAAGCACCGGGACGGTGCCTCCGCCGCCGGGGGTCATGCTACGTGCCAGTGCATGGAGCTGAAGAAGACGAAGCAGATAGACTGGCACGAGCTAATCTGTGTGGCTGGCGCTGCTCGCCTAACCGTCTGTAAATACATCGGTGACTACCCCTCTGAGTCAGTCTCCTTCACGTAACAATATATATATATCGTTTCTAGTGCGTTCCAGTGCGCTGGATGACAGTGAAAACACTGTATAGCGTGTCCCAGTGTACTACAGCACCCTGGGAGGCACTGAGACACATTGTACAGCGTGGCTAGTGTCGCCCAGTGCTCTGGGAGGCACTGGTCACGTTGTACAGTCTCTACCGCACACTGAGAACATTAGCGGCACATTGGAAGAAACCATGCGCGATCGGCGCACTTTCTGTAAGACTTCATACTGAATCGCGAAATGTTGCATGTAAAATTTACCGAACATCATGGTATTCTCATCTATGTGCTACACTTATATAGCCCTAGTTTCAGTTAGGCAATCGATGTATGTGCGAGTACGCTTAAATCATATGTCGAGGGCGTGCGTCAGTGGTGCTGCCAGGATTTTGCTGGGGAGGGGGGAACCAACGACAATTGTGTTCCTGCAAGGGGGCAGGGAGGCACAGAACTCAAACGTCGTGTTATGAAGACTGTTTTGACGACTAAGTGGGCATCCCACAGTTGCTTGGCGCCTTGGCCCTTAGCCCGGACTGCCATGGCATTTCTCGTCATGGTGGCATGCTACGCAACGCTTCGGCAACTGCAGACGCAAGCCTTATGGATGAATACGCCTCACCTGCTTCGTCTTGGCCTGATGTCTACTGCTTGCCACAGTCTGAGAGACGTCCTGTCAACTAGTGCTTCGTCGATGGAAATGCCGTTGATGAACCTTGCTACTGTGCTATGACGGTGGACAGCTTCCCAGCTACCCAGTTTTCGTGTACTGCCGTTCTTCTCTGTCAGGAACGGCGCGTCACGGATCGACAATCGCTTGATATCCACTGCGCATCCACAACGTCATCATCTGCGCTGATTGCTGACCCATTTAAGGTCGGCGCGTCGAACGCAGTCTTCAGTGTACATGGACGCGCGATAGGAATCATGGCCTCACACATCTTTTTCTTCATCCCACAGTTGCTTGGTGCCTTGGCCCTTGTCCCGGACTTCCATGGCATCCTTCGTCATGGTGGCATGCTACGCAACGCTTCGGCAACTGCAGACGCAAGCCTTATGGATTAATACGCCTCACCTGCTTCGTCTAGGCCTGATATCTACTGCTTACCACAGTCTGAGAGACGTCCTGTCAACCAGTGCTTCGTCGATGGAAATGCCGTAGATGAACCTTGCTACTGTGCTATGACGGCAGACTGCTTCCCAGCTACCTTGTTTTCGTGTACTGCTGTCCTTCTCTGTCGGGAAGGGTGTGTCACGGATCGACAATCGCTTGATATCCACGGCTCATCCACAACGTCATTATCTGCGCTGATTGCTGACCCATTTAAGGACGGCGCGTCGAACGCAGTCTTCAGTATGCATAGACGCACGACAAGAATCATGGCCTCACACATCTTTTTCTTCATCCCACAGTTGCTTGGCGCCTTGGCCCTTGGCCCGGACGGCCATGGCATCCTTCATTATGGTGGCATGCTATGCAACGCTTCGGCAACTGCAGACGCAAGCCTTATGCATGAATACGCCTCACCTGCTTCGTCTTGGCCTGATGTCTACTGCTTACCACAGTCTGAGAGACGTCCTGTCAACCAGTGCTTCGTCGATGGAAATGCCGAAGATGAACCTTGCTACTGTGCTATGACGGCGGACAGCTTCCCAGCTACCCTGTTTTCGTGTACTGCTGTCCTTCTCTGTCAGGAAGGGCGCGTCACCGATCGACAATCGCTTGATATCCACTGCGCATCCACAACATCAACATCTGCACTGATTGCTGACCCATTTAAAGTCGGCGCGTCGAACGTAGTATTCAGTGTTCATGGACGCGCGACAGGAATCATGGCCTCACACATCTTTTTCTTCATCCCACAGTTGCTTGGTGCCTTGGCCCTTGTCCCGGACTTCCATGGCATCCTTCGTCATGGTGGCATGCTACGCAACGCTTCGGCAACTGCAGACGCAAGCCTTATGGATTAATACGCCTCACCTGCTTCGTCTTAGCCTGATGTCTACTGCTTACCACAGTCTGAGAGACGTCCTGTCAACCAGTGCTTCGTCGATGGAAATGCCGTAGATGAACCTTGCTACTGTGCTATGACGGCGGACAGCTTCCCAGCTACCCTGTTTTCGTGTACTGCCGTCCTTCTCTCTCAGGAATGGCGCGTCACGGATCGACAATCGCTTGATATCCACTGCGCATCCACAACATCAACATCTGCGCTGATTGCTGACCCACTTAAAGTCGGCGCGTCGAACGCAGTCTTCGGTGTGCATGGACGCACGACAGGAATCCTGGCCTCGCACATCTTTTTCTTCATCCCACAGTTGCTTGGCGCCTTGGCCCTTGGCCCGGGCTGCCATGGCATCTTCGTCATGGTGGCATGCTACGCAACGCTTCGGCAACTGCAGACGCAAGCCTTATGGATGAATACGCCTCACCTGCTTCGTCTTGTCCTGATGTCTACTGCTTACCACAGTCTGAGAGACGTCCTGTCAACCAGTGCTTCGTCGATGGAAATGCCGTAGATGAACCTTGCTACTGTGCTATGACGGCGAACAGCTTCTCAGCTACCATGTTTTGGTGTACTGCTGTCCTTCTCTGTCAGGAAGGGCGCGTCACCGATCGACAATCGCTTGATATACACTGCACATCCGCAATGTCATCATCTGCGCTGATTGCTGACACATAAGGTCGGCGCGTCGAGCGCAGTCTTCAGTGGGCATGGACGCACGACAGGAATCATGGCCTCACACATCTTTTTCTTCATCCACAGGTGAGTTGTTTTTCTATGACAAGACTAAGATCTAGCGATTCATTTATAATTGTGCTTCCATGCCCAGAAGCAGTGCTTGCTCTGTTTTGTTCTTGGCTATTACTTTTGTGTGGCGATATTGAAAGCAATCCTGGGCCCCCGAAAGAACAACCATCGGATACGTTAACCGAATTTCTGGAAACATTGCGCGACTTGAATCAAAGAACTAAAAGAATGGAAGATCATCAAAACGAAGTGCTCGGTACTATTAGTAAGCTAAAAGCACATCAGGAAACAGTGGCAAGTGCGATATCTGAAATCAAAGCAAGACTCGAGAACGTAGAGACTCAGACAGGCGATTTTCAAAAATGGCAGCATGAATTGGGTGAAGTCGCCGAGGCCATTAAAGGCATCACTGAAGACGCTGCAGTTCTACGTTACCAATTGGATGATGCAGAAGATCGTTCTCGTAAAAATAATCTACTGTTTTACGGGATAACGGATATTTCCGGCGAGTCTGCCTTTCAATCACAGCAGAAAATAGTCGACATCCTAAAAAGTACTCTGAACATTAGCGTTCTTAGTGATAACATATCGCGGGCGCAACACATCGGTCGGTTTTCTGAAGGAAAATCACATCCACTAATTGTTAATTTTTTGCCTATAAAACAAAAGAAGAAATTTCATCCAAGCGTACACGGCTAAAAGAAAGTAATATCTCAGTTAGTGAAGATTTCTGTGCCACTACGCGCAACGCCAGAAAAACCCTAACAGAATATGGAAAAAGTCTGAATCGGCCATACAAGTTAAGATACAAAAAGCTATTAGTTGATGGAAAGTGCTATGGCTACGATGCTAATGAGCAAAAGGTTTATGAAATGATTTCATCGAGTATCATGAATGATACCACAGCGTCTGCTCGAGTCTTAAGGCCCCGGCACATTATTTAAGCAGCACCCACATAGGATTAGGCGAAGGGTAGGGACGCTGAACCGATAACATCCAGCCTACCGATTCTTTTTACTAACATACGTAGTGTCTTACCTAAAAAAGATCTATGCGGCCTAATAAATGACTGTGATGGAGATGTAATTGCACTAACCGAGACTTGGTTGAAGAGTAAAGTTACAAGCTCTGAGTTATTACACTTCAATAAAAAGTATGTTTACCATGCCGAGCGTCCTAATGTACTAGGTGGTGGTGTATTAATTGCTGTCAATGAATGCTTGGACTGTTTTCCTGTGGTTAAAACATGTGACCTAGAATCTTTTTATAATTGACAGATGTCAATTTTAAAAGGTTCTGATTGGTTGTTGTTACCGAGCACCATCACCTGCCTCCACTTTTTATGACGGCATGCACGATTGTTAGTGTCAAATAGGTACTCGTTTCCCCAGTGCACCAATTATACTTATGGAAGACTATAATTTTCCAAATATTTTGAGGTCAGGCACTTGTCCTTCATTAACTCCAATTTCCACAGAATCAAAACGTTTCATTGATATATGCGCAGACTTTAGCCTAGTTGAAGTTGTTACTTCGCCTACACGTGTAACAAACTCCACACCATCCCTTTTAGATCTCGTTCTAACGTCATCAACAGATATGATATCCCATGTTTCACACTAGCCTGGTCTGAGTGATCATGACGTACTGCATTTTACCATTATCCTTTCAATTTTTCGGTCTTATAACAGTCTGAATACCATTCGAGACTACAAAAAACCAATTTTACTGCTATCAAACATGAACTTGGTGCCTTCCTCAATAATTTCTTTCCTAATGCCGCTGAACGCTCATTGGATGCTAAGTGGAATATGTTTAAAGAAAAAATTCATGATCTTGTCAACCGGTTCATTCCAACGAGGCGTGTTTTCTCGAACAGCAATGTGCCATGGTATACTAAATCCTCAAAACGACTGGCTAACCCGAAAAGACGTCTCTTTCGCACAGCTAAGCGGGTACAAAGCGAGGCTGCATGGACGGCTTAAAAAGAAGATGCCTCGACCTATATATTTACTGTAAAAAATACAAAATTTTTATTTTTTAACACCACCTTTCCGATCATGCTTATCGAGAACCCGAAAACCTTTTGAAATGTAATAAAACCTACCGAATCAAAAATCATATCACTCAGTTCATTTGCCGGTCATCCCATTGCCCAGGACCACTGTGCTACTATTCTAAACAATGCGTTTGTAAAAGCTTTCTCACCTGCAAGACATGATGTACAACTACCATGGCTACCACGCTGCAACTTTTTACCCATGGATCCGATAATTTTTCACTCCACAGGCATAGCAAAAATAATAGACGGCCTCAAGCTTACGTCTTCATGTGGAATCGATAAAATTACGGCGAAATTTTTGAAAAATACCAGAGAATACTCCCCAGTTATCTTAGAGAGCATTTTTCACAATCGTACGCGTCTTCAGATTTACCTTCCGACTGGAAAACAGCAAATATGATTCCGATTCCGAAATCTGGTGATACTCATGACCCATCTAATTACAGGCCCATATCGTTAACTTCGATACCATGCAAAATAATGGAACACATAATATTCTCTAACCTTGTTACGTTTCTGGAAACAAACAACTTTTTCTCTAGGTGTCAACACGGCTTTCGCAAACTCCTTTCCTGTGAGACTCAACTGGTAACTTTTACTAATGACCTGCATGTGTATCTTGTTAACGGCTTTTTTACAGACTGTATTTTTGAACTTCTCCAAAGCATTTGAAAGGGTTAAACATGTATTGCTTCTACACAAACTAAGCGCACTAAACATTGACCCGGGAGTACTTGGACGAATAGAAAGTTTTCTTTCTTCCCGTTCTCAATTTGTGGTTGCGAATGACTTCACATATGATTTGGCTTCTGTCGAATCGGGTGTTCCTCAAGGGTCCGTCCTCGGTCCTCTATTATTTTTAATATACGTTAATGATATACCCGACAACACTTCCTCAAAAATTTGCTTATTCGCTGATGACTGCGCTGTATATCGCAAAATTACAAATGCCTCTGACGTAGCAACCCTTAATCCGGCTTGAATGACATATATAAGTGGTGCCTCACATGGTGCATGGAACTCAACATTAACAAATTTAAATCGATGCGCATTTCTCGTTCTAACACAATCTGCCCGGCCTATGCACTAAATAACTGCCCCCTTCAATCTGTTAGCACCTACCGTTATCTTGGCATTCATATTACCAACTACCTCTCTAGGAAGCACCACATACAATGCACAACATCAAAAGCTAACCACTCATTAGAATATTTAAAAAGAAACTTTTCATTTGCACCAGTACAATTAAAACGACTGCTATATATAAGCTACGTCCGCCCCAAACTTGAATACGCCTCATCCATCTGGGATCTACATCAAGTCACGTTAATTAACTAAAAAGAATCGGTACAAAATCGCACTGTTCGCTTCATCCTAAGTATTTATCATCGCTCTGCTAGTATTTCATTAATGATAAGTACACTCCACATTCCTTTACTCTCTATTCGTAGAAAGAACTCGTGAATCTCATTATTTTATAACATCTATCACCACAATCCTTTCCTTCGCTCACTTTGGATTCATCCGGCATCGTACCATTCTGCTCGCCATGATCACGTGTACAAGGTCAGCGTACCTCATCACAAAACCTTAGCGTGTTCACAATCATTCCTCCCTAAGACGTCAATAGATTGGAATAACCTACCTGCATCATTAGTAAACATCACCAACCCCACTCGATTTAAGAATGCACTAATAAACTCAGAATGGTGAACTGTACTAATCGTGTAAGTGTTATTGACTGTTTGGTGTATTCTTTGTGGTTCTAGTTTAGTTGTTTTTATAAGAAAGTGTACTCCTTGCACGCAAAACTTCATCATTATATTTATCTTCATGTGAAATGTGTTTACGTAATCCTGTAGTTATTTGGTTGTTCATCTGTATTTTTGCCCCTTCCCTCTGTAATGTACAAATATACCCTGAGGGTTTTACAAATAAATAAATAAATGCTTGCTTGAGGGGGGGGGGGGCGGCATGTGAAAATTTTGTGAAAAGACTCCAGCCCACCCACTGATGCCCCCCCCCCCTTGCGCGGGTGCGCTTTCCTTGAAGTTTGGTCGAGTTTCGTTAATATATTTCATAAACGGCATCGATATAACTGATAATTCGCAACTCAGCATGACAGTTGTATCAATCTGATGATCAACCTTCTCTAGCAGTGGGTCGATCCGGCTCGTACCGCAGAAAGCCGCACGTCCTGGCAGCAGTTCCCCGCTGCAATGCCCAATCCCAGTGCTTTTAGCTTTTGATTTGTGTAGTCGAAGGTGAAAATATGACCACCCATGGGTCAGTTATGATTGAAACTACGTCTTGATGGTTATTAGACTATAAATAACCGAATATCTACGATCTTTGCAGCAACCGTGGCACACGAACTACGGCCCTAAGCCTAATGGTCGTTTCGGTTAGAGTGAAGTGCTGTGGCGGTCGTACGCGTAACGTAAACGAGGAAAACAGAAAATACTTCCAAATTGTCGAGGGACGAAATCTACAGTGTTCATTGAGCAGTCCAGGTAAACGCTGCTTTCTACATAGTTATGACTAACCGCATAGCAAGTCACTACGACTGCCGTAACACTTTTGCAGCTTCGCTTACAAGCTTTCCGGCAAAACATGCCAAATGAATGTGATGCAATGCAACCCGCAAAAAATAAGCTAAAATCGCATGTTTGGTGCGTGCACGAAGACACGAAACACTGCGTATGTAAGCGACAAAATCAAAATGTTGGAGACCTGGATTAATTTTAGGATGAAAAAAAAATACATTCATTCTCGTCTTTCAGGTGTGGTGCAGTGGCTATAGCATATCAGACTGAGGATGTGTGATGCGTTGAGGTAGTGAGTTAGATTCTCGCCTCACACAGTTTTTTATCATTTCTTTAGTTTAAAAGCCAGATTTCAGCCGATGATTGGTGTCCCAGTCTGCAGCGCAAGCGTGCCTCGTGCAGCGTGCCAGTGTCCCAGTGTCAGCGCCACGCTGGTGCTGTAATCAGGTATGGCGTTGGGCCAGTGTCACTGACTTTTGCCATAGGGACACGTGTGAAGTAACTTTATTGCCGTTTCGGCCGTGAACTGATGAAGGCCGAATCCAGGGCCGAAACATAAATAAAGTTACACACACACACACACACACACACACACACACACACACACACACACACACACACACACACACACATATATATATATATATATATATATATATATATATATATATATATATATATATATATATATATATATATATATATATATATATATATATATATATATATATATATATATATTAATCGTATCGGTTACGTGTAAAGAAGATAGATGGCGCAGTTATCATAAATTCCCAGCATATCTATGATTCATGATGAGTGGGGCGAAGCGTTCATCGATCTGGTGCGTGCTCTAGTGTGATAGGAGTGGACGCGTGGACGAATGGATGGACGGACGGATGGACAGACAGACAGACATACAGAGAGACGCACGTACGGGCAGATTCACCCTACTCATCATCATTCACTCCATTGATATGCCATGAATTTTTTTAGAGAGGCTGGTTTCATTCTCTTAGTATTCCTGATCTTGGTCCAACGTACCTATCTAGCAAGATATTTTGCTGGACCTCTCAGGCTGAGAAGTTCACTTTCTTTTGAATTTATTTTAAATTATTCTGTCTGTTTATCTGTTACAGCTTGAGGAGAGTGAAAACTTGAATTTATTACATTGATTTTTAGCCTCTTATTTGTCTAAGCTTGCTTCGATAAGTTAAAGTGTCTCGACGCCAAAAATGTATCTGAAATGAGCGTGCATATTGTCAAAAGCTTCTTTAGAAGAGGTCTTTCCCCCAAAACACCTGAATCAAGGTATCTATATGCCAGAGATTAACGATGCTCAGTTTTGGAACTCTCAGGTAGCCTCGCATTTTCACTGCCATTACGCACTTACTATTCACCTGGAACCACAAATTCTGCCCAACAGTAACTTGGGAACAGAACTAACTCAAGAAGGTTGCGCTGCCGCACTCCGGCAATGACGTTCCGTACACATGCCTGGTCTAGCCATATCTCCCGTCGTGCAGACAGCGCAGTTCATTGGAAAAGAATTTGCCCACTTCATAATTGGCCGTGGGAGTTTTGCCTCTCTAGGAAGGTTGAGCAGCATGAATCATGGTCGTCGGCATGATTTTCTCTCGCAGGGTGCAAGCCAGTGTTGCATCGTGTCTGATAGAGGGAGGAGCACTGGTGTTGCTTGGGTTAGGGTAAGTGCAAGTTAGGCTTGAGGGGTGCAAGTGCCCCTTTTGCAACTCCCTACTGACGCCTATGGCACGAATGCGCCCATCCTGCTTACCTATGGTGCTTCCGCGATGAAATACTGCAGTAGAGAAAGTGTTGCGATGTGATGAGGGACTTCACCCTCCTCTAGCATCTCCTGTATACCTTTAAAAAGCACATTAATAACGAGGGTAGCGATGCGGACTTGTTTGTGTAGCTACTTCGTTTCGTCCTTGTCATTTTTTGCGCTTACATTCAAGAAATAAATTATTATTTTAGATTTTCTATCCATGCCCTTTATTAAGGCGACCGATACACTCGAAAGGCCGTGGAAGCACGACCACTTTTGCCGATAAGAATTCTTCTTCATTGCTAAACTCATAATAATGCATATCAACCTATTCCTGTTCGATCCTCCACAGTGGGCATAGGCACTGCATTCAGGTGTGCGAAAAACAGCAATTACTTGCCGCTATAACAGTTAACAAGTTCGTTGCAGGAGGAGTAGGCTCAAGCTTGTGGCATTTTTTTTTCTACTGCTCTTCAGGGACACCCATAATGCAGCCGGCGTTCAGTTTCTCCATTGAGGAAATTCTTCGGGACCCTCACCCTTCTTCCAGGGTCTCTGTATTGAACGCAGGTGAGTGCACGCACCACAATATTTTTGTTGACTCGTGGCTCTTGAAACCGTATAGAAAAAAGTGCATAAAAGTAGATCACGTGATGCTTCGTGTAAAGATTTTTACACGAAGCATCACGCGATCTACTCTTATGCACTCTTTTCTATATGGTGAGATCACGTGTAACAATGAGCGTGAGCCGAGCAAGAGATTGTGAGAACAACGGTGCATAGTTAACACATCGAAAGTGCGATGCTCGTGTGTGATGCCAATGCAAAGGTGTCATCGGGTCACCAATACTTCGACACCGAAAACACTGCAAGAACACCCTGACACCGCAATCCCGCCTTGCGGGCTATTACGTGGCCAACTCCGCCAGGAACACTATGCGCTCGATTTTTGGAAAAGACAACTTGTCATTTTCGAGCTACGCAATGCTAACACGAGGAGTGTGTAGATGATTCGCACCTGAGCCATCGGCATGAATGTGACAGAATGACTGTCGGTGCTATGAAATGTTCTGACACGTATGCTACAGGGAGAAACAACTTCAATGCGAAGCTTTCTCAGCCTTTTCGCCGCGTACGTACGTCGGAAAGAGGCAATGCGTATTCGGCTTGCTTCAGATCGATTCAACGAAAGTTCTTTTTCTGTGCGCGATGGTGGTCCCAGGATAAGCGCAATAATACGCCAAATGCTGCTTCGAATGGCACCGCACTGGCCAACTCCGGCCATTTTTCGAGGCCGATGGATCTCAATGAAATTCGCTGGGTACGTTCCTTTGCACATTTCCGCCATTCATGCCAAATTACAGGCTTGAGGGATGCGTTGGTTGTTTGCAAATGAATTTTAAAGATTGCCTCAAAAAGCTCACCTTGTTTGTCAGAATTATTGGCAACACTGTCCGTATGACGTCATGTTTGGCATGCCAACCGTAGTGACGCAGCCGATGGCATCGGTACTTCGGCCACTACAGCGTTTATTGTGCTGCCCACAAAGCGACGGCGTCGGTCTTTGGCATGGGTATAGCACTAAGAAGCTTTCTTCCTTCTTCTGTGGTATTGGGCCGGTGCTTCGCTGGTCTGGCTTTCTCAGTTTTCTTACTACGCGCCCTCGGGAGCAGCATACCGCCTCCGGTTCTAACCAAATAGTACGCAGACACGGCGTCCGGTCATGTTTCGGTTTCGGTTTTGCACATTTTTGCTCGTAAAAAATGTTTTCAAATTTCCTGAGCATTTCAGCTATCGGGCTCGTGAGAAGAGTGTCTCATGAACATAAAAACGCCATTACCTTGACACGGTCGTAAAATTGACGGAGTTGGCCTTTAAAAGATCTCTCAACCACCTGCGAAAATACGAAGAACGAGGACGTTATCTTCTTCCGGCCTTTGCAGCCTTAACTGCACCAATTTTGACGCCAGCAGTTCGTTCACGTGACGTAAGGATGAAATGAGCCCTCTATTTGGTCGATATACATAAAGATATCTGTTTTAAATTGTCGCCTACCCTGTTCTATGAAGCTGCATGGCCGCTCTTTGTTGCCACGCGTGACTATTATGCGCGATAAACTCATTCCACTTTGTTTTCTGCATTTGCGCAGAGATAGCATGCGTGTAGTCGAAAAGCGCGAAATCTTGACTAGCTGAAGACTTAGTGCTTGCATTCCGCTTGTTTTCTGCAGAAAAAGATTGCAAGGAGAAAATAGTGCTTATAAGAAGAATCGTGAGGAAGGGAAAGAAACTTCTATCTCGCCTTTCAACTAGGCCCTGGAAACTTAGCGGTAATTTCGGTTTCCAAAAACATGCACGTTCGTAGGGGTTGCCATGCATTCTAAGATCCAGAGCAAGGTTGGTGTGAATGTCCGCAATTATTGGCTTTCACAAGTTTCCACACATGAAGAAATTCGATACCAATGTGAAGAACTTTTCCTCAGCTTATTTTGTTCATGTGTGTGTGTGTTTTTTTTTATTTCGTGATTTTTAAATCATTCGAACCACAGTTAGTGGTTGACTTGACTTTGTAGCGCTTTCCTCCGCTCCTTCTCGCCACTCGCTCAGTGATATTACAAGTTGAATCGTGCTCAGTTATCTCGCTTGGTTGGCGTGCCCATCACGGCGGTTTCCCGCACCGCGAATGTTTTTCAGGTTTCCCAGTGGTAGCAGGTGAGCCCAACTGTTTGGACCCATTATTTGAGCAAGTTATGAGTTTGCATAATTACGTAAGTAAACAAAGCTCTCTGCAAGCCTGGTACGACTGACAGAAGTGTGGTGTCGCTGGACTAATTAGTCAAGACAGCTTCCAAGCTTCTGTCGCGAAAATGCGTTGAAAGACTAGAATTTGTGTTGGCTCGGCTACTCAGTTCTCTCTTCTTTTACTTTTGGTATATGCTTCAAATGATGCCGAGTAATTATACGCTCTTTCCTGTTCATGAATTTTGTGTAGCCGCAGTTTCTTCAAAAGTTGTGAGTCTTTATTTCTAATACTGTCACTGAAATGCATGTGATGAACAAAACGCTTCTAGAAATCATTACAAGGAATGTCACTGGAGCCAAAGTTGTGACAAGTGAACTTTTCTTTCTCTAAGCAACACTGTTGCCTTGACGAGGACAGGTCAAATTGCTGAAACACTGTTTCTAGCGAAGTTCTTTCGAGGAAAATTTCTGGTGGCTTCAAGCCTTCCCGTGCTACTGAACTGCTGTCTCATTTGATACTCTATTTCTGTAAGTGAATTATGTGTGCCATAATAACAAACTTGATTGAGTCAAATGCGACGTGCCCTATCCGTGATTGTTGATAATCTTTCTATTGGTTCGAATATTCTGGATTCAGTGATTGTGTTCCCATTCTTAGACTGCATAGTAGACAGTCTACGCAGACAGCTTAGTAGACAGCATCGGGCTCATGTCGTCTGAGAAATAGAACACGTCTGGACGTCTTCTCCGCGTCTCGAGGCGCAATCTCACGTCGAGAATAAAAAGATAAATTAAAATAACGTAACGGTTATCTTTAGTTTATTTCATGGTGAAATGTAAAAACAAATCTACATTACTTTCATTGAGCCTCTGGAGCAGCGTCTGTTTCAGTGCAGAGGACAATTAGGATAGTATTCAAGCTTTGCGAGCCGTTTGTTGAGCTGCCATCTTGTGTAGATGGCAAATCAGCCTACATCGTATTTGGCTACGATGCTGTCTTCTTCAAGCTGTCTATTTGCCGGGTACGTGAGAATTGAAATCGGACTTAAGATGGCCGCCGCCCATTTAGCTGTGTATTTAGCCGTCTACGGTGAGTATTGCACACCCAATGTTTGCTCATTATGCACATATGTCGGTTGTAAAATATGGCTGCTTTTGCAGACTGACACTTTCACACTACGTTTCTGTCTCAGTTTTTTGTACAAAGCGTTGAATAAACAGTTCATTTTATTTGTGCACATCAAGTTTCGTCTTACTGACAAAATGGTCAGCCGAATTTTCACCCTTGATTACACGCGATCAAAATTGAAAAAAAATATTGACATAATGTTACCAACGGAAACCCTGATGGGATGCGAAGCAGCAGCAATGCACACGGGTGGCATCACTGGTTGAACAGCACTAATGCAAGTGCGGCGGTGAGCGATGGAAGATTCAGTTGAAGCTATGGTCAGGTTAGGCCTTATCGCTTCGGCCGATGTTTCGGCGAGTGAAAGAGCGCCGTCTTCCAGCGTCCTCTCTATCGCATACAAACGAACCGGAAGAGTGTCACTACTCGATGTACGCTCGGACATTACGAGCAGTAGAGAGGGTGAAGCGAGAGAGGTGACACGTACAGACATGTTTCAACGCGTACGTTAGGCGCTCGTCAGGTTTATTGCGCGTAAACCGTCGGGTCGGTGGTGTGGTGAGCAGCAATCGAGGTAGCGGAGCGAGTGGCGGTAGTGGCAGTCGTTGCAGGAGAATGGATGAGGCGGCAGCTTCGGGTGCTGCGACGAGCTCGTGGCAGGTGAGGGAGGGAATGACGTCAGCGCGCACTGTTAGGGAAGCGTGACATCAACACGCTGCAGTGGTGTGACCTACTCGGCACCACTCCAACACCTGCAGCAAGGGTAGCGTGTTGCGGCGCGTTCATACGGACACACGGAGGGACAGCGTTGCACAGGCTAGTTAAAGAGTTCTTCACATTTAAAAATGTTTAATAAAAATTTACGAATGGCAGCGCAGCGCCCAGCGGTCAGCGGACAAGGTAAAAGTGCATTCGGTTTGCATGAAAAGTGGGAAAAGAGCATGGTGCAAGAATACTTTAGGTGAGTGAACGACGCGAAGCGAGCGCTTAGCGGGGAGGGACCAATTATGGTCCCGTTTGCGGCGTACCAATAGATGGCTCGCCGGACTGAGGATCATGGCGGGCTGCTGGCAAATTCTTCAAAGCACATGAGCGACGGCTTTCAAATCTGAGAAAACCAGGTAATCGTGCGATATCAACCAAGCGACACGCATAGAGAGGCACCGCGAAAGAGAGGGTGATAAGGGAGGAGTTTGACGATGCGGTGAGGATGTTGTGGTGACAATAAATGAGCATCGCTACTTTCCTACGTCACGGGGGTTTCCTACGCCGAAATGGGGGAGGAAAAAACGGGGCATAAAGCCCCTTTTTGCCGAGGCAAGGTTTCTAGCGCCATCTCTTAGGCTCCTAGCGAAGCAGAATTTTGTTACGAGTAACTTGTTTATAGAGCTATTTACAGCACAGAGAACCCGACGAGCAAGATGGCGTCAGCACAGCATCCAACGGAAAAACCCACTTCATCCTCCTCTTTCATGAAGCCGTGTTTAGCGGCTGTTTTGTATCAATATTATCGGGCAGCGAATTGTCCCGGCGTTCGCTCACCTCAAGTATTCTTGCACCGTGGAAAGGAGAGCTTGCGCGGTAACCCTCTCTCATTCGGTTTTTCATCCTTCTCCTCTACTTGGTGACCTCATCAGTGATGTCATAAAAGAGATGCTCTGTTTGACGTTTATTTAGAGTTGAATGCCCGGCAGCCGCCAATCGCAAAAGCCGCGCTGCTGCTGCGTATCAGCATGCGAGAGCGCGTGTACATGGGAAGTATAGGGAGTTTCCACCCTCTGTCTTTTCTCAGGGTGGTTAAGCGGCCCTTTAAGCACCCATCGTTGGAGTCAGCATACGCGGTAAGGAGTGTAAACCACGCTATTTATTCGATGCAAACTCTCACAGGTAACTGCGCAGGATGATACTCACTGGCTCGGGGTCGGTGCTATGTGCGAAAATGGGCCGATATAGCGTAGTATATAGTACACCGGCCTCTTGCACTAGATTCTAGCTGTATGTCACTCTTCAGCATCCAATCTCGGTCGATTCGTCACATTGATAACATGAGCAAAGAGCCTTTTCCATGATTGATTGATTTGTGGGGTTTAATGTCCCAAAACCACCATTTAATTATGAGAGATGCCGTAGTGAAGGGCTCCGGAAAATTTGACCACGTGGGGTTGTTTAACGTGCACTCAAATCTGAGTACACGGGCCTACAACATTTCCGCCTCCATCGGAAATGCAGCCGCCAAAGCCGGGATGTGATCCCGCGACCTGCGTGTCAGCAGCCGAGTACCTTAGCCACTAGACCACCGTGGCGGGGCCAAAGAGCCTTTTCCAACTGCTGGCGTAGTGCGAAAAGCTTCTTTAAAAGAGAAAAACAAAACTCACGAAGTTGTTGTTGTTGTTTTAACTGTTTTGCTGTGGAGAGGTTGAGGAGCCTATTGCCTCGGCTACTCCATATCACAGAGTTCTGCAGCGAAAAATAAAAAAATAATACAGAACGGTACCCAAAAATTAACAATACGAAAAAAAAACACATAATAGCACACTGAAACCAGTTCAAATAACATGT